>NC_054748.1:21185405-21552905 GCF_018143015.1 Lytechinus variegatus | reverse complement strand
ACATGTTTCTTTGGAAAAGAATATATTAAATAGACCTAAAAAGATTGGATTTTTCACCTCACAGTATTTCTTCCCACCTAAACGTCTCTCTCACCATCACGAGCTCCAGGAAATACAAAGGCGTGTTACCACTTATTTATGGAGAAGCAAATACTAAGGATGCGGTTGTTTATTCTTTACTTCGAGGGTTGTCACAAAACATTATATACGTCTGGATTGTAACAAGTCTGTTTCCAAGATGAGAGTTTCGCAAACACCCTACGCTTTTTGTCCCGCGAGATTTCCCGTATTTCCTTTTAAATATTATCATTTGATTTTTGCTGCTGTACCAAACTACTGATGGTGACATACAAATGACACCCATGTTTTTCTGACTTTCTTCCCGGACAATAGAATTCATTTTTAGTTGCATGGAAACCAATTTTTACTGATGCAAAAGCTTTCACAAAATCGACTGTTTTTTCTCCATAATTGTGATACATTCTGGAACTTAGCTGAAGATATGTTTGTTTTCAATATGTTCAGAGTAGCACGGCGATATGGTCAACTGTTTGTTTTTTTTTCTTTAAAAAAATGTAAAAAAAATGCATGTCGCTGATTATTCGAAAATTTTGTTCAGAGTAGCACGGCGATATGGTCAACTGTTTGTTTTTTTTTCTTTAAAAAAATGTTAAAAAAAATGCATGTCGCTGATTATTCGAAAATTCGGTTGCCCCCTAAAAATATCTGCATAGCTCAATTTCTGTAAGTAGTCGACATCTGCATTGTACAATTATCGTTTTGTTTCGTGCTTACAATATGGTCAAGAGGAATGATTATTGCGCCTACCGAATATCGCATTCATCTCATTGACATGATGTCCTCTATAGCATCCACAACATTCGCCTCTTACTACACTCTTGAAAATGTTGGGCAACATACTGTCCACACAGCAATTGGTTAAAAGTTTATCCAATTCTGGTTTTAAACCAATAATGTGTGTTTGGAGTTCAAACTATACAGTATTGGTTCAAAACTACCCAGAGTTTGATAGATTTTTATAGACCTATTGTTCTGTGGACAGTATGTTGCCTCAAAAAGCAAAGAGTGTATCTGCTTAATATAATGGTCCACGTGACCAGCGTCCCTTGCCCGCCCCCTCCCACACGCCCCCTACGATACTACATTAAATACCATTAAAAATGCTGTCAGAATTACAATGTTAGAAGTGAGAGTAAATTGATTACTTTACGCCATTAACTTAAAATGCTCAGCACCTCCTCGCCATACCACATTAAAACACACAGCCCACGTCAGTCGTATTTAGGTTATTGGGTTTTATTTCAAATCATGGGATATGCGAGTGATACGTGATCAAAATCATCTTTTCCCTCTTAAGTCTGGAGTCATTAAATGGGTGAAAAATCTATATATCTGACATACGGGGGCTGTTTATAAGACGCAGTGAATTGAGAGGATGGCGTTCATTATGTCAGCTGAGTCCGTGACATTCGGAGCGAGGGAAGATAAACACAATTTGTGAAATGGGAATGTCTTTAATTACGACTCGTTTCCGTCGATCTAACGTTTGCTAGATTGATTCCTGATAGACATTTGTTAGAGTGACTTCTTAGCTTCCAGAAAAAAGGAGAAATTGTGCTTTTCTTTCCATTAAGGAAAGGGGTCCTTTTACCCTTTTAAGAACTAAAACCATGATAGCTGCATTTGGACGTTCAACCGCACTTTCTTGTGTGAATTTTTTTATTGTCCTATTTTTTTTTCATTACATCACTCATGTTAAATTCGTGAAAATTTAAGCTTTGTATTGATCGAGGAAATCTACTTGTTTATATAGAAATAATACAAATAAGACAGAATGATGGAATAGAGGTTTGAAGAAGAAATGAAAATAAAATAAATATTCAAAGACTTATAAATATTCATAAAATAAATATTTCAGTAATGACAGTAAAAGAGGAGAAAAAATAAGAAAGGAGGAGAGGAAATAGAATATAAAGAAGAAGAGTAAGAGGAATGATTATAATAACAACAACAATAATAATACTAATAACGATAATTATAATAATAATAATAATGATAATAAAAACAATAATAAGAAGAAAAGAAGAAAAAGAAGAAGAAGAAGACGTAGATAAAATAAGAAAAAGACGAAAAAGAAGAAGAAGAAGATGATGATGATGATGATGAAGAAGATGATAATGATGATGAAGAAGACGAAGAAGAAGAAGAAAGAAGAAGAAGGAGAAGGGGAGAAGAAGAAGAAAAAAAAGAAGAAGAAGAATTAGGGGAGAAGAATAAGGGGACAATGGAGGAGAAAAAACGGAAGAGATGGGGGAAGAAGAACATTCGAAGAGAAAAAAAAACGAAAAAAGGAAAATCAAGAGAAAATAAGAGGATACAAATATAAAGAAGGGGAGGGGGCTACTAGAGGAAAATAACAATTTGTAAAAAAAATTGACGAAAAAGAAGAGAGCAAAGAAGTAGAAGTATAATTACAATCAATCTAAAATTCAAAGAACAAGAGCAAAAGAAGGACAACAAATTGAAATAAGAAAGACAAGGAGGAGAACGATATTCAGCAGACCGGTCATGACGAATCTGTTTACCGTTTGTCATCTCCTCTAGTGTCTTGTACAAGGCTACACTTGAAATCGAAGATTGAAAGTGGTAATCTAAGCTGAAGCCATTCCCACAGAGTTATTACTCTAGAACATCATCTTGGGAAAAAGGAGAGAACAACATTCCGAAGATCATTCATAAAGAGGTTATGGATCGATTTGGAAAGAAAATGACGGGCTCAGCTTACAAGGGAGAAAATACTACAATCCTGCCGAGTTTACCGGATTACTGTTCCCGATGTCGCAATTTGGGGGCACTGTATACACGAATTTAGATTACAGGTGGGAGAAGTTGTAATGTATGAAAAAAGAACTTGTTAAAAAAATAATATGCAAGGTAAATAAATGCACACAGAATAATGATTTCATGTATGTGAAACAAACCCCCAAAACGAGAATGAATACATGAAAAACTCAAGTGTTAAAAATTGATTACATAAAAACCTTAAGAAAAAAATAATCAAATACAAAATGTAAGTTTGTAAAGAAGTTGTATTCTTGAGACTGGCTTCTAATTTACGTATCTCGGTTTTGGTAAACGCGGTTCAAACCAAATTGTGGCATTTGAATCACCCACTTTTCCACTTGATAATGGTTTGTGTGTGATTGTCTGAATGCGGGGGTGGGGAGGGGGGGGGGGGTGAGTGTGTTTTAGTATTCGCTAAGGTGGGTGCGTGGAGAGTAGAAATCATAAACACTCCATCTTTTCTTTTTATATAATAAATTTCTGTCAGTTTCAATAAAGGGATGGTCCGGGCTGAAAATATTCAGATCTAAATGAATAAAGTAAAATTCACAGAGCAAAATGCTGAAAATTTCATCAAAATCAGATAACAAATAACAAAGTTATTGAACTTTTTGAAAACAGTTACATGCACATCTTAATGAATATTTATTAGGTGGGTTGATGATGTCACATCTCCACTTTCCTTTTTCTTATATTATTACATGTACATGAAATGTTTCCTTTTTTCATACATGTGTAAATGATGTGTCTCCATTATGATGGAGACAATAAATAAAGTTGCGGCAATAAATAACTAATGCACTTAATCAGTTGTCAAAACAATTGTTTTAGTTCTTGGTAGAAAATGTGTGAATAAACTTAATTTCATATAATAAAATACAAAAGAACAAGTAGGGATATGACATCATCAGCCCACGTAATGAATATTCATAAGGACGTGCCTAGAACTGTTTCACCGGACTAATGCAAATCTTTAAAATTCCATAACTTTGTTATTTGTTATGCGATTTTGATCAAATTTTTAGCATTTTGCTCTGAGAATTTTACTCAATTCATTGAGATATAAGTATTTCCAGCCTGGATCATCTCTTTAATCATTTACCAATGGGATATGACTTTTTTGTTGTTTTAAATGTATTGTGAATTTTTATTGTTTATTTTTTAAATATATTTTCATGAATGAAATTAACATGCCTGCAATATGAATATGTCAAGTAATATGATTTCTGTACAATAGTTTCTCCATTATGAATAATCATTTTTTATATGAACTGAGTTTCATTTGATTAATATTGTAACATTTGCAATGTACCATTACTTGTCTGATTAGAACTGAATGTACTTAATACATAATATTACAAAACAAAGAAGAACTAATGACAGTACAAAATTCAAATTGTACGAGCAATGCAAATGCGCCAGTCACATGCAGCATCGAACCCGACCTCATAACGATCAAGGAGATCACGTTATTTGGAATAGCATACCTTCGGTCAATTTGAAATCGGTATCGTTGGTGTGACCGTGTGACATAGTCACATGGGTATGTCAGAGTCGCATGGGTATGTCACGTGAACCAAAGAGATTGGCATACGCAATGATATGAACACGCCACGTTTGACCTCCAGTGTGAACGCACCAATTATACTTCCATTTCAATAACGTTTGTCGCGTATCGTCCTGCTCGGTGCTATCATTCACAATGCATTCTATTCCATAAATCAAATCAAACCATGAAATGTAAAGACACTTCACTTCTAAGATGGATTGCATTGTCGGCACACCCGTAGAATAAAATGCTCTTCGACGCGCGATACTTTGCACCGTGCATAATAACCGATCATAACACATTTCAATGAGGTGATGTTTTCAATCTCGGCTTGTTTGCCAGAAACAAACCTGAAAAATGTTTAAGGTCTTTTGTAAACCAGGATGAATATCACCTACGCGTACAGAGAAGAAAAAAATAAACAAAAAATAGGCCCGTCATTTGCTTAAGTTGTCCCACTCATTAAGGCCTATTCTCGTCTCCTTTCTTGTATACATCGGATGCTGTCTTAATCTAATTTTTGATTAAAGATGAACAGAGCCGGCCCACTTTATTTAATCCATGTTAATCCAAAACATCAAACGAAATGTGTGACCGACCGATGACATGAATGTACATTTTCTATGTTCGTCGTGCGTCTCGGCCGGGGAGCGAAAACTGCTAGCAACTATGGCGATCGCAATTGCTTGACGAGAAACGAGGGGGGGGGGGGTGTATTCCTATGTATGATGCAGGTGAAACAGTCGTCATTTAAATCTCTGAGTGGTCACAAGACAGTGTCAACACAGGAAGCGCGGCCCCTTTTCTCTATCTTGACCGACCAGACTGGGGGAAAATCGCCGGTCAAGATTAACGCGTCTCATTTCACACGCGCCATTCGAGTCAAGTGATTATTCTGAGTAAGCATGTATTGTCCGATTTCTGATTCATCGCTATTCATTTCTATCTACCTATTGACAGTCCTGGCTAGGTATTGGATAACAACGATTCATACGTTTCTACAGATCAAGACTGCCCACGAGAGAAAATGTAAAATTCGCATTCTTTTTATTTTCGGAACGATCTTTATATGTCATTAACACGCATAGCATGCTAACCTTAGGATATCAACTGGTAGTGAATATTTGCCATTAGAGGAGCATACTATTTAACACTCATTTTTTTTGTGCTCTAGGTATTATATAAAGCATGGAAACGATCTACTGAATTATACAATCATTATTTTATCATTTTGGAAACATGCATAAACTAATGGCCAAAAAAATGTGCCATCATGTGCTATGATGATAATGATTGATGATGATGTTGAGGGTGATGATGATGATGGTGATGGTGATGATGATGATGGTGATGATGATGATGGTAATGATGATGATGGTGATGATGATGATGATGATGGTGATGGTGATGATGATGGTAATGATGATGATGATGGTGATGATGATGGTAATGATGGTGATGATGGTGATGATGATGATGATGGTGATGATGGTGATGATGGCGGTGATGATGATGGTGAGATGATGATGGTGATGATGATGATGGTGATGATGATGGTGGTGATGATGATGGTGATGATGATGATGGTGATGATGGTGATGATGATGATGGTGATGATGATGGTGATGATGATGATGGTGATGATGATGGTGGTGATGATGATGGTGATGATGATGGTGATGATGATGGTGATGATGATGGTGATGATGATGATGGATGATGAAGATGATGATAATGAAAATGATGATGATAGTACATGTATAATGTTGCGATTATACTGTCATCTTGATCGTTATTATTCCACTTTAACATGCTGTATCAATAACAAAGTGTAATCATGTTATACAAACATGACAAACTTAACAATGAAATTCCGTCGGTAGGATTCCATTCAAGGCTAATTATTATGACTGATATTAAAAGGCTCTGTCTTTTCCTTGTTGATGTAGTATGTCATGATCCTTACCTCTGCCATTTTTACCTCTGCCATTTTTACACCGAGCCCTTTTGGGCACTCGCCCCTCCCACAAGTAAAAAAAAAGTCATCAAACCAAAACCAACCAACAAAAACAAACAAACAAACAAGCAAACAAAAAACACACACAAGAGAGAAGAAAGGGAATTGGAATGGAAAGGGGGTATCTATTTTATTTTACATTACAATACGTGACCCAATTGCGTTTTCATCTTGGAAATGAGCATGCTTTTTTTCTTGCTCAGGATAATTTAGAGATATTGACTGATTTTACCAATGAACCCGGGCTATAATTTCATGCAAAGAACCTTGGATAGATCCACCCAGTATGGCATCATGATTGATGTTCTATCATTATGTGTTCGTGTTCGTACCACATCGTAACGTGATTGTCATTTAATCCGATTGATTGATCAAAATCCCATTTCTAAGGATTCATTTTGCATGTACATTGGTACTGATTGAGGTGAATAGTCAGGATTATAACTGCATAGATGCTCGCCTTCCTTTCAACGCCTAATTCCAGTGAAAGATTTTAGTGCATTATATGTACTTTGGTGGTTGACCTTTTCTAAGTTTCCTTCCTCTTTCTTGTATTTCTCTCTCTCTCTCTGTCCCCCGTTCCATGTACATTCACCGTCTAATATTAAAGGCAGATCGCCTCCACTTTTCATCAGTACATTTTATATTATATTGTGTAACAAATTATTACCACTGAATCAAAATAATACTCCATACTTTGTACATTTGCAATAATGATATCGCGATGAATGCGTGTCAGGTAATTATTTTGTACTTATTTACGGGGAAACGAATACATACGGATTAAAAATAGTCACATTACATGACTGTATTTTTAAGAGGCTGCAGAACGGTTTGAAATGGGGGGGGGGGGGGGGTTGCTGACCATGCAAAAAAATCACGAAGTAATTTTTCACGATTTTGTAAATGGTTTGGGATAAAGGTGTGGGGCACAGCCCCCCCCGCACAGTTCCTCGACCCCTTTGTTTTAATGGCTCTTTTAAAAAGAGACATGCTCAAATAATGTATTGTTGTCTATCAATAATGTGTAGATTGTGGAAGAAGAAAAGGGGCAATAACATTTCTATTTATTGCTGGCCATGGTACTCGATGCGCGTAGGCCCCTACGTTCATTTCGATCCATGTATATAACGTAACACTATCGCACCATCTTCTGCGTATCTGGCAAGGAACGAACTAACTTGACTTAATACAACCGCCTTTTCCTTCCTCAAGCATAATTTGATTTGCACGGGCCTGATGAAAAATGGGTTATCACTAACATAATATCTAACGCATGGGATTAATGAAATAGACTTGTACAGGACACAGCGTGCTACATACGGGACTAAGGCGGTTAATAACCCCGCATTGCATGCAGTCAGCCGGCGCCAGTGGGCATGGAGTGGCAGCCTCTACCCGACCGGGTTAGCTTAGTTTTCAAAACATGATACAATGAAACAAGGAATTATGCCATGTAAATTGTGATCTCTTCGGATTTCTTGTCACAATATCAGGGCAGGCTATATCACATGGCAGTAGGTCTATGGTAATGACAGTCCATCTCTACAAGTCATGCAGTTGTCTAATAATTATGATATTACAACCTTCATACATGTAGTTGTCAGTCGTCTTTCCACATTGCACCCCATTTCGTTTTTACTTATATTCAAATCCCATTTGTATTATTATTATTGTTTTTTTAAGGGGGTGGCTTTTATTACTTAAATATTTTTTTTTTCAGTATTCGCTTGTTCCAAAATCCATCTGTTTATTTATTTATTTTCTTTCAGGGGATAGGGTCATCAAATTGCAAAGTCCATTACAGTAATATAACTTGCATAATCAGTTATCCTTTTTTTAACCAAATTAAGCGGCTTACTTTAAGTTTGCTGCATCAAACATGAAAGGATTAAGCACATATCACAGAAAATCACTATCTTCGTATTATTTGCAGAATTCTAAATTATCGATACAGCTACCACATCCTGAATAAACATTATCAAGGTTAAGTGATATCACATTACAGTTACAAATATCACCTATTATAAAAGGACGAGTAAACCATCATGTTTTGGACCATCTTTCGACCATTCACAATATTTTTATCCCTGATCAGTTTACCACCTTTTCAATATTTGTTTGTTGTTGCTGCTGCATGGTCGATCTCTTGGTGTCGTGTGCGGTAACTCGCAGTCGACGCAGGCGATCGCAAGAACCTGAAGTGGTCGTCGTACGAGAATCGCATTGCCTCAAGTCGTCTCTCACGACCATACATTTGCTCAATCAGCTGCTTGGATTGATGTGAAACCACTCGCAAGAGAACACAAGGTCACCAAGGCCACTCGCACGAGCATTATGCGATAAAATGCTAATTACTGGTCGCCTTCGTTGTATGGCAGTAACTGCATTTGTTAAAGCCTTTCTTTCTGCGATCTCATGAGATAGAAACGCTTGGTGTTTTTTTTAAGATTGCCGTGCGACCAACAGGTCGCAAGTGATCGAATATTAATATTGTGAAAGGGGGGCTTTAAGGAGTTATGATCTTGCCCCTGTGACCATTTTCCCTTACCTATATGCGCGCTCCTGCAGGGCATATCCTATACGTCACATTGGCCAATTACACATCCAAGTAATCGATAACATAATTGACGCCCCGTGGATATGTTTTCATTTTCACCGACTGGAGGTAAGAAATACATGAGCTCCAAGGCCAAGTCATAACGATTCATCAAATCATAGGTCACAATTTTTATTACCTTTTGTCTCTTAGTAGAATAATAATATGAAAGTAGCACTATGAAAACAGGGCCCCGTCTTACAAATATATGCAATTGATCTGATCAAGCTCAACTATGGAAAGCCAGCAATGTCCACATCTGAAAAAGCAAGTTTTGTTCAAAATGTTTTCTAGATATGATGTAGGATCATAAATTCAGCGTTTTCTTTACAAATTGGTGTGTTTGCCTTTGATTACAAATAACGTTTGGCAAATTTCCTGTAGAAAAATGATGACACTGATGGATTGTTAATAGAGTTACGATTGATTGGATTAATTGTGACTCTTTGTAAGACTGGGCCCTGATCCATCCAAGATGTAACAAACTAACGAACATACGTGCATAAAAGAAGGACCGTTAATTATGCTTTGATTAATTTTATTTTAATTTCTGGCCTACCAAGTGATCTACCAAGATCCCAGCCATGGCGTAATTTCCTTCAGCAAGAAAGTGATCCACAATGTGCTGCACTCAACAAAGGTGAGGTAAATGGGTACCGGTAGGAAATGATTCCTAAAGAAGCTGTGTGCGCTATGAACGCCTAGCTTAGCCGGGTAATATAGGAGCGCCTTGAGCACCTAACAATGTGGATATGTGCGCAATGTAAATATACTATAGTATTATTATTATTATCAGTTTATTGGAATACGGAGTCAATATGTATTGACTATAACATGACTAATAATATCCATTATTAGGCCGTGGGTGACTCCCAGTCGGCTTAACCAATGATATCTGATTGTGCTAACATGTCCTTTGGGTTGTCTTCAGTGTCATTACCATAGAAGGGCGATATTTTTAGCTAACTACCGTGAAAGTACGCACTGCGTGGCACGTGCCAATAAGCCGGGCGGGTCATTATCACTGCTATAGCCAACCTCCAGTGTTACACCTTGTTCACATATGGTGAACTCTGCGTAACAAAACAAAAAAGAATACTACATGTATGCTAAAATGCTATGCTGAAAATACTTTCTAACAGCAAGACATGATTTTACATTATATGCGACGTTTGAAACTCACATTGTAACAAGATGTATTGTTCCAAGGTCAGCCTCAACTTGCATGCCTTTGAATATTAATTCATACTTTATTTATTACTAATGATCAAATAAGGTGGAGGGAAGTCTTGTCAATGAAGCTGTAAAGTCTCAAAAGGAACAATGATGGAAATTTGATAAAACACGTATTTTCATGATATAATATCGTGTATCAATCAACAAATTGGCATACGAAACAACACAAAAAAAACCCTCATTTGGCAAATGCATATTTGGGGTGTTTTCGGGGGGGGGGGGGGGGTGGGAGCATAATCCCCAAACCACCCCATCTTCGCGACAATGCCATATTTTCCAAATCCTTTTTTTTATTTTTCATACTTATCTCAATGTTCTGTTCCAAACTCCTAACACCCAGATTAGAAACTGTCCTATCGAATGGTTTAACCTCCAGCCGACGTCATCAGTATTTTCATCATGCATCCATATACTGATCCCAGACTACGAAGCACGGCCCCGATAGAAAAAAAACCGGCGCGCCGCGGTGGTATCAAAAAAGTAATGACCTATGGCTCTACTTTTACGCTCCCTTAGATATTGACCATTTGTACGTGAATAAAATAATATCCACGGTCCATTTGCCAGTTTGGGAGATATTTCCATGATCCAAAACCAAATTGTACGTTGAACCCAAGACACGGGTAATATTTGCCGTATGCATACATTAAGGTATCGATCTTTTTTCCAAGGGATATCGTCCCAATCGATGACTTGGATCGAAATAGGTCGAAAGGAATAATATTGGTGTTAATTTTGGCTTTATCCAAAGGGTGATGAGGTGAACAAGTATATTTGTATTTACTGGAACGCAAACGGAAAGAAACATCTCGTAATCATATCAGCTCTGATGTGAAATATAAAACAAATAATCACTCTTTGGTTCAAGGGGAAAACCATCTCTTCATCGGTGTTTTTGATAGATACAGATCATACATCGTACCCCCAAATTCCCCGGAAAGTCCGCTTTCTCTCATCCTTCATGATCACTTATCCTATTGAAGAATTCATAAAATGAATAAAAAATCGAGTGAAAGTACCTGGCTACACCAATCGAGAGATAAATTATGACAAACGTAAAACTATATATTCTAGACAGAAGGGGACAATTTCACAAAGAATTGAGTTTGAACGAAACACAAAGAAATCAATATGCGTTCGACTTATTTTACTTGGGATTGATCGAATTTCATTATTAATTTTAACGGACCCACTGTCTCCTTCATGTCAAAGTGATAGATAAGCATTGCAAATTTGAATATACATTATATCTATATATCTATATATATGTTTTATGACGAAATAAAATATATTTTTCCTTTTTGAATTGAACTAATTTGGCATTGCTAAAAGTCGACATCAAAATTTACAAATCATTTTCCAGGATGTTGATGCAGGCCAGGGCCGTTCAAAAGCAACTCGTGGTTGTAAAAGAAGCCCCGAAGAAAAAAATAGTCATGATATTACGTTATAAAAAAAATGTGCTTACTCACTGTAAAACTAATGTATTCATATTACAATGATTGGCTGTAATAGGTATCAAAGAGAGAAAGAAATGGGAAAGAGAAAGATGGGGAAAACACATTCTTAAAACAAATCAGTCAAATTGACTAGACCAGTAGTATGCTGGGAACAACTGATATGTCAATCACTGATAGTCACATTCCTGACATATATTCTAGTCCGAAATAACTCTGTTCCAGTTTAATATGACTAGAAAATAGTCAAGTATGACTAAATTAATAGTTGCACCCAGCTGACCCTATTAACTAGTTATTTTGACTGATTTGTTTTTAGAGTGCAGAGAGTGGGGTACAAACAGGGTGACCAGATTTCACAAAATGAAATACGGGACAATCGACAAATTACGCTGCATGAGCGGATCGATCGAGCCAGGTCTTAATAAAAGATCAACAAATAAAGGCTACACACTATTAGACATGTGAAAAAATATAAAGAATTAGGAGGGAGGACGAAAGAATGAAAGAAAAATGAAAAGACGAAAGAAAAGAGATGAATTGAGAAGAAAGAAAGACAAAAATGAAGGGGAAAATTAAGGGAAAAAATAAAAGAATATTAAAAAATAAAAGAGAGAAAAAATGTTTCCTTCATTCGTTGAAATGTATAAAGAAAGAAAAAAGAAAGGAAAGAAGGGAACATGAATAAATGTTTGAAAGAAAAAAAGGGAGAAAAGATAAAAAGATTGTAGACAAAAATGTTTCCTTCATTCTTTGAAAGAAAGAAATAAAGAAAGAAGAAAACAGGAAGGGAGAAAGGAAGGAAGGAAAGAAGGGAGGGAGGGAAAGAAAGCCGGGGAAAAGAATTAAGGAAAATGAAAGAAAGAATGAAATAAAAGATGAAAGAGAGGGAGGAAAATGGAAGGAAAGGAAAATAATAGATGGAGAGTAAGAACGAAAAGAAAAAGGAGAGGAAGGGAGAAGTAAGCAAAGAAAAGTGTAAGGAAAGAAAATGAAAAATGAAGGAAATACAAAAGGAAAGTTAAAAAAAATGGAAAGAAAGAAAAATGAACAGAGAGAGATAAAGGATCAGGAAAGAAAGAACAGAAATAAAGATAGATGGAACCAAAAAAAAGGCAAACAGGAAGGATAGAAGGATGCAGAAAGAAGGATAGAAAAGAAAGAAAGAAGAAAAAAAACTTCAATCAAACACAAAAATCTAATCATCAATCAAAAATCCTAATTATATCTGGTGTTTTTTTAACATATTAAAAAAATTGAATGTTTTAGAAAAGAATAAAATTTAAAAGTGAAACATTGTCAATCTTGAAAATTATAAGAAACATCTTGGCATCATACACAGGCATCTCTCCCATCCCATTGATCACAAGACTCAAAAGGCAAGCTGAAACAACTAGACCTAGTGTGAAAACTCACTAACTTGTTCCACCGATTACATTACCAAATCAGTAATCTGAGTATCCATAATGTAATTAAAAAATTTACCGACGATTTCGTGATTATTTTGATTCAGTGGAAGAAAACTGTTTATCATGTGAGGGACCGTTTGCACCATTGAAAATCTGCTCGGATCATACATGCCTAGCTAGAAGCCTAACAAGAGGCCAGAGGGCTGGCAAGAAAATCACCGCAGAACTTAGCAAAAGTTTACATGTATCGATTTTTTTGTTGGTGCTTCGTCATCTGTTGGTTCCTTGATGAAAATTCGTCACTTTCAAATGTTTTAATTATATTTTGTTCAAAATTTTGAAATACGGGACAAATAGGCGTCCCGGGAAGGGTTTGTCGGGACGCCGGGACAAAGGAGCAAAATACGGGACAATCCCGCGAAATACGGGACGTCTGGTCACCCTGGGTACAAAGGGCGGGTGAGATGTAAGAGATGTCACTCTGTTTAGTCAATTAGACATTTGGACGTTTCACTCAAAAATATGAATTGATATAGTGTTACAAGTAAATAGTGTATGGTCAACAACATGTAGGTTTCAGAATGAAGATAAATCATTCACGCTTTTAATCACAACAATATTAGTATATGAAATAGAAGATATTTATAAGACAACTAAATGGGGAAGTGAATGCCATATTTAACCATTTATTTCATTTCAAGGCAAGATACATTGTTAAAATTACTTCACATCTTCATTAGATGTCCCTAGACATTTAAAATCCCTTTCCTTATCGTCACAAAAAAAATCGTTTGGTCAAACATATTTCTCCTATCAGTGTAGGATTGCATTTAGGGCAGTGACAATTCATAATCATTTTGTTTGCAATGTCTGTACATGCAGACTATGGGAAAATATGCAGTTGTTTTGAAAGCTAATACAATAGCATGATTATTTGTGTCGAAATTCGAAGTGAATTCCCCCTTTTCAGAGGGGGCCTGTGGTGGATTAATACTATAGCTTTCAATGTGTGCTGGCAATGGTAATGTTGAATTACAGCCTTGATTATTCGCGTATCATGGGTGGAAAGGGAAAATTAGATTGGGGAAATCCTTTTCATTACTGGGAACAAGACGTGGATTTCAAATAAATAGAATTTCAATGAAACACGGGCTGCCCAGGTGACCGCCCCGGGACTAAAGGCGAGTCATCTTGAAGGACACGGGGTTTAATTAAACAGGGCAATGGGTCCCGTTAAAATCCGGATTTAATATTCCTCATTTAATGGGTGATTTCAAATCCGGTGTATATGGGCATTGGTGTTGGAATTTGGATTGCTTCCCCGAGGTCTTAAACTTATTCAGAGTTTGTAAAACTGATTCAGATCACATTATTGACACCTTAACAACTAATGTGAGACTTTTCAGGACCATCTTCATGTTACGTTTGGTGTTATACTCGTGTAAAAATTGAAAATACCAACACCATTAGGTCAACACTGAACTTGAAATCCCCAAATATTTCAAAAATCGATGGAGAATACGGACGGATATGCTTACGGAATTCTCTTTCGCTATTTTGTCGTGCCTTCATGATAGTAATTCTTTGCATTAAATTGTTCTAATGAGACTAAGCTGAGTATATAGGCACACTCTAAATGCCAAGGTTTTAAAATAAATCTAGATCGGCTTTGAATAGTGACCAAAGGAATATTAGATTTAGATTTAAACCTTGTTGATTTAAATATAAATTTAAAAGATTTTAATTCAAATCTTTTTGAGGCTGGGCATTATTCACAGCCGATCTTGATTTTTTTTAATCCTTGGAATTTTTTCATTTCATTTTTTCATTCGTTTATTTCCATTTTCCACAATTACAGTTTCTTCTGTACATGTTGACATATATAAATAACAAAACATATTTCATATATTCCTGAACAGAAAATTATATTAAAGATTATTATAAATCAAGTTGGAAATGGAGGAGGCTGCTAAAAAGCGGAGCTTGTAGAGTGCAGCCTACATTTAGCGTAATAAATTTGAAATTTGATAAATTTGATTTATTTCAAATCTTAAGGCTTCATTTTTAAATCCTCAAAAATTTTAATGTTTGAATGTAAATCTTATATGTGTCTGGCTCTTTTACAGCCGATTTTGGATTAATTTGGAGCTTCGGAATTTTAGGTGAGCCAACCTTTCCCGCCATGCTCCTTTACAACGCACGTGTATGGAATGAGCTTCGTATTAAAGCTTTGAATCACTTCATGCATTAATCACTGTGCAAATTACCATGATTACAATACGTTTGATTTATTACAACCAGTGAGAAACTTACTATTGCGGGCTATTGTGGACGCCCATTTGCCTGTAGGAATGACATTTAGAATATGCAACAAAGCCCCCACCCCGCATGGGATTTAAGACAATCACGTAATTTATATATATATGTAGGCTATTGTATCGCATTCATGCTGCAATATTTATGCTATTTTTACCCTCCCTTTTGAGTCATGACGTCATGTTCTATAAAGTTGTTCATACTTGCATAGCTTGAAATTGACGGTTGACATATTCATCATTATCATTATATATCAATGTACATAGCCCGTATTTTGCCTCATTTTCATTCATCATCAAACAAAACGAATATCCGCAACATAATGGATGAATGAAAAAAAAAATGACTTCAGTCATATTTTTCTTTTTTTATAGAAAAAAAGAAGAACCAATGTATACAAGATTTTCTACGAACAAGCAAATTTATCGACCTATATCTACATATATCAATATTTGTTTAGTGTTTGAAGTTAGAATTCGGTATTAAGATAATGCAAATTCACAGATGTCCTAAACTCTCTCAAATTCGTCAGATTGGAAATATATTATGATTTTGGGAGAACCCCCACCCCAATCCCGTCACCCCCAAAAAATATATATATAGTGTAGCGTTGAAATTACGAAAGACACTTGGATGGCCAACTGACATTGAATTCCGCTCTTCTTTCATTAATGTACACAAGGGGAGTTCAATTGTTTATATTAAAGGTGAAAATTGATGTAACTGTCTCGGTTCGATTATTTTTTATGACGTCTATATTTTCTTTTGAAATAAAATAGAGTAGTCTTGAACTGCTTGTACAAATATCCCACAAAGCCTACAGGTTGGTTTGAACCGGCCTGTATGTCTGGGGCTCGTAGTATATGTGTGTCATTGCCATATTTAGTTCTAAAGACTGTTTCTACTAATTATTTTAAAATCCAAAATAATTAAACGAATAAAAAATCAAATGAATAAGTTAATAAATGAATCAAAATTAATGAAAAATATATATATATAAATAGATAGATAGATAAATAAATAAATAGATGAATGAATAAATTAATGAAAAATGAAAAAATAAATTGATTAATTAATCAATCAATTAAATGTCTGTATATAGATTTGAATTGGCAGATCCGCGAAATCTGCATCTTCTAATATAGTCATAATTGAGACGCCGATTTATCTAGCACAGTATTATTACCCCTGCTCTAGCTCTAGCTGCGAAAGCTATTCAAGGAATTGATCCTGCCAGGTACCAATGATGGGTTCATTGCAGTAAAATGCTGACGGAAAACACGCCATGGCTGACATTCGAACCCACGTCCCTCTCATTGAAAGATGAGGTTCATAACCACTAGACCACGACGCTCCCACTGCTAGAACGAGTGGTATGCAACTAATATAGCCGTGTATATACAACTTGCCTGTTTCAAAATCATGGCTTTCGCTTGTCTTTATTACCACTAATCCTACTTTATTGAATCCATCATCAGAAGCTTTATGACAACGATAATCCTTATCCTTATCCTCACTTTATTCTGATGTCATTATGTTGTCATAATTAGTTTGTCCTGTTTTCCCCAGTGTTTGTTCTGTTTTTATATATATCAATCGTTTTTGTTCTTCTTGGATTCTTAAAATTTATTTTTAGGCTGCTACCTTGACGAAACCTGCGATTTGTTGGCATATTCGTTAGAATTTGTTTTCAGTGATATTCCAGTTTGTCTCGATCCCCTATGAGTTGGCAAATGAACCGAGAAAACGACTATTTATATAGAAAGATAGACAGAGAGAGAGAGATGGATGAGATTGGGGACATAACGCTACTAGGAAAAAAAACGGAACAGAAAGAGAGAGAAAAAAACACAATCGAACTGTGGAGAGCAGTTAAGAGAGCGGAGGGAAAAAAAACGCCGTTGCGCGTTCACACGTGTTCGAGAAGGAGAGAGAGAGAGAGAGGAAAACACTAATTAGAATTCTTGTTTATATGAAATATAAGCTTCCTGGGTCATTAGGAGTCTTTTAAGAAATTGGTTTCCGTCTCTTAAGTCATTCTGTACTCTTCCTTTACCCTGTGCTCTTCTATTGTTTCTAACCAGTTTCCATTTCTTCGCTTGCACGGTGGATCTATTTCCCCCATGACGATGACACTGACGTTAATTAGTACACGTGGGACTGGGTTTTCAATTTGGAAAATGTATTGAGTTTATACGCCGAAAATAACTTTACATTTACACATGAAGCCTGAATGACGCGCGGTCAATGAATGTCAAAGAATTCCATGACATGGTTGCATGGCAATGGTGAAAATCCTTTGGGGTCTCATTCTTTAACACAATGTGCCCCGCCCCCTTTAGCTGCCTCTACAGCTCCTCCTTGCAACCAGTACGAATAGACGATTACTTCTTATTTTGGATGACAGGATCCAGACGTTTAAAGTACGAGGTGACAGCACACATAAACTGTTAAACTTAGAGACTTGTTTTTGTCACTCTAAAATGGATCACTTTTTTCTCTTAACATAATTTGGCATTGAGAGGGAGAGAGAGAGGGGGGGGGGGGGTGGGGTGGAGAAAAAGTTTCGCTCCAAAAAGAAAATATCATCCTTCATGCAAGGGGTTGCACCGCCCCCCCCCCCCCACACACTAGAATGCACACATAAATGCCGCTGCTGTTGCCGCTGCTACTACTGCTGCTGCTGCTGCTGCTACTACTACTACTACTACTACTACTACTACTACTACTACTACTACTACTACTACTACTACTACTACTATTACTACTACTACTACTACTACTACTTTTACTACTACTACTACTACTACTACTACTACTACTACTACTACTACTACTACTACTACTACTACTACTACTTTTACTACTACTACTACTAAACTACTACTTCTACTACTACTACTACTACTACTACTACTACTACTACTACTACTACTACTACTACTACTACTTCTTCTTCTTCTACTACTACTTCTACTACTACTACTACTTCTACTTCTCCTACTACTACTACTACTACTACTACTACTTCTACTACTATTTTCGCTTGTTTTTCTTCTTCAATTACAGTAGGTCAACTGCAGTGAGCAGTGTTAATATTGGTATACAACACTGATGATGGTATAAGCCACCGTTACAACAATAGCAAGAATGCTATGATGCTTATATTCCAACATATTTAGAAACAATGTCTTTCAAATAAAAACAAACAAAAAATGCCTCGTTCCATCTGTTCAGGATGAGATGACTTTGAAAAAGTACATTTATGAAATCTACCAACGTGAGCAAAGGTCAAGAAAGAGCCCATAATCCCACCCCTTTAGATCTACAGAACATAAGGTTGGTCCGAATACTAATGAAGACATTGTCCTCCCTCATACCGCAAAGGATGGTCAAAGACGTCATGACATGAAAATATGATTGGTACACAGTCACCATGTCAGACACCGAACAATCGATGTATTGATTTTGAGAACGTTCTGAAAAAAAAACGGGGAAAGGGATCTTTTAATACCAACGTGTTTAATTTCCCGCATGTACATAGTCTTAAATTGAAAAGTCTCCACCCCTTTCGTGAAAACAAAACTCTTGTGATGATACGATTCAAGTCTAACCAAATCACAACCACGAGCATTGGAATATAATTTATTGTGATAAGTTCTGTTTTCCATGTTTTTTTTATCTAGAAATGCACTCGTAATATGATTGCAATGTATTCTGGGTTTATTTCGGAATTGAGTGGGTTTTTTTCAGTTTACAAGTATGTTCAATGTGATAAATTTCCATTTCATCGGATAAAAAAACACACAAAAAAGTAGTATTGGAAACAACCGTCTAAAAAATGAAGTGATAATTCAGCTCTTTAAGAGCGTGTATAGTGACTGCACTTCGGAGTGCTGATTTGTCTAGTTCAAATTTGAACGAGAAAAATCAGAACTATACTCTATCATATACAACTAAAATGAAATAGTGACAAACGCGATGCATAATATCGGGGATACGAGTCAGCGACTATGATCTGCTCTTTTAGCATTTGATTCTCTTTTTCTCTTGTTACTTTCTCTCCTTTCTATTTCTGTTATCTTCTAACTCGACCTTGTAGTCGATTCCCCTTTTCCTTGCTGTAAATTTCAACCATTAGTTGATACCTCGTAGGCATGGTAGGTCGACAAATACAATTTCTAAATATAATGATCGAGAACGTTCGAAGGTTTGTAATATTTCCCATCTAATTTCAATACACACTGTAAAAGAATATTGGGCAACATTTTAACCAGTACGAGAGTAATCATGTCCAATGACTTTGGGGCAGTATTTTACCCAGTGCGGAAAGCATATTGTCCAGTAAGGTTTAAAAAAGAATTAGCAGCAATTACTTGAGACTGGGCGAAATTTTCATCACACCGGATGAATACAAATGCCCCCAAAAATGCCGAATGTTGGTTGGACACAATGACCCTCATGGAGTATTTTACCCCATATCGTATAATATACGCAATGTAGTTAACAAACGTACAAGATACAGGTACATGAAAACTTTGTTTTCTGAATGCAAATACAAAATATTGAATGCGTATTCAACGCGCGATTAATGCGCATTTGTTTTGGCAGTGATGAAACACCAAGTTCTGGATAAGTTTTATAACACAACTTTTTCTTATAATTCATTTTTTTTCATCATAACACAATTCTTGATAACGATGTGCTTAAATTTATTGATTTGCTCAGTGGCGTAATGAGAGAAAAAGAATGAGGGGGCTCGATATGGCGTATCGCGTAAAATTTAAGCAAAGATGGGAGCGAGCATACATTTCGACATTCTTATTACAAAAATCCAAAGTTTTGATAGATTTTGACATAATGCTCTCAAAATAATACCATATTACAGCCATATTCCTTTCCTCTTTATTATCTTGGTGGTGATTTTTGTTAATTTATTTCATTATTTTGGGGGAGCCCCTCGAGCCCCCCACCATCTGTACGCCAGCGGGTTCGCTTGCCATCATTTTCTATCCAGTGTCTCATAGACTCGATCTTGCTTGTAGCAATTCACGTATTCTGAAAATTGGAACGCTCTTAACATCTTAGACTAAGATATAACGTAACCCGATACACATCATAAAACACGTCGCGACGCAACGGGTCGCTTTGAAAACTGTCGGTAATGAAAACGAGCAAGGATCCGTGGAGTAACCTTCATAAGCAGCACTCAAAGATAAATACATGAAACTTGATATACTTTTAAGAGTAATTACGTAGGGACAATATATATATACTTATTTCGTGTTACTTATTTCGTGTTATTTGGTCAATAGTTTCGTGTAACAAAAGACTGATGGAGAAAAGGGGGCAAACTGAATTTTTAATCCCAATCAAAGCGATGGGTTTCGACTCTTTGATGTAGCACGTTTTTGTTGCAAGAAACGTGTCGTTTGGAGGCTTTCCTAGCAAATGCTGATCTACAGTTGCTTGGTTATCCTTGCTTTGATGTTTTTTTTATGCGACTCCCTGTAAAAAAAAACAACAACGGCGCCCTCTCCCACAAAAAAGTTCTTGTTGATAAAACTGGGCGTTGTGGCGTGCGCCTGTAATCCAAGCTGTGGGGAAGTTAAACGTTGATGCAGAGGTTCACGGTTCGAGCCCTGGTCACGTCTTTCGGATGGTGACGTTAAAGGTCGGTACCAGACGTAAATAATCATCTGATTGATACACGTCTGACAAAACTCAAATACACACAAAAAAATGATAAAAAAGTAGAAAAAACAGAAAAGATGCAATTTTTCGGTTATGAGATCAAAGTTAGCGCCATTTAAAAAGATATTTTTAAATTTCATATAGTTTATGCCACCACCAGTCCTTCTCTCTTCTAAGTCTTGCTCTTCTAGCTCGTCGCCTTCTCATTTCTTCCTTTTTTCTACGTGTTGTTTTGATACATATCTCAGTGGCGTACAGATTGGGGGCTTTTTCACGACCAAGAAAAAAATGAAAGAAAATGGAAAGAGAGGGGGCTGAAATGTAATATTGTTTTTCAAAATATAATCTGATAATGTCATAATCTGAGAAAAGAGTTGATTTTTGTTTAAGAAAACAGCCGATTTATGCTGTCTTGTTTCGTTTGCCCGCAACTTTTTACAAATGTGGGTTGATACCTTATATTTGGCCCCCCCTAAAAAAAATGTAGTTTGGTTAATTACGCCCCTAATATACAAATATCTGCACGTACATCATTGAAATCGAACGTTTGCACACATATTTCGAGAAGTTCAAGGCGATTCAATGACAATTTGCTTTTGCGAATTGCGATACAGAATTCCACTTCAGCGCGATCTCTTAAGAGGTTTGGACAAAACACATTAATTAAAGTAATTAGGTCTATTAATAAACATTTGCCAATGAATTTATCGTCGTAGATGAAGTCCTTTAAATGAAATTGAAATGAAAATAAAAGAAAAGAAATAAAATGAATCTCTTTCATAGAGGAAAACAGAGAATGGCATGAATGAGGATATGATATTTATATCAAATTTCCCCGTTTCGTTTTTTTTGTCAAGTACAAGAAATTTTTGTTTATAAATATATCGTATATAAACTACAAACCACCCACTGAGATTGATTAAGAACAGTTGGTATACATAGCATTCACAGAGGTACATGTATCATTCTTAGTTGTTTCTAAGTGGGTTAAATCATCGGGCGAACAAATTGTGCCGGATCTGATTTGGGTGGGCTCGGCGATGTAGTGTTCCATGAATGATGAAGAGAGCAAGGTAGAACATCGATTAGGTAGCAGTGACTACCACTCCCCATCGAAAACCCCACCCTCCTCCCGTAACGATTGACCACATCTTTTCCACAGTATCATTCTTATATACACACTGGCAAACATATGGAGGGGGAGGGGGCTCCCCCCTTAAAGAAAATAAAGTCACGACCAAGAAAAAAAAAGAGAGAATACAAGAGAGAAGGGTTTGATATTTGATATTGATATCCTTTTCTGAATAATATGTTAAAATCTATCTCAAAATTTGATTTTTGTAATAAAAATGTCAAAAAATTTGCGCGGTCGCTTCGCCCGCTCGCAACGCTTTATAATTGAATTGAAAAAAAAAATGAATTGAATAAATTGTACGCGATATCTAACCCCCCCCCCATTTTTTGGCTCATTGCGCCCCTACTTATACATGTGAAAAATAAAGGGGGAAGGGGCGATTACAGCCCATCTCTTCAGTGCTACGCCTCTGCCTGTTATAAGGATGTCTTACTTTCTGCATGCACAGTTTCCGGTAATACTTGAAGTTTTCCGGCGGGACTTCAGCGCGTTCAAGAACTGTATTCCGGCTGGCGGGCAAAACCGTGAAACTTGAGCAAAATTGTATTATACGGAGACATCTGTAATACAGAAAATATCCATGTTAAGAGTAATTGATATGCAGTAAGTGGGTGTTTGGGACTCAAAATCATTAGAAAATTAATTACGCGGAGAAAGCTAAGAATTATGATCATTGTTTGAGAAAACAAAAATAGGCTGTCTACAGTCATTTCCCTTGTCGGGTAAATTGAAAATGCATATTTTTTTTTATCTCTCTCACCGTTGCGGAAAAGGGTAGGGGTCGTAACAAGAGTATTGTTTTTACATGTAAACGTTCGCGCAAGATAAAAATACATCTTTTACATTAAATTGCTTCCGCATTGGTTTGGTAGATATACAACACGACATAATTTACATACCGATATCATTGGGAAGGGGAAATTTGGCAGAAGATTTGATCTCACATAGGTATACGCAGTTTTATTGTAATATTAAGTCACTTTTTTGTTTAGATTTGGGTCGTATGCGATGGTAATTTGATGAAATACCTCTTTTAAAAGTCCAAATAATGTCTTTTTTCACGGAGTGTGTTAGAGCTGGGGCGATCACTAATGAAAACAAACAAAACTTTGATACCCACACTGTAAAAACTGTGGTGTTAAAACTGACACCAATTGGTGTTAATAGAGGACCACACCCTGAGGTGCAAAAATAACACCCTCGAAACTGAACATAACACCAAAGAGTGTAAATGTTACTACCATAGGTGTTGTAATAACACCTATAGGTGTAAAACAAACACCACCAATTTAACACCGGTGTAAAATAACTGCTGTGGTCCTCTATGTACACCGGTTAACACCACAGTTTTTGCTGTGCATTTCTCACCTGTGCTTGTCATGGTGACCGATATACCCTGAGGTTCACAAGCCCAACGTGAATCATTTCATCCTTGAATCAAATTGCATTGGACCTATTACAAAGTTCCATGCTTAAAATAAAAATGCATTGAATTTCTTCTTAACTCAGTAGAGACTTAACTCTCCTGAACGAAATTACAAAACAATACTCTGATTGAATTGCGTTCGCTCAATGTTCCTAACATTGTGTATAACCTTGCACAGAATGCGAGTATTTTAATCAAATTGGATCTTCTACGCAAAATTTGCTGTGGACATCGATAGCAGACATGGTCAGCGTTCACTAATTCAATAAGCGTAAAGTAGACACCACTCTCACCTAAAAATACGCAATGGCGGTAGGCCAAAAGCATTCTCTATTCAATCACCCGTTCTTGTTCGATGCGTTACTTCAGAGTCGTACGCCTACTACCGCGAGCTTTTTGGCAACGATGCTTTAACAAAAAAAAATACGCCTCTCTCTCTTTCTCTCTAAAATAATAATGAATATATATATAAAAAAGTAATCATTAAGGGATTAATTCCTGCGAAACACTACGCGATGCGTTCATGCATTGGGCAAAGATAAACGGTCATTTTACTTTAAATAATTGATGCTTTCGCCAAATAAGAATAATAAAAATGTAATTCATTTTGATTAAAAATTTTGATATATGAGTGAGAATATTACTTTATTACCATAGCTATTGGAACTGATATATTTTTTTGCAGTATACAGTTAACCTTGGTGTGCTTGGGCATTGTAGTTGGTACCAAGTTGTTATTTTGATCCCATACATGCGAGGATTATATCAAAACATTTTAGGCGGGTAATCAATTCTTTCCAGTATCTCACCGCGCTTTTTACTGCACTCCTTTATCGCACATTTCAAGTTTTATGAGCGTGACGCTCCAAATGCACGGGCATACCTGTCCCTTAAACCCGCATACTGAACCAATCTCCTTGGGTGAACATGCCCCGTTAATTTATTAACGAGAGTACTGTAGCCCAAAGTAATTATAATCAACTAGAAACTGTCTCTTTTTCTAAAGAGAACTCGTAGGTGAAATGTTAAAAAGTGCTGATTGTTTTAAAGCCTCTTGGAACGCCCTCAGCCATTAAATGATTTGGTATCGGCATGGACCTACTCTCGGTGCGCTCATGGGGATATCTCATTGAAGATCGTCGACTTCGTTTCATCTGTTTCTACTGAAATCACAACAGACTGGATTGATACCGGACGCGCTGGCTTAGTGGTAGAGCTCTAGCTTCATGAGCGGGAAGTCGTGAGCTCACTCCCTGGCAGCGGCATGCCAAAACACTTTGAGAATGAGACCTTTTGACTTCTTGCCATGCATTCGATGAAACGTATAAAAAAAATTGTTTTTCTTTTAAGTCATGGTAAACAGGGTCAAGTGCATAGGCGGGGAGGGGGTTAAGGGGGTGCACCCACGCTCCGAGACAAAGGAGGTCCGGCATTGATACGCAAAACGAAATTTGTACCCCTTCTTTTGCTTTTAACAGCTGATTTTCCAAGCCTTAGTTCCACCTCCCGAAGACGTGCACCCCATATCACTTTAGTACGACCTCCCAATGGCGTGCACCTCCCCATGCTCAAACCAGACTACGCCCTTTAGGGTCTGCTTGGCGAACAATTCATTAAACTGAAAGAACACCTATGGTAATTGAGAGTTGTTATTATTGAATGAGTACGATAACGCGTGCCAAAAAACCATGTCATCACATTAAAATAATGTATTTTCTTGTTTGCTGTGTATCTTAGGAAGGTCGAGGATGGCATTACATGAGGATTCCGATACAGCCAATCAACACCATTGAAAATCAAAGACATTGGCACGTTCATCCATTGAGCTTCGTTAAATATGTGTTTTTGAAGGGGACCGTGGGTATATGATCTGGACCAGAGGAAATCGGGTGATACCTTAAACCCCTTAATGTCCGCAAGCAGTCAAGTATTCATGAATGAGCTTTCATCATTGAGCAAAGGGGGTTTCCCCTAGAGATCGAAATCTGAACATTGATTGGAATCTGATATATAACAAACCACCATGTTTGAGTTTAACGTACAGGATATTCCAACCTGATATTCTAAAAGCAAAATGAGCTCTAAAATCTAAATAGGCATTGCATATCCTCAGTTATCCTTATGTCTGAGCTGCATAGGCCTACACAGTAACAAACAAATAAACACGTCAGAGGACTGAATTCATCTCAACCGTGATCACTGAACAGGTTCAACATTTTAAATGCCGAGAATCTGAAACTTTTCCCTAGTCCCAAGGTATGGCCTACTTCTTTTCATTCACCGGATGGCCGGCATTTCCCTTTACGATTCAATGGCCAATGATCTGATGATATTGTGTGGATTGTGAAAGGGACAATTGCCCCCCCCCCCCCTAGTACACAGCAAAAACTGTGGTGTTAACCGGTGTACATAGAGGACCACACTAGTTATTTTACACCGGTGTTAAATTGGTGGTGTTAGTTTCACACCTATAGGTGTTATTACAACACTTTTGGTTGTTACATTTACACTCTTTGGTGTTATGTTCAATCTCTAGGGTGTTATTTTAACACCTCAGGGTGCGGTCCTCTATTAACACCACTTGGTGTCAGTTTAAACACCACAGTTTTTACAGTTTATGTTTTGGTAGTAATTGAGAATCGGCATGCCCCCTCTCATGGCCCTACGCCATCGGAGACAGAATGTAGGCACTATTAAATTTGGAAAACTACATTTTTAATTGGCTAAAAAAAAAATTCACGACATTGCAGTGATCACAAAACCCTTCACTTTCACTTTAGAAAATGCAAAGGCACCTTGAAAACCAGCTCGTTCTCTTCACCCCCTCGTTTTCGAGTTTCTTCGAGGATTTTCCTCATGATGCCCCCCCCCGCAAAAAACAGCTTTCCCCCTCTACTTAGTAGCCCATCAACCCTCTTAAATTGTCATTTTATTTCATTCGAATTCCGCATTTGAAAACAATCACATTGCAACTAGCACCCCGTCCCCTCAACAAATAAGAAAAAAAAACATCCCAGGCACATCTCCTTTTCATAATTATTTGTTATGTTTATATTCCACTAAGGTTTTTAATCCAAAATAATAATAGTACGATTCCAAATTTCCCAAGCGATTAGCATGTCACTGAGCCCCGAAGGGAGTGAGAAGCACTCTTAATACAACTAATAAGGGGGTAACTTCTAGATGCCTCTCGGCGTTCAAATCCAATTTAAAGTGTGACTATTTTAAACTACCTGAGTCAGGTATTACCAGGAAAGCGTTAAAGGTGAAAAACTAAGAAGGTTACACATTTGGTTTTCTGACCTCGTTATGATGATGACATGTCCCTGTTTATCATAAGTATTCTTCATTTCTTATATTAGTTTTATTTTAACCTACTTTTGTTGGTGATGAATATTCTATATACTTGATTTACGTTATAATTTCAATTGACAAGCTGATTAAGCATTTATCGTTATTGCCGTTAGTACAACTTACTGAACAATCGAAATAAATATGGTTTTTATTGGCAGTAAGTCCATACACATTGTGATGCGTAAATTCAAACATGAAGTAGGGGACATTTACAATCATTATGGCATATTCAGATATTAGAGATGCTTCCACCGTCCTGCACTGGCTTTGTTAGTACAGTGGATTAAAGTCTACCACACACATTAAAGTAGAAATAAAATGATGAATTCGATGTCATTTCAAATTTAATTCAATTTCTATGTTGTCCCTTTTTAAGTACATGTAGCAATCCCGTTCATTATGTGAGAATATTCTACTTGTAAACCTGCAAAAGTAAAGAGTATTTTCTATGTTTATAGTTTTTAAGGTGTCGGCTCGGAGTTGATGTTGAATATGAGTTAACAAACTGAAAATATCGTCTAGTTCGTCCGGTATCAGGGGATCAGGATATTATTAGCTACCGTGTCCAGAGGTCACTCGTGTCTACATCAGTAACGAAGGCTAATGTCGGGTCAGAAGGCACGACTAATCCATCTTTTTCACGCAAGTTCTCCACCCCCGTGCCCCAGTCCCATTACGCAACACGAATCCACGCTGACCGATCATGCAGAATCTGAAGCAACGCAATGGCTGTGATCATAAAGGACCTTGTTTCGTGAGTGTGACTGTCAGAACTCTTGAATCTCTGTCCTGATTTTGGTTAACCACATACGGTTGTCTTTACATTAACGATGTACGGTTAGGAGTCAAATAACAGGGAATGGTCAACTGGTCACTGGATGTTTATCAGAAAGATAGGCCGGTGGGTGTTTTCGTGGTTTGCAATTATAAGCCTTGGGTAGAGAGTGGGAGGGAGAGTATCTGAGAAGCGTCGTACATGTATCTACCAGGATTGAATAAGTATAGCACCGATATACAAAAAATGTATGTGGTTGAGAGGAAGATAGGCAGTGCGCCAGATGAATTGAAGAACTCTACATGAGTGAGAGGAAAAATTCCAGAGAGAGAGAGAGAGAGAGAACAAGATGTGGGAGGTGGTGCAGAGATAGATGGTGAAAAAAAAGAGTATAGCAGAGACCTGCAGATGAAGAAATACGAGAGATGATTACGGGGTGAGAGATAGATAAACAGCTATTTGGAGAGATGGAGTGCCACATGGTTACATTCTGTCACCTCAGTGGTTCATGTCAGCGAAAAAAACAGCATGATGCATGAATTTAACCGCTTTGGCTCGAAAGGTAATTTTGAAATAGATGGTTCGTACATGGGCTGAATATCCAAGTAAGACAGCTACCGCATAATCAATCATCACCGAAGTTCTTAACCTGTTGCCAACTAGAACCGGATTAGACCTATAAGAAGCCTATGGAAATTACACGATTCAGTATTCAACAAGTTATGTATAAACAGGGGCAACATACAATCGAATGAAAAATGTGAACCACAATACAAAATCACCCAAACTTAAATCACGAAGGTCTGTTCCCCGAGCATTTATTTTTGTACAATTAATAAGGTCCCCCAACGGCCCCTCCATGCTGTCATGATATCGCATTGGGCATCTTCATACTATCCAATACACCAAATTATAAAATAAAATAAAATCCAAAGAAACATCAAATGCACACTCATGTACGCTCTCAAATTAGCCAAACACCAATGATTCATATGTATGCTTGTGACGAAAGTGCAACGGCCAAATTAGACACCCTTTTAGGGCATAACGAAGACTTGAACCCAGGATCTTATGATATAATAGTCATATGATTGTAACACGACAACTGCTCCGGGCTATAATTCGTCCAAGATATTGGCTAGTGTTAGGGTTGCAATAGGGTTTTATGTTAGGTTTTGGCTTAATGTATAATGGTAAATCCAGGGTTGAAGTTGATCATCGCATCAAACTGTGGAACTCACAGCGGAGCAAATGTCAAAAATGCCATATGATACACGTACGTCTTGGTAAGCAACGTCCTGCCACTTATACATCTTAAACAGCGGAGTTTGGTTGCAGAAATAAATAAATCCACCCTTCCTAACGCACACCAGTGTGTTCATATCTACTTAAGATCTATATCATATCCATTTCATACAATTATTCATAAAAGAAAAAAAAGTCGAAAGCAAAGCTTTCGATTGTCTGATAGCTGTTATGGTGTAGCGGTGCTGACTCTCGATTGGTAATCAGAGTGTCGTGTGTTCAAATCTCTCGGAGGCAACAGCGTCAATTCACACCTGGTCGATCGTTAGCCGGGTATTTTTATTGGGTATCTGGTAGAAATGCAAGCGTCATTGAGTATAAGGTAGCAATGAGAGTGTTAGGTGAGCTCATGTTTTCACTCCCAAAGGAGTGAGAACGGTACTTACAATGTGTGCATAAGAAAAATAACGAAAAGATATAAAGGACCGGATTACTGACGTGGGCGTGGGAATTCTAGCAGTGTGGGAGCTCACCATTGAAATCCCCAAAGAGTGGAGGCGGTATATACACTGTGTTCAGACTAGCTAGAATCTATAAAGGACTAAGGATACTGACGTGGGCGTAGCAATTATATCGCCATGAGATCTCATTATTCACTCCCCGTGGAGTGGAGACGGTGCATTCATTGTAGAAGGACAACAAATAAACTATAAAGGAGCAGGGACACTGACGTAGGCGTAACAATTATATGTAGATCGTCATGAAAACTCATTATTGCATCACTCCCCCAGGAGTGGAGGCGGTGCATACACTGTGTTCAGACAAGCCAGAAACTATAAACTATAAAGGACCAGGGTATGACGTGTGCGTACCTAGTAGATCGCCGTGAGAACTAATTATTGCACTCCTCATGGAGTAAAGAGGGTGCATCCAATGTATGGAAACAGCAGAATCCAACAACCAGTGTAACATTATATTTTGGAAAGCACTAGGAGATGTGTGCCACGTTATAAGTAATGTGCTAAGGAAGATTTTCGACGCCTATTACGAGTAAAGAAACTAATCCCTAGCATTACTCTTCCTACATTTGAAATCTATTGACGAAATGAAGTGGAAAGAAAGTAGCAACTGGTGGGTATTTCATGAAGCTGGTCGTAACATACGAATGACTTAACGCATGACTGGTGATCCTTTCTTGTGTTTTGTGATATCCCTAAATAATTGATTTATGACCTAAGAACATGTTCCAGCCATGCGTAAAGTTGTGCGTATTACTTTACGAACAGTTTTATGAAACACGCCCAGGGGGCCGTTTCATAAAGCTGTCGTAAGTTAAGAGCGACTTTAAGAACGACTGGTGAACCTTTCTTACGCTCTAAACTATCGCCAATGAATATACCATTTGCCACTATAACGGATCACCAGTCGTTCTTAAAGTCGCCCTTAACTTACGAACAGCTTTATGAAACACCCACCAGGTCATTTTGAATTAATCATAGGATGGGTCATTTTGCGAATATTATATTCGAAAAGTAAACAATGTGAAGATAATCGCGAGATTGATAAAAAGAAAACATGTTTAATTGGGAAGAGTCGATTTCGTGAGCTTGAATATAAAATCTAAATAATGTCCCATGCCACCTGGTCCAATCTAACCCCAAATTTATACATCACAACATATTTTTTCCATCCCGAATTCCAAAGTCTAGGGATTTAAATCTCTTTTTAAGTTACTGGCATGCATAAATAGGGTCCAACGTAGTTCACCTTTTGGGATGAACATGGTAAATTGGCCAAACACCAAATGATCTTCCATTGCGAAGTTTAGCCGAAGATCATTAGGGGCACAAAACAGCGATAATGAGACACCAATATGGACGAGGAACTATAAGATCTACAGTAACGACATCTAGTCACGGATTAATGTGTTTTTGTATATAATAGGGGACGTCTCTTTCTTCTCGCTTTTGCAGCAAGCCAGCTGTGCCACGTGATTATGATATTAAAAAAAGGAAAGCATGTGACCCCATCATACCCAAACACGTCATACAAATTAGTTTTAATGATTATTATTATACTGGGGAGGTAGCCATGGTCGGATTATCAACCGCTTTGCAGCTGAGGGTGCAAAGACGAGTGAACCTCGAATTTCCACGTATCACACGTACAAAGGACGGTCATTCTTTCAAAGCACAATTTTGGCATTCACGCCTTTGCTAAATAAGCTGTTACAGCTGAGTTAAGCACGCTGTTGGTCATCCGTCTCGTTATTATTTCTCCTTTCTTAAAAAAAATACGTATTTTATATACAAGCCTAAAAAGACATCGCATGTCGATGCCGAACGTACATGTTCCAATAACGATGCGGGAGCTTTGGTCTTAATGATATGAACCTGCGACATCACACCTGTTTCAGCTATTAATTTTCATGATGGAAGCTCAGACCCAAAATAACAGTCGTCCAGCTCAGACTATATGTTAACCCGTTGGTTAGTAAGTTCTGGACTTCTCGTATGCTTCCTACACAGATTACTCTGTTCCAGTAGGAAATTAGTTGAGATGACTTACTAAAGGATGGACTTTGAGTGTGAAAGGTGGGTAGTAAGACAGTGAAGGGAAATGAGAGAAGAAGTGAAACCAACAAAAAAGGAGTAGGGACAAATCTAGAAAAGGGGAAAGGTAGGAGGAGAAGAAGAAGCAGTAGTATGATAAAGAGGGGAACGGAAAAAGTTGTAGTAGCACTAGATTAGTAGTAGTAGCAGTAGTAGCAGAGGAAGAAGAAGATAATGATGGTGAAGAAAATAAGAAGAAGAAGGAAAAATACAGTTTCTATTTTTTACTGTGCCGTAAGTATCCTTCCTGATGGATACTTGCGCATTACAAATATCTGTATTAATATTAAGATATATCACATAATGCATAGCAAGGAAAGGAAAGTGAATGACGAGATCAACAAATTAAACGGGTTAAATGCCCGTATTACCATTACATGTAATATCTCTTTAAAAAAGACCAAATTCCCATAATGCATCTTTAAGAACTCAATGAAATAATCTTCACAGACACGACCGTATAGCCGATTTAAATAAATGGAGAGGAAAATCACCATGAAAGCACAATCATCAAATATTAATGGCAAATAATGGGATCACACCTCCCGAAGGTTTTTTTTAACCACACAACAGAACGTACACGTGGGGCTACAGGAACATGGAGATCAAAGTCTGTGGATGACGAAAGGGTTTTGTAGAATGCCTTATTTTGTCATCTTGTAAAGATTTGGTTTTCAGTTTTCTTTAGGTTGTAGTGTGGAAGAAACTGCTTTATCGTAATTAAACTAATTTTGTTTATCAAGACTGCACAATCACCAGAAAAATCAGAAATTAGTTATTTTTCCCGCTAAAGTCATATACAACGTTCTCATGAATTGAAATATAGGACATATTCTATGATAGCATGAAAAAAGAATTTGAAACCACGCAGTGACTTTATTTTTACAAGAATTTCTTGTAAAAATAAAGGCACTGCGTGGTTTCAAATTCTTTTTTCATGCTATCATAGAATATGTCCTATATTTCAATTCCTGAGAACGTTGTATATGACTATTTTTTCCAAAACCAGAAAAAATCATTTTCAAAATGATTTTTTCAGGTTTTGGAAAAAATACAAAGTGAGAATTCATAGTAAATCATCTTCAATATTCGAGAATACTATTGCAATGTTAGACAATAATAATAACAGTAATATTTGACATTTCTATACTGTATTTTGTTACGAGGTACAGGGGCTAGGACATGCCCCATATCATTACATTATAATACAACTTCATTATATAAGAGCATATAACGGAGTATAAGATAATACATCATATAGCATCAACTTCAAATGAATTAAAATACACTAAGGAATACTAAAACCGAGTAACGAAATTTATTTTTTAGCTCTATGTAGTAATTATTGGAAAAGTAAAATGTCATAACATTCTGTTGGATATCTCCTGTGCACGTAAAACTACAAATAAGTGGAATCAGTAGGACTGATGGGTATGAATAAAACTAGTAACGTGACTAAGAAATGAAAATAAAAATACGGAAATAATTTAAATAAAATGAGAATAGAACAGAAGCTCGTCTGAAAAAAAAACACAGCCGCTATATGATACTCATCGTACAAGTACCTTACTACGACGCTAGTGGAAGCATCGAGGTGTAGCAGCCCTGACTCTCGCACTGCTTTAATCAAAGGGTCGTGTGTTTGAATCCCATCATAGAGTGGGCGTCAATCTACTCTTTGACACTCTCCACCCAGGTGTTAGATGGGTACCCGATAGGATGTAACAGCCAATGTAGTATGCCTAGCAATTTAGTCTCGGAACTCTTGTTGGAATGCTACCCAGGGAGTGGAGTACGTGCATACATTGCATGCGGACAAGACATGATGTAATGAACGGGTTAATATTAATAATCTGTAAAGCGCTTAGAGACAACGCATCGTCCCTATCTGTTAAGCGCTATATAAAAACGAATTATTATTACACTATATCTTCATTAGATGTAAAACTACTATTAAGTTAAAATTAATTTACCAACGGGTAAAAATGGAATAAGCGAATCAATTGAACACAATGAATTAACCAACGAGTAAAAAAAGAAATAACTAAATCAATTAAACAATACAACCATTTGATACCAATTGATATGAATGAATACAGTGCAAGTACCATATCAAAACGCTATGTGATATCATCAGTAGATATAAAACTATAATTGAATGGAAAGGAAGAAAACGTAAAGGGTGGCGATGAAATTACTAAAGGAATCGAAATTTAATTTCATCTGAATATTGCTAAGTTTATGTGATAACTGCTATGCAAGTACCATAGTAAAACACTGTGGTATATCTACGGTAGATGTGAACATACTGAAAGGTACAATTATAACAATAATGGGCGGCATTTTGGGAGATGTCTCGTCTTCCAAGCGCGGGGGGGGGGGCGGGGTGTACCCTCTCCAATAGGCTAATGAATAATTCAAATGCGATTGGGGACGGCGACCCGAACCACCCCACCCCATGCATTCCCCACTCCATCCGATCGCCGCTCATCTTAAATTTAAGATACTAAAAGGCAATATTTTGCAGTATTGAAAAAAAACAACAACAGTGTAATGAAATTAAATATCGCAGAAACAACGATAATATTGGTGAATTATGTATAAATTAACCTGTGTATAGATAGCAGTTGCTCCAGGAACGAATATTACACAACCGGACAGTATATTGAAAGAAAAATAATACTGAGTTTGACTAGTATAATTTTGAGATGCATCACATATGAATAAGGATATAGATATTCGAATGTGAAATCTATATTGCATTATTATTATACAACAATATACAAATGTGTTCGTGGTTATGTTCATAATGTATATTTATCATACCATGTAAGCTTCATATTTTCTCAATCTTTATTTAGAAAATAAACCAGACATTATGACAATTATAAAGAACGAAAACCCATCCACAAAAGAAAACAAAAAGTCGTATATTTATCCATAACACCATTATCCATGCAAGTTCTTATAAATACATTCAAATGAGTACTCAGCTACAGCGATATCTTCACATGCTCAAAGTCAGGTTAGATTTCCTTAACGGTCACATTGTCCATATGTGATTCTTATACATCCACACATAGGTCAGGATCATTGATTTGCTATACTCGCATCAATGTATTTCAGTGCATTTATTGTTTTGCGAGGGAGCGCTGTCGGTTGAATATAAGTTTCAAACTCGTGTCGTTTTAACTCTTCTCCAGGTGGTTCAATTTCCATTTAAGCAAATTACTTTTAATTATACCCATCACGACTCCGCAGGTGCGATCGTCGGGAAACACCTTGAATTAAATATACTCCCCCTAATAAGGTTAAGTGAAAATCGATAAGAGCAATCCATCATTTATTACCCGGGCATTTCGAAGTCTTAGTCAATTTCAGAGACAATTTGTAATTGATTTTACGAAGGGAGGATTGGTGCGTTAAGGAAAAGAGAGGACCCGTTTTTGATCGAACTTTTATTCTTCCAGGCGGTTTGAATGCAAGGACGTCATTTAGTTTGGCAAGCTGATCGACTTATGGTTCGTTCAGACCAGATAAAATACAGTTTAACTCTCGGCACTGCGTATTGTGAACGCAAATTGATCATCGATTATGTTTAATGTGACGTGATCGTGTGGGGAAAAAATAATACGATATGGCGTCGAGATTTATGAACATATGAAAATAAAAATCTACTTTTTGCTTTATATATATTAAGTGAGCCAGCGCTAATAAGATACTCTGTCATACCTTTAGAGCATTTACCATAGTTAGGATTAATGCCCATAAAATTTAAAGACTTTATTTCAAATAGTGTCCCGATATACGACTGTTGTTTACGTTCACCTGTATACAGCAATTGTTTTGGGTCTGAACGAAGTTTAATGGCTTACCATCATCAATGTGTTATCAAGTGTATCATGTCACTAACTCCAGCGGGCAACCTGATTTGCGGGAGATTGGTCGTAGAGATCACGTTTGGGGTGAGACACACGCCATTTGATATTTCACGCCTGAATGCAGAGACATATCAATGAAAGAGAAGGCGTTGGATGAGCAACCCCTATCAGTTTGTTTTCTTCCCACTGCTGGGGGATGTTTCATAAAGCTAATCGTAGGTTTGGAGTGGCTTTACGACCCGGTGAGTCCTGTGCACAAAGTCGTGTGTAACATGACGTGCAGGTTCATGAAACAGTCACCAATATTGGGAGTGTTTCACAAATATTTCGAATGTGACTTAAGAGTTGTATATAAAGTGAATTTGCATGTGGAATATAACGCATTACCGCATTAATAATAATAATAAGCATTTATATAGCGCGATCTATTTAGAAATATTCTATTCCGAGGAGCGTCGTTATTATTATTACCCCGGCTTTAGCTCGATCTGCCTTTCACCGCTAATGCATTCAAGGAATTAATCCTACCGGGTATCCGTTTACCTCACCAGAGTCCAGTGGATAAATTTCCTGCTGAAGGAAATCACACCATGGCTGGGATTCGAACCCATGGCCCTCTGTTTCAAAGTCAGAAGACTTATAAACTGAGCCACAACGCTCCACAATTTGGTTAATTCATGCTCAGAGAACGAGCGCTACTGAGTATTAATCAAAGAGATTGCGAGTTATGTCATGTACGCGTCGGTAAACTAAGCATGCTAAGCAGACTTTAAGTCACGGTTAACTGTGAAATGATCGGCCAACTTTATCAAGTATGATCAATACAATCATGACAATATTGGGTTGAATTTGTCCTAACCTTGGCAGTGTTCAGGCACGTACGCAAGGGGGGGGGGGGGGGTAGGGGGTTCAAACCCAGAGGCCGGTCAGGTCAAGGAGTTATCGGGCAAGCGCCTGATAACTCCTTGGTCTGGTTACGGACAGTTCCCCTACCCAATAATGTATATGACAGCAATAATGAACAGAATCTCATGTTTCCGACGAAAAACACAGAGAAAAATTTCCGCTCGCTCCATTTTATTATATCTTTTATTTCCGCATGTCGCCGACATGATCACGGTATCGCCTTTAACAAGGCCATACATGATTATCATGATGTATACTTATGAATACAAGTGAACCAAGACAAAGACATACGTTTTCTTACAAAATATGTTTAACCAATATGAAAACCAAAATGACGGAAAACGCTAAAATATCGGTTAGCTCGCTCCGCTCGCTTGTAATAATTTATGAAATTCCATAAGTATCTAGTCTCCTGTTCAAGGCCGTATTATGAGTGTTACGAATAGAAGGACATGTAGCATCGACTAATACTTGATTTACTAACAAACTATTGACAAGAAATGTATGTTTTGACGGGAAAACGAGAAAATTTCGGCTCGCTCACTCCGCTCGCTCGTAATCATTTATGAAATTTCTTAAGTTTCTAGTCTCTTGATCAAGGCCATATCATGAGACTTACGAGCAGAAGGACATGTATCATCAACTAATATGTAATCATTACCAACAAGCTATTGAGAAGAATTGTATGTTTTGACGGAACAACGTAGACATTTCGGCTAGCTCGCTCCGCTCGCTCGTAATTAGTCATGACATTTCTCAAGTTTCTAGTGTTCTGATCAAGGCCATATCATGAGCGCTACGATCCGAAGGACATGTAGCATCGACTATGATACCAACAAACTATTGACAAAAAGGTTATGTTTTCAACGCAAAAACGAGAACATTTCTGCTCGCGGGTTACGACCGCACTGTTACATACCCCATCCCCACTTAAATGTTATTGTCTTATTTGCAGCGCTGAAAAAAAAGATCATCACCTCCCCCCCCCCGCTCATCACTTTTTAGAGACTGGGCGGGAGATTTTAAAAAAAATCAGCTCAAAACCCCCCCCCTTTCAAAAATCCTGCGTACGCGCCTGGCAGTGTTAACAGGTTAATTTACCTTGATCGGGTTGATAGACAGTGCTCTGAAATCGCTCTCACGTTAAATATCTGAGTTGGCAATCACAGTGATGCATGTCACCGAGGAATACTAACGCTGATCGTTGTAGATCAACCCGGATGACCTTGCCGAGTTATATCGGGTCAGATATCTGGATCTGACTCGATAGTGGTAATCGGGCGAGTGTTCCATGGAACACCCTTTAAAGGACAAGTCCTACCCAACAAAACTAGATTTAAATAAAAAGAGAAAAATTCAACAAGCGTAACACTGAAAATTTCATCAAAATCGGATGTAAAATAAGAAAGTTATGGCATTTTAAAGTTTCGCTTATTTTCAACAAAATAGTTATATGAACGAGCCAGTTACATCCAAATGGAAGAGAGTTGATTACATCACTTACTCACTATTTCTTTTGTATTTTATTATATGAAATATGAAATATTTTTATTTTCTCGTCATTGTCATGTGAAATGAAGTTTCATTCCTCCCTGAACATGTGGAATTCCATTATTTTAACATTTTGTGCTTCAGGCAAGAGGGTCGTAATCGTCAAATTCGTAAAATTGAAATATTGTGTAATTCAAACAATAAAAAACAAAAGAAATAGTGCGTGAGTGACATCATTGACTCTCTCATTTGGATGTAACAGGCTCGTTCATATAACTATTTTGTTGAAGATAAGCGAAACTTTGAAATATCATAATTTTCTTATTTTACTTCCGATTTTGATGAAATTTTCAGCATTGTGCTTGTCTCATTTTTCTCTATTGATTCAAATCAACATTTTTCTGAGGTGGACTTGACCTTTAAGTAATTTTCAATGTGCAGCTGCAATTTCAGGATAGTTTTTTCACACATAGTTGTTGCAGATCACTGACAATTATGGTCCCCTGTTCCCTGTTCTGCATATTGATAACCAAGCGTCACCAAGCATGAATATGGAAAGCAAGATTAACCCGTATTACTATGGCCATCTCATCTGTATGGTTACCTCTGACATACATGTAGCGGATCGGGTAAGTTCCGGATGTAATTGTTCCAACTTTACCGTGTTCTGTCAACGTTCATGTATTGACAGATAGGTGCATTTCAATTTGTTTCCTTCTTTGGCCAGTCGGCTGGTAGATGAACTTGAGCAGCAGCTCATCACGTGGTCCTATTTGAAAATCCATTTTGACATGTTCGAGGCACTTCAGGTACTTTTGACCTAGCTACGCCAGCCCGAGACTCGATTAACCTTTGTCTTTCTTGAGCGAGATACCCCCTTGTGACTACGTGTTCGGCCAACTCAATGTCTCTTTGGTTTAACAAGTGGAAATCTATGACCATTATGAGAGAGGAGAGGGGATAAAACCTTGTATATCAACTTGATGCTTGAGTCAGATTTAACGGATATGGGGGCTCCGTGGTAGACCACCTGCCGCGTGAACGGGAGGTCGTAGGTTCGATCTCTGGCCAAGGGTCTTACATGTATTAACTCCAAGCACGTTAATTTCTACCCTCGGCCAGGAAAGAAAGCATATGGATATATATATAATCTATGGATAAAATACTTCAAGCATTGACGCTAGACGTAGCTTCCAAGTATCTCATTTAATGCTACACTCATAAAAGGATTAGTCAAAATGATCAATCTGTTCGTTAATATGTGTCCGACCGATAAAATTGGTCATTATCAACCAAAATTTTGGTCGATTTTAACCAATAATTGGTTGCTTTTGACCGATTTTATCGGTCGGACACATATTAACCAACAGATTGGTCATTTTGACCAATCCTTTTTTAGAGTGTAGCTTTCGGCCAGTAGGACCTTCATCAGGCCGGCAATGATATCAACTTTGGTTTCTGTGCATCTGGGGGAGTAGTATGTGTAGTTAGTACTATTATTTCAGTACCGTAGAGAGAGTATCGAAGGTGTGAATGTATGAGGTAAAGTGAAGTGAACATTCACACCTTCGACACACAATCACACTAACGAAACCGACGTCATACCGACCAATGATGGTTCATTTGTATAAACGTAATAACTTTGATCGGTCTTGAGTTTGTTTTCTTGTGACTGTCACGACTGTGCCATGAAAAGGGGGTCTGAATGTGCAGCATATTATGCCTTGTGTATTGAAGGCCAACTTGAAACCTCAAGTTCGATATGTGCTAGTCTTTGCGTGGAGACTCACTTGATGATCAACGTTTCAATCAGGGTCTGAGACTGCAAACTACACTGCATGCCACAAACTGTTGGCTCTGTCTTAATGACAAGAAAATAAATCGATCACATCTTATAAATGTAGGTTGGGTTCTTTTCTTAAAGCAAGAGTTTTTGCAATCAATATCGGAACTCGCTTTCGAGCTCTTGTCCACGCCGTAGCCATGGTTGCGTGGGGGTGTATAAAGCATTGCTAGATTGGTCTGATCAAGGAAGTTCTCTCATCTTATTGCCTACTGTAACCGGAAACTCCCTATCTTACAAAGTTATGGGAAACACAGAATTCAGTAGTCGACGGGTTAATAATAGGTCATCCTTGGTTTGGTTATACTCAGGAGATTGGTGTTTAGCAGTCATTCATTTATACGCGTTAACGCGTCGTGATCTCTGGTCTAACATTTCAATATCACACCTAAACTCATGTCAGAGTGTTACATTGGAGTTCCATCTCTTCCACGTTTACCCATTAGGTTTTAAGATGAATTTTCCCAATGGGCGTGGATTCCTTCTCAATTGCTTTTAACGTCCCCGATTGTCTTTCCATATATTACCCGACATAGCAGTTCCGTTCCAGGTTTCGTATACTAATTAACTTACATCTACCAAATTAAGATATGGCGTGTTTAAGTACCATGGTCGAACATTTCAATATCACACCTAAACTTATGTCAGAGTGTTACATTGGAGTTTCATATATCTCTTCCACGTGTACCCATTAGGTTTTAAGATGAACTCTCCCAATGGGCGTGGATTCCTTCTCAATTGTTTTAAACGTCCCCGATTGTCTTTCCATACATTACCCGACATAGCAGTTCCGTTCCAGGTTTGGTAGACTTATTAACTTGCATCTACCAAATTAAGATATGGCGTGTTTAAGTACCATGGTCAATAGAGCATGATGAATGGACATTTTAACGAAACCGTTCGCTAAACGACACGGATTGCCCCCCCCCCCCTCCTCACACACACAAACACAGTCAGATTATAAAAAAGATGATTTTGGAGCATCTTCAGCGTAATAAATCGCATAAATGTATTTCAGCTTTAGTCCTATCCATAAGTTGATTTCATTTCGTAAAGGGAGTGTTAAATAATTTGCATACTTAATTCATACGGGCTTTACACTTAACGCTATTCGATAAAGAATTCGATTCCTGCTCTTACTGCTGGAAATAAAATGTCATATTCTGAGAAATAGGATACTGTTACCACTCTACGTGGAGTGTTATCAAATTATCTGCTATGGTGTGAAATGTAATTGTCGGTGAAATGTCACATCAAATTGATTTCACGCTCCTTCTTCCAAGTGAGGTATGAAATCTTAATGACACCCTGCATAACAGTCAACATCAGAAAATAGAATAAGATAGAAATGTGTAAATATGTAACCATTGGTCGTTCATAATGTTTGCAGGTTTCCTCTGGTCATAAATGACATGGTCCGTTTTCTGAACTCTGGTTCACCTTAAACCGTAGAGACTAAACATGAATCAAGCAATATATGTAAATACGATCGGTTGGAATGGAAATGGGTTCTTGGATCATTCAATTCTGCACTATTTCTTAGAAGTATAGGTACATATAAGCTAACCCCAACAACAATATGCCTTTGGGATACAAAGTGTGAAGAAAAATATTTCCAAGTAATACACCGAAATGGTCTGATTGTTATTTTCTGCAAAAAAAGTACTATCATATTTTTTTCATTGAAAAGGTGACAAAGGGAAGAATTATTGAAGACGCGAGATGTTTACTCCACGGGGCTGTAAAATCCACATGTATAGAGTTTCGTTCTTATGCAATTATAATCCATCTTTTTTTCACTAAGCTTTTAACTTTATTACAAAACATTGGTGCTCTACTTTCATATCGGTGCCACGAATATTTGTTAACCGTCGTCGAAACCGTGACGGATCCAAAGGCCGAGTTTATACATCGGATATTGACATTATTGATTTGTTAGATCTAACAAATTAATAATAAAACAAAAAGAAATTGTATCCGACGAGGGAAATATTCTGACACAATTATATAAATGCGGCCATTCCTCGGCTGCTATACTGCTGCGGTCACAACAAAATCGGTTACGACCGATCGCGTTTTTTTAATAACCATATCATATTAGGAGTCGGTTTCGTTGGTGAGACTGTAATGTAATGCCGCTGTTAAGCTTTATTTTACGAAGACGTTTAAGAGTTTGACTAGGTCAGTTCTACATAATACGAATGGTTAAGAGCAGGATTTAGGAGCCGATTTTTCTGTAAGGATACCATTGATTTGGTCCGTCAGATTTAAATTGCAATGACAAAAAATGCCTTTATTGGGAATGTTTGATATAAGGACGTCGTTCCTTTCTTTTTTTTAATTCACTGGTGGGGGCTTAGAATGATTTAGCAATGATTAAAGTACACTCCAAATAAACCTGATAACACTGATGATACGCAGTATTAATATTACTTGTACTACTAGTAATGATAATGATAATAATAATAGCAATAAAAATAACAATAATAATGATGATAAAGATAAGAACAATAATATTGATGATGATCATGATAATACTTTTAATAAATGGAAATCATAATTGATATAAATAATACTAATGACATTTCAAAAATGAATAGATAATTCGAGCTCAAAATTTACAATGAATTCAGGTGTGTACGAGAACACATAAATGTTATTACTTATCAACAACTGACAATCTTAAAAAAAGGAAACATGAGAAGAGCTAAAATGATAACCTCACTGATATGCATTATGTTACAAATGATGATACAAGGCCGGTATTTTTAGGTCATCATCAAGAAGGAATCAGGCAAGGCCGTCATCGGAATGAGGTAACCTTTTTGTCCATCTTTGCTCTCGTCAAATTATCGGTGTCTTTAGAGCGTCCTCTTTTACATTTCTCATTTCTTTCACATATCACCGAGTTATTAGGTCGTCGGTAGATTCGGATTCATCAAGGGGGCGTTTCATGAGTCATTTTGTCAATGATTTTCGATGACAACATTGACCTAAACCAATCAGATGCGCTCCTTCAAGCAGTTAATATCAATACCCAGAGAAAATTGTTTACTATTCGTTTCATAAAACACTCCCGAGAGATATCTTTAATGAAAGTTTTGTCGCTGATACTGACTGACAAATTTGCTCCGAGCCAACGAGATGCGAGGATCTTATAGTAGCTAGTAACAAGCAATTTTGTAAGAATCACTGGCTACTTGCTTCGTGAAAACGTTCCCCAGCTATCGCGTTCAGGGATACCATTACCAAATAAGATATATTTCCATCGTTGACTGGCTTTGAGGATTTGACGGGATATTGCTTTGATATCGGGTCCACAATATACCTGTCCAGCCTGTGTAAGGCTGATTGAAATCGCCTCAGGATCACCTTGCTTACAGTTTTCTGTATCAATTTTACCCATAGGCACAGGTGATTTTTCTTTTTGCATATTGATATCAAAGCAAACACGTTGACCTGATTCGTACGAAGAAGTATGACATTATGGAAGCAACCATTGCAAGGATGCGGACTATGCTGCAAAACAGCCGAAATGCAGCGAGCTGCTACCGCCCTTAACGATTATACTACTGTTGCTGCTGTTACTATCGTTGCTGCTATTGTTGCTACATGTACTACTACTACTATTACAGTGTTTTAGAGTATACACACTCTAAACCCACTGAGAAAAATTGTACCTAATATTGGGGTAGAAAAGGAACATGCTTGTTTACTGGATACTTTTTTAACCCCATATTGGGTTCTTTCACCGCAAAATTGCGTGAAATTTACAACATGTTGTGTATCTTTTTATCCCACCATCATGCATGTTCCACTTTACACAATATTGGATAAACCTTTTTTTAATACTATTTTCTTCTACTTCTTTTATTACCACGACTAACTCCACCATTAATATTAATACCACTACTACTACCTCTGCTGCTACTACTACTACTACTACTACTACTACTACTACTACTACTACTACTACTACTACTACTACTACTACTACTACTACTACTCTTGCTGCTACTACTACTACTACTACTACTACTACTACTACTACTACTACTACTACTACTACTACTATACTACCACTACTACTAATACTTCTACTTACTACTATTACTACTTCTTCTGCTAATACTACTACGAGTACGTCTACGACGACGATGACCACTGAAACAACAATTGCTACTAGTATTTCCACTGCCAAGACCATGAACACCATAACAACTACTGCAAAGAAATGATCTTTACTCTCTGCCCGAGACTAGCAAGTATTCTATTTTCCGTTCTTCTTTAAAACCTATTTAAAACAAAAATTTGATATGTATACAGGGCACTTAATCGGGTGGCTGACAGTCGCATAACGTTAAATATTATGATAAATTTCTTATTTTAACGAATCCATTTTACAGATTAATAATCCCATCTTCGCATTATATTTGACGATAAGAGAATGCACAAAGCAATAACACATAACATGCATCGACCATTCGCCACCCTTATATTCGTGTTTAGGAACATGCTACTCCAAAATGATATACCATCCCTTGTCAGGTTATATTGAACAATATTGACCATTTTAATTTCAGTAATACCAAGTACGTAATGGAATGAATTATTAATAGGTATAAGACCATGCCCGATTTTCCATCGCATGGTGAAGGATATTGAGTGCAGAATGGACATGGTTGGGTTATTCAATATCAAAGTAACAAGATATTGAATTTATATCTCCTGAATCAGAAAGTCATGAATCTTAAAGAAACCGCACTCTACCAGAAATAGCCAGCGTCTTCGAGTAAATGCATTTGGAGAGTGAACTTAAAAGCAACCGAAATCTAATATGAATCTTTCGTCTGAACCCCTTTCTGGATTGGTGATCTCGCTCAATACCCTCATCGTCCTTACCCACCGTCCTTACCCCTCGGCATTGTCTCTTCTCATTGTATGGCTTATTCCACTCCCAGTTTCTTTATTTCTGTGTGATTCTTTCCTTACCTGAAACTCTCTTTTTCACACTTTACGACATCTCTGTGCCTTTATTTGTCATATATATTGTCTCATTTACACGACTCACTGATTTTTGAGGAAGGTAAACTTTCTCTGTTGTTGCGGCGTTTTGTTCTTTCAGATCTTGTGACTCTTGTCGTAATTTTCGGAATAATATTCGTTTCCTTGCAAGTCATCTAATTTGTAAAAGGAACAATGCAAATGACTAGTGAGAAAATATCTCCTAAGGTACCTGACGAAATCACAAGACTTTTCTATATTACATTGCAAGTAATTACACAACATCAAGCAGAAATATTCTTTAAATCGATGATTCAATGCCACTTTGATTACTGCGACATAATTTACTCTAACACAGGAGTTACGAACTTACGGAAATTACAGATATTACAAAACAAAGCTCTTAGAACAGTACTTAGGAAAGAACCAAGATTTTCTTCAGATCAATTGTTATCCATTTTAAAACTAGACAATCTTGCAGTCAGAAGAAGCAAGAGAGAATTAACAATGATGCACACAATTTATTATAATGATGCCCCAAATTCTTTGTTGTGTATGTTTGAAAGATATATTCCACCATATGGAACCAGATATTCTTCTCACAATTTTTCAATTCCCAAAAGTCATACAAATTATAAATTAAGGAGCCTTACCTTTAGGGGATCAAAACTGTGGAACTCACTTCCAGAAAATATAAAAAATATAGATAACATAAATATATTTAAGAAAAGAATAATTGCACATTTCAGATCACCTACACTTCCCTTTTCTTTTTAAGTATCCTGGATCTCGGGGGGGGGGGGGGTTCCGTAGGTTCGTAACCCCGGTTATTATTATTTTTTTTATATATATAATTTCGTTATTACTTCACCTCTATGTGATTTATTTTCACTGCAAAATTCGTTTATCGTACTTCTTTGTTTTTATAAGTCATTTGCCTTATTTTTGTGCTATTCATATTGTAACTGAATCTTCATTGTTGTTGTTGCTTTTTATTGTTATGTTATTTTTTTATGCATTTTCTCTACTTTTGTTTATCATCAAATAATTTGTTTATATATGTTGTTTCATATGATTTTTACCTTTGCACGGACTCACAGAAGAACAGCCAGTAGGCTGAAGTGGGTATGCCGTGATTAAATAAATAAATGAATCAAACCTAAATGATAAATGATTAATTGGCATCGTCAACAACGACGAAATAGATATAACTGAAACAAAAAAGTGTGTTTCTTGCTGTGGGGAAAAGGGGTGTAAAAGCATCAGGAGGGTTCCTCAAACCTTTTCTGGCTTTCTAAATCACCCCCCCCCCTTTCTCTCTCTGTCTGTCTCTGTTTCTCTTTCGAGGTCGCTCACTCCCTCTCTGCCTATTGCCCATCTTAAAAACACTTCGTTTAAGTTTGTATTCTGGTTAGGACACTTCAATTCTCTGTTACCTATTATCTTCATATATATATTTATATGTGTTTTAACGTCATTGTCATCTCAACTCAATAAATCGCAACCGCAACATCATGCACATTGCCCGCTATCAAGGGCATGATATAAGTGTTTATAAGTTAAGTGTACAAGGGGGAAAAATAATTACTTCCTGACTTTGTTCCAACTGCGCATGCGCCGGAAACGGATAACGCGTCTCTGGAAAATTAAACTGCAATCAAGGCGGGAACTTGGCAGTTAACTATATTAGTAGTGGTGCATTGTTTCTAATGATCCATGCTGATCGTCAGTTGAAGGCATTGGAGAGAGAAAAAAAGAAGATATCCGCCCAAAATCTGCTTTGCTTTTCTACACACCATACGATGACGAGATTGTTTCACAATATGATTACGTCCCACGATTCCAAGTGCCGTTCAGCTGTTAAACAACACGTGTGTGTATGCACCCACCCTCTTTGCAAGTTTTCCCTGAAGTAGATGTGATTTATAACGAAATCCATTTACTAATCACATTTTATATTAAAATATTGAGGATCAACGCTTCGATCAAGACAGGGAGGGCTTACTTTCTCGTAGTACCTGTTCTTCCCATAGGTAATTGGACGTAATCGAACCCATGAATGATGCATGTTTTATAAAGTATATCAGAAAGGTCAAAATTCACAATGGAGGAATAACAATGGTAACCTTTGTCTAAAGGAATTGGGTAAAGTTTTGGAGGTTTGTATTTTAAAAAAATTATACAAACTCTTGGCTTAGTGGGCCCAAGCATGAAATGCATATTGTCTGTGCATGCATACACTGTAAAAACTGCGGTGTTAAAACTGACACCAATTGGTGTTAATAGAGGACCACACGCTGAGGTGTTGAAATTACACCCTAGAGATTAAATATAACACCAAAGAGTGTAAATGTAACAACAAAAGGTGTTGTTATAACACCTATTGGTGTAAAACTAACATCACGAATTTAACACCGGTGTAAAATAACTGGTGTGGTCCTCTACGTACACCGGTTAACACCACAGTTTTTGCTGTGTACAATATTGTTCTAATAGGAATGTGACAGCTTTAATTACGCCTGCCATGGCGTAATTTCATTAAACAAAGAATTCATCCACTGTGTGCTGCACTCGGTCCAGGTGATGTAAATGGGTACCGGCAGGAAGTAATTCCTAAAAAAAAGCTGTGTGCGCCTTAATCGGTTGCCTAGCTTAACCGGGGTAATAATAACAGCTACGCTTTTTTTAATGCTCCATATGAGCACCAAAAGGTGGACCCTTGCGCTATGTACATGTAAGTAGTAATCATTATTATTATTATCAATTATTATTATTGTTATGGTATTATTAATTGAGAAGCTTTAATTCATTCAAACGTTTCCTTCGCTGCTCCCTACTCTTAATTGCCAGTTCCTTAATGTATCATTGCATACATCTCTCACTCTCTCTTCATTCTATCACTGCGCCTTGGGCACTCTTTGAAGTGGACTTGGTGCATTACAATTCCCATCAATTATTATTCGTATTAAGCATCATCACAAGCTCCGCCTTAATGAGGAAGACAGTGTTTATTGTCACTCCATCAGTGTTAAAGAAACCGTACTGTCTGTAGTCTTAATTATCCATCAATTAAGCGACCGATCAGTTTAAAAGATTCATGTCTACGAGTCTACAGGATTGCAATTATGTTTAGGCTTGAGCTGGAAGATATTGTTTTTCCGATCCTGAACTTGTTCAACGAATTCTAAGATGGAATAAGCTGGGTGACGAAATGCATAATGTGTCTATGGACATGGTAAATCGATGTTTCATAGTGTCCACTCTGAAATATGCGCCTGGCTACTCAGCGAAATCATCTGGCCAACCGTCAAAATATTTGTTACTTTCTATTTCCTGTTTTCCTGGATGTTTTCTAGATGCTAATTCTGTCTTCGAAGCAGAACTCTTGAATTTTGTTAAAATCATACCTTCATACTTAGACATTTCTTATTGTGTTGAATTATACAGTACTTAAGTTGATTATTACATTGTATTCAATCCTGTTTATTCATAAATTAATTTTCAATATTTCGAAACTGTTAAAATATTTATTCATCAAATCTTCTTTAACATGGACACTTTGCTGCACACTAAAATTAACTGTTTCTTTTGCTATTATTTCAACTCGAAGTAACATTAATTCTGTCTTTATCTACATAACAGATTTACTTTATTTAATCACTTGACCTTTGCTCAAACTACACCACTCATTTTCTGCTTGTGTTCACCGTTGTTCACTTAGCCCCATTTGTTTCTTTCTGTACTTTGATTTCAAATACGAAAGTAGAAAACCAATTTATTGTCATTTCTACCAATTGCATTTGACATTTTATCAATGTTAATTCAATTTATGTTTTATCTCTCACCATTGCATAATTATACTATCTCTGGTGATTTTGTTACTTGTAAATTGAACATTTTCAGCCTGCGAGCTACCTGTTTGATCTTTTTTTTTCAATAAACCATACCAATTCAATTCAATACATTGCTTTGTTTTAGAATAATATTCCTGAAGTCGATATTATCATTTACTGATGCGTCGCCATGATTTCATATCCCTAAGACTACAATAATGTGACAGAATTTATGTTATTAGTTTTAGATGAAGGTGCTAGATTTCCAACGCCATGCGTATACTGTTTCGTTTCAATTAATGGCCCGTATTGTATGACAATTTTCTCCTACATTAAGCAAAATCACGCCCATGCCAAAATGCTAAATTATGAAATATGAATCTCCCAAGGGGTCCTGTTGTTTAATTGGCATTGGCGAAAACACCTTCGGGGAACGAGTTGTCGAAATCCCAACAACGACGTGAAACGATGACAATTTCATTATCAGTGCACGGTGCCTCGCAGAAACAATTAGCACGCTAATATTTTACGTGGAGACCGTTCCCCGCGAGAGCGAACCTTTTTAGAACGGCCCAAAGGAACTGGAAGGCGCTGGGAGGCGAAAATAATTGTCGGACGGAATAAAAGCGAGGAAATAAGTAATTTCGAACTCCTCATTTATATCAAGCTTCCCAGGTCGTAATCATTTCACGTTCATTTTTTTTTGCGTTTTCGCGTTCAGTGATTTCGTGATTGAGACACGTACAAAATATCTTATTAACAAGTTACCAAACAGTTTACAAAAGGGACCAAATGTGATTAGATTTTGTAAACAATATTCATATTTGCTGCTGAGAATAGCAACAGTAATTCAATTTTCTTTCGAGAACGTGATTATGGTATGTTCGACACCACATCATTGTCAACCTGTAACAACCCTATCCACTATATATATATATATATATATATATATATATATATATATATATATATATATATATTCCATTCTTATTATAGACGACGTAGTTATGTAATTCCCATTGTTCAAAACGTTGCTGTCGAAGGTAACATGTCTGTTGAGTTATGATCATTGTTTATGTTCGCTTTGCCTTTACCAACATCACAACATTCAAGGAGGAAAGTCTCCCCCTCCGAAAAAAAAATGAATAAATGAATTGATAAAAAAATGACAATAATAATGATAATAATACATAAAAAGAAACTTCATGCTGATGACAGTTGTGGGAAATTGTACAATATTGGACAGACTTGTGTGTGTGGTTAGCTTACATCAATTTCTTGATTTCTTTACACGGTAAATGTGACATACGAGTGCATTTTTCCCCTTGCGCATGGCTTGTGGGTGCGCACCTCCTTCTAATTTGTACGCAACCTTATTTTAATTATACAAATGATGCATGTACATGAGTTCATTGGTTCATTAGGTGATGAAAAAGAAAATTTGCATGCAGCACAAAATGGATCACATAATGGCTTTCAACCAATCAAATTACAAGAATCTGTGTATGAGTTAAAAAAATAAATAAATGGTATGCCGCGTGATAAATACGATCGTTAATATTATCCATATACTGTAGTCATGGCAGGCAGGACATTGTCATGTTGGTCGTCTTACCCAAAGTACATAAAAAATACACCATGCACATGACTTGCTTCATACTTTCTAAATTGAATTTGAATTGATGGTTGTTGTCTAAACCAATGTACGCATTCCTTGATATCCTCCCCTCATCATTAACCACCATTTACCCCTCTCGCACTTTTTAGTTATGATCCCTGGTAAATGAAGCGTTTGATCAGTGACGCACGGTTCGCCAAAAGAAGGTTGACATTCAGGGACGCATCCTTATCGCTGGAGATAATCGAGGCTCGGCCGTTAGCTGGGATGACAGTTGTTGTTTTATTTTCATTCATCGTGTTTATCTGTGTTTTGACACATCGCCGATCCAACAGTGATGTTTAAAAAAAGCTCCTTCTGGGCACTGGCAGTGAAGTCAATTTTTCCACACCAGAAAAAATGTTTATTTGAAGATATAGATAAAAATCAAACTATCATAACGCTGAAAATTAATTTTTCAACAAAATTGGATTTAAAATAAGAAAGTTATGACATTTTAAAGTTTCGTTTATTTTTCACAAAACAGTTATATCCACAATATGTGACATGCAACTGAGACAGTCGGTGGTGTCCTTCACTCACTATATCTTTGGTTTCGCATTGTTTGAATTGTACAATATTTCAATTTTTGCAGATTTGACAATAAGGACCAACTGGACTGAACCATATAATATTCGTTGTTTCACTGTTTATTGGAAGGAAAATAAGAATATTTCATATTTCATTCAATAAAATAAAACGAAACAGTGAGTAGATGATGTCATCTCATTATACCGTCCAGGATGTGCATATGACTGTTTTGTGAAATTAAACAAAATTTTAAAATGTCATAACTTTCTTATTTTACATCCGATTTTGATGAAATTTTCAGTGTTATGCTTGTTGGATTTTTCTCTTGTTATTCAAATCACCTTCTCTTGTGCTTGGCTTGTCCTTTAAGTATACAGTCGCCAGCTCATGATGAACGGCATTTGGATAAAATATCCATCGATTCCTTAAGCGAGCGTCGACCGGGTTATCGTGTAATGCCTTCGCATGTCACGATGTCCAATGTTCAGAAACGTGTAAATAAAAAGACACATTTGTAATCAATACTTTTCCAAAATACAGGTATTGGATTTTAATAGCTTAGATTCGTGGTTCTACTGATGGGGAATCGTGGCTCAATTAAGCCTCTGCAACGGTACTTGTTGGCAATGTAAATGACAAGCAATGACTTTTAAGTACTTATCTGAAGAGTCGATTAATCGCCCGTTAAATGGTTGTCTGTCGATATCGTTTTGACATACGTAGCTACATAAGGCTCATTGACGAGGTCAAATCCCAAAGTTTTGTTTGAAATGCTGAAAGGGTATCCAAGAAGTGGGGCGCCACCTTTATCCATTGGCAAGGCAGCCGACATCATCAAGAATAAGAAAGAGCACCTAAAGGCGCTGTCACACCTTGGCGTTTCAGACAGCGTATGCCCGACGTATGAGGAATTTGGCGAATACGCTGGCGTACGTCGAATACGTTACGGGTAAGTTTTGCATACGTTAAGAGTACGCTAAAACACGCTGGTATACGTCGTCATACGGCGAGGTCGTCGAAAAATTTTGTGCAAGCACAACATTTTTCGACGTATGCCAGCGTATGGCTCATACGTACCGCATACGCGGGCCATAAGTTGTAGGCAAGTTACGCGATCGTTGATACACGTTGACACACGTTACTCGTAAGTTACTCATAAGTCGATGTACGTCGAGATAATGTCCAGCGTACCCTAAAACTTACTTGTAACCTATGAGCAACGTGCTTTGAACGTATGTGTAACTTAACTCCAACGTATATTGACGTATGAAGACGTGCTCCGGACGACCACAAAACTTACTGAACGTGTTTATAACTTACAGCTACCGTATAATGGCGTATTGGCAACGTTTATCATGTTTATAGGAATTGGTATATATGGTGGGGTTCACAGGAGTTTTCTTCGGCATGGCGGTGGTATTGATAGGTGATGTATCGTGCGGTTATGATTTGAATAGTCGAGCGGCAGCCTTTTTATAGGCTACGACACGTGTTCGTCAGCAATACGCTGCCGCGCGCTATGCGTAAGTTAGGCTATCGTAGGGCATAAGTTGTGTACGCCAGCAATACGCTAAGCATTCGTTGGAATACGTTACTTATAAGTTAACGAAGCGTTCGATATAAGTTACTAATACGTAATGTCTACGTCCAACTCGTTATGAATACGCTGAGTATACGCCCAGAGTTGAAAAAAAATCAAAGTTCAGCGTATGCCGACGTTTTAGAGAAATTTTGATACGTCGGGCATACGCTGTCTAAAACGCCAAGGTGTGACACCACCTTTAGGTCGGTATGAAGCAACCACAAACGGCAAATTTGGGGATGTTCCGAATATACACTACGTCCTGGGGAGCGCAACACACAGATTAGCGATCATCCGCTAAATGAACTCGCCAATCAAAATCACTGTTACACGCTCATTTGGCTCAAAATACTGACCAGTAACCAATCAAAAGTTTTCTTTCACATTTGCTGTTCATCGCTAAGCTTTGTGTTACGGGGCCCCGGTGAAAGGGAAATCATGATTTGTGTTGTCTTTCCCTCAGCAAAATCAAATTATTAAATGTATTTTATTTACTTCATCAGAATGTTCATAGCTATTTTTTTTACTCTGGTGTGATTTAGAAACAAGTTCCCGCGCAATCGAACAAAGTTACATCAGTTATTTCAATTCAAAAATTTAGTATCAAGGAAAAATTATGCACGCACGTGTGTTACAGGTACGACGACTTTGCTTACGAGACGGTTTTGCAATGAGCATATCTGTTGTATTATTAGGAAATGACTAATTAATTTAATTTAAATTGATTAATTTTTAAGATTTCTTTTTAAAGATTGGATCCAGATTCACCATAGTCACGGCTTGGTCTGTGGAAACCTCTTTGGTGGCACGACATTTGCTCAAATGAAAATCGCACCGGGCCATATTTCGACTATTAAAGTTATAGGGTTAGGGTTTGGGTTGCAATAGGTTTTGTGTTCAATTAAGGGAAGGGTAATAGCATTAAATCCAGGGTTGAAGTTGCTAATTCCAAGGAGTTTCCAACACATTCCATTCGTGAGTGTAATTGGCAGCGGAGCAATTTCTCTCTGCTACGAGCAGTGTATGCATGGGCAGCAAGTTTTATTTCTGAATTCAATATATTTTTAAAACTCTTTTATTCGTGTTCTGGCTAGACACAAATTGAAAATAAAAAATGCAATGTCTCCGCATTATATAAAAAAACAACATTATGGCCTGATCCGCCAATATCATAGACAAGACGTTATGATTGAACATCATTACTGTCACTACTGCAATAAGGACCTTGTTTTCCGAGTTTTGATCATTGGAGGAGCTGTGGTGTGGTGGTTCCGACTCTCGCCTTGTAAACAGAGGGTCACGTGTTCGAATCCCACCGCGGTCTGGCGTCCTTTAGCAAGGCGTTAATCCACAATTTGCCACAAGCGACCCAAGACTTGGGTACCCGGTATGATGTGAAAGTCATTGTAGCTTGTCCAGTACTGTGTGCGCCTCACCGGCGACTGACTGGAATATTCCCCAGTAAGTGGAGGATGTGCACACATTGTGTGCGGGAATGACTGATTGAATCCGATGACCGGGGTAATAATATATCAGTAAAGCGCTTAGACACGTCGTTCCATGTATTAAGCGCTATATAAAAGCGGATTATTATCATTATTATTATTATCATTGTAAAGTGTATGGCTAAGCCCGGATATTGACAAATTTGTGAGACAAAAACAAAAAGAAAAAAAAACACGTTTAATCAATTCCCTTTAAACGGGTTCTACACGAGGGGGGAAGCGAGAGCAACAATTTGTGGATGGTAATCCAACACTGTTCAGATTCAGAGTGGATTCAAATCACTACTCACGTGATATATAGCTCTCACAGGGGGGTAAGTGGAGGCCCGCAATGCACTGTGGGGCGGCTAAGTGTGAAAGAGACACCAGTTAATGCGTACATTCACGGCGCCGCGCTTCCCGACTCTTAACATTAAAGGTTGACTCAATGACTTACACCGGGCATGCTGGGGTACTAGAGTCCTATATACCGTGTGTTCAAGCCTGGCAAGAGGTGAAAAGGGTGAAAGGGGTGGACTTCCTTTAAACCCGGTGGTTCTTTGATTTGATGAGAGGACATATATCAACATAATTATATACATTAAGGGCAATATGTCTCAGTCGACATTTTAACAAAAGCTCATGCCCTGAACTACTAATGTATTCCGTGGCATAGTTTTCATCAAGCTTATTGTACACGATTAAGAGCCTCTTAAAATACAATTTACATGTATATGATGGGGACCCCATGTCTGCGCACCTACATTGAACTTTAAGATTAAATCTGAATTTCTTTTTTATTCCACAAACAAATCAGTTAATGATGTTTCTTATATTCCTACAAGTGTGCCAAAAACCTTACAAAAATTAGGGAGAAATATATGATTTTCTGGAAAAAAAAAACCCTCGACCAGTCACTTTCAAACTGAACAAGAAAGTGGTGCCCCAAAGTCAGAGCGCCTGACAAAGACTGCAGTTTGAGCTGTAACATGAAATGCCAGACATTCATTATTTTTTTACCATTTTGACCCATTTTTTTAATGAATATTTGTGTCTATGCATTGCAACCTGTATTGCAGGTGTAAAGTTGGCGGTCGGTACGTACCTTCTTTCACTAGAATTTCGCAAATACGCGCATCTGCAGACAAGGGGCACTGCGCAGACTTGGTGGACCTTACCGTACTACAAATTATATGGCAAAGAAAATAGATTTAGTACACTGTTTTACATGTCCACATGTTCTTACTTTTCCAAGTAGCTATCGAAGAAAAAAAATAATAAGAAATCACAGCTTTTTATGAGACGCATGTTTTTATCGAGAAAGTTTCATTTAATGAGATAAATATCTTCTTACAACTTGTCAAAGTCAAGACTTAAATGGAGATGAGACTTTGTCAGCGATATTCATTTTCGTAGTATTATTCATACAGGTAGCTCCTAGCAATGACAATCCATTGTCAAATTGTTTGAAAGAATGTCGTACACGTAGAAACATAATACTGTCGTCAGGTGACCGTTATCAGAGTGAATTGTGTGATATGCAATCATATTACTCACAACCAATCCTTATACTTATTGCTTCTACATTATAAAACTAAGTTCTGACGTACGCCATACGCATATAATATGAGGACCAAGTTCTGCTCGGAGATTATTTATAAACTATTCATGATTGATTTATTTGGAGACGATTCGTTTGTAATCTTTATCTGTACCTGCTGAAAAATGAAATTTAATATAAAGTTTAGAAAATTCGGTATATGTATTGAATAAATACATTGACGCATTGCATGTTTTGTTTTTACTGCCAAAATAATTATGTTGACGTTTCAATTTCCTGCTGAAATCTTACAGCTCACCCCATAAGCTTGGGGGATAAATTCAGATTAGAAAGCACGCGTAAATCTCCTAAATCTCCTCAAATGATACACATAAGACATCGAATTATATTGGAGTAAAATAAACCAATTCAATCATCCCCCTGTGACTATCGAATTTAGATTCGGATTGAATATGAAATCCTATTGCCATTTCCAAAGGGATAACAGACGTGGGCGAATGGGGATGGGGAGGAAGGGGGGGGGGGGGGGCGAAAATACGTGTCAGTTGAACATCCTTTGCAACTTATGTTGGTAAATTTCCAATTCGCCTACCACCAACTCGTCCACCCACCCCATGGTGTACCTCCATTTAGTCTAATGCAATTCTGTCAATCAACATTTTCGTCCAACAACCATTTTGGTCCATAACCATTTGGTGCAATCATCACGTTGTCTAATCGCCAGCTCGTCTATGACCATTTTGTCTGATAACCAGTTGGTCTAATATTCATTTTATTTGCATTTATTTCGCCCAGTTAAAACTTAGTCCAATTGGACCGAATGGTATTTGGGCTAAATGGCTTTTGGGACAACTAGTTATTAGACGATAATAGGGGACGAACAGATGGTAGACCAAATGAGAGTAGACGAGTTGGTAATTGAAAGAATCGGCATTAGACCAACTGAAAATGAGCCCTTACGTTAACTGTCAGCTCACAACGTGCACTATTTAGTCTTTATAGAATAGAAGCAATACAGACACATGTAACTACATTCAATTTCTGAGTGCATCGACCAGTACATCTGCGTCCTAAAAAGTAACACATCATGGTAGAGTAACATATCAACAAGTAAACTATTTGGTGAGGACAATTCACAGGCTTTCAACAGCGATATTTACACTGCAAGCACACACACACGTGCGCGCACACGCCATTCACGCGCGCGCACACCCAAATACTCTTAGAATTGGTAGTGCGTAAGGGAATAGTATTAATGAAAAATAACGAATTCAAAACTTAAGAAGCTTGGCATGGAAATAATTATATAAAAAAGGAAGCACAAAATGAAAGACAAATCTGAATATCATAAATCTTGGATTCTGCAAAGTGGGACTATATAATTTCGGAACTGAAACTTCGTTAATTAAGCTTTAACGTGTACCTTCATAAACTGTGTCAGTATAAATTAGCAATTCCGTGTGTTCCTTATCATCACTGGGCCATCGGATTCATAAATATCCATTGATTGACAATTTTATCCGACTTTGCAATTTCGTGACAAATTCAAAACAAGGAAAACGATCTGAAACAGAAGAGGGTGCGCTGGACACGCCGAACAATGCATTTGGTTAATATTACAAGATATGAAATTGTAAAATGAGATCATTAGTTTGAACATTATATCTTGTATTACTTGAAGCTTGTCTAGACAATTAGCTTATCCTGGATGGGGATTATTTCCCTGTGGGAGGAAAGATTAACCTACTTTTTGTCTAATGCAATCCTCTACGTATTTAGTCTTAATTCCATTTTAAACAGGATACAAAATCCTCCATAAGTAAAGATATTCAAGAAAAAAAATATTTCAGTCATTATTATTCATCATGTCTTAGAGCTACATGATCCACGATTGAATATGACCTTTTCTTTAATCATGCATACTTCAAAGATTTTCCTGTCATACGCAAAACAATATCATTATAAGGCGGCTTTATAAAGATCGTCTTTTTAGTATGTGTGACAACCGATGAATCCAGCTCTACCCTGTCTCTCTCTCTCTCTTTATTTCTTTCTTTCTTTCTTTTTTCTTTCGTTCTTTCGTTCTTTCTATCTTTCTTTCTTTCTTTCGTTCTTTCTTTTTTCTTCTTTCTTCTTTCTTTCTTTCTTTCTTTCTTTTTTTCTGTTTTTTTTTCTTTTTTTCTTTCTTTCTTTCGTTCTTTCTTTCTTTCTTTTTTCTTCTTTTTTTCTTTCTTTCTTTCTTTCTTTCTTTCTTTTCTTTCTTTCGTTTTATCTTTCCTTCTCTCTCTCTCTCTCTCGATAAAGTACTACTATTACGAGCAAGAAAAGTGCATTTGAATCTAAATGGACTATTTGATTACAATATTTCCCTTTGCGATTGTCATTAAAAAACTTTGAAGGCTCACAGTAGAGCCAGCTTTCCGGGAACAAAACACTCTGTAAACAATACAAATATAATTTAAAGACAATTCCGCCTCTTTCTAAAGGTTTATTTTTTCTTCTCTTCTTCCATTCACTGCAGCCTTGCGGTGAATCTCCGCTCAAACACTCAATCATAATGAAATGCTCACAGTGCGGCGTTATCGTGCAATATAATGTGACTAAGAAAAAGACAATTTACCTTTTCTTTCATAATACTCTCATTTGTATATGTTCCCTTCAGTTATTAATACTATTTAATTATGTTACACTGTTAATAACATTAAATTGACTCATGTGCCCTATATTATATTTGCAAGATGTCACTTTTGAGCTGTTCTCGAAAGAGTAATTGCGTTAAATCTTGAAATCAATTAGTATTGTACCGTCATTGTGTTATAACTGCACTCAGTCAAGCAGAAGAGAAAAATAGTATTAGGTAAGCTCGCAACGAAGGAATGGATATAAGATGCACGTTATCCCGATGTCATATCTCATTCCCTTTTTTCACTTTTTTAATTTACTTTTTTTTCGAATTCAAAGGAAGTTCCCTTCTTGCATTCTCTGGACCTTTCTTTAATGGGTATCTAATATACCGTGTAAACCAATATAAAGTTCGCGCGTACTTTGGAGGTAATGTTATCGTTGATGATGAGTGAAGCTTGAGCAGGGAGCAATGGGTCATACGACATTTATTATCCATTGTTTTTCCATTGCAGACGTGAAAACACGTTCAACCCGAGTCCGACTAAGGTTAATGACATTTCAACTATATCCTACTTATAAAGCATGCAAAATAATGCAAAGTCAATATGCCACGCATCTGTAAGGTACACTTGAAATAAAACATGAGTAAAATGTATATAATATTTTGTGAAAATATAAAATAGAAAAGGACAGAGGCGTCGATCCTGGGGGGGGGGGGGCAGGGGGGGCGATCGCCCCACCAATGAAAATATTGGGGGCAAACATATCATTTTGCCCCCCCCCCCCCCAATAACTCCGGCTATGGCAAAAAAAAAGATTGTAATGTTCAGTAAGCGAGAATGAGATACACAACTCGTTCTTTATTTAAGATCGTGCTCAAAATGCCTGCTTTTCTGATTGGGATATAACAATTTTCAGCTCGCGCTTCGCGCTCGCATCATTTCTGTAGAAAAAACCATACTATTCATGATTAAATGGGTGAATGCAAATGTCCCGTTTTTACTTTAAAGCCTCAAAAGAACTCCTGCTTCGATTTGCATTCATCTTTTCTTGGATATATATCTTGTTCTTTATCGAAAACGTCCATTAAACTGTCATTTTTTTTACCACATCGAAATATCAAAATTTTCAGCTCGCGCTTCGCGCTTGCATCTATTCTTCTATTAGATACCAATCTTAATCATTGGTACCAAAGATGCTTAGAATATCATATTCAAGGTTAGAATATAAATCAATTTTTGCTCACTCTCGGCACTCGTACTATCTGTGTAATGAGATATGTATCCTCCTCATGAGTTACTACAAACAGTTCTAAACAGGCACGCTTTTCCTGCCAGTATACTAGCCGATTCTTTGGCAGAAAAAATCAGCTCATATATATATATATATATATATATATATATATATATATAGATATATATATATATATATATTTATATTTATATGTGTGTGCGTGTGTGTGCGCGCGCGCGCGTGTGTATATGTGGGTGTCTTGTACGATTCAGCGCCTTTGGAACGTTAATGATTTTGCCCCCCCAATCTGAAAAATGGATCGACGCCCCTGGAAAAGGAACATGTGTGTTAATAGGTGAGATGTTTTCCCCATATTATGCAAAAATGCTTGTTTTGTGGGTAAACTTCAAAGAAAAATTGGGTAAAATTTACAAAACTTTCTGTTCCATTCTGTCCAACATGTGTGTTCCCTGTTTACCTAATATTGAGTAAACTTTTCTTTGTTAGCTAGTACAAGAGTACCGATGAACAAATACTTGAATTGACGTACATTATGAGATGCTGCGTTGTTTTGGGCGAATAAACGGTGTATAATAAGGTTTGAGGTCGTGTCCTGTACGTGCCCTTAGTCATGTTAGTCGCACTCCTTTTAGTAAAAGCCCCGAGCAATGACCTGGATGTCTAGAGCAAAATACGAGACTCACCGTAAAATAGTAAATGCCACCAACTCGGATATATTGCTCTACACATGCGTTACAAAAAGAAAACGCACTTTACTGAATGGGTTTTTTTTTAGTTTTAAACATGGGCCTAGGAATCGTCAAGAGTATAAAAAAAAACGATTAAAAAAAAAGGGTTTTGAAAGACTGGTCAGTAGTCAATTACGGGGTCAAACGTATATTTCGATGGATTTTTTTTTAAGTTTATTTTCTTTCTTTTTAACTAGCCAAGCCTATTTAGGGTATGTTTCCTCCACCCCCCCCCCCCAAGCTTGTCCCCTTGGGCTTTTTCCACCTCGATTCTGAAGTGTTCGCGTTCAACCCGTTTGTAAGCTCCGACCCTTGGAACGGGCCTGGGAAACGGGAAACGGGAAAACGGGAAAATTTCGTTTAGGGGTCATATTCTGGTGACAACTTGTTTGAGGCCAAAACGTGTAAATGAAGTCCGCGGAAAACTTGTTTAAGGGTTTTTTTTTGCACATAGAGAAAAACTCTTTTAATGGGTCTTTGGAAATGATTTTGGTCACCCAGCATGTGTACAGCAATACTTTTGACTGCCCGCCCCCCCCCCCCCTGAGTTTTGATATATATGCCTTCTCCTAAGCCACGTCACTACATGGCCCGACGGTGGGTATGATAAATAATTGATTCACCAAATAAATAAGTTTTTCGTAATAAAGCATACCTATATGTCAGTTACATTTAGATATTCGTAAGCTAAAAGTAATTTTAGAAGCGACTTGCTATCCTTTCTTGTGGTAAATGATATTCACCATTAAATGTTCATCGGCGAGTATTTAGCGCATACGAAAGGGTCACCAGTCGTTCTTCAAGTCGCGCTTAACTTACGAACACGTTTATGAAACACCCATCTGAATGAACATTGCTAACCGGTATTATACATTGCGAAATCAAATAGCAATAGAATACCCGAGTGATGCTTTGTATTGAGCGGTGGAAGAAACTTTCGTTATAGGTTGCGTATTAATCATGTTAATTGCAATACCCCAAATTAAAATTAATGGGATGAAGAAATTTACCGAATTTGTGTTGCACGAAACCCAGGTGAGGTAAATGGGTATACCGGTTGGAAGAAATCCCTCAAAAAGCTGGGCAATGTAGGAGAGCCTTGAGCGTCTAACAAGGTGGATACTTGAGCTATACAAATCCTATATTATTATTCATTATTGATTTATCAGTGAGCTACATGACTGAACTGCCTGTCGGCAAAGATGGTAGGCTTGACTTTTAAATGCATTGCATTTAGAAACTGTCATCATGGTTGTTGTTTTGTATAACTAGATTTAAGAAAATAGAAATAATTCTAAATGCTACTTGAGAGACGCAACTTCTGAATTCAACATTGTCATGACTGTAAAGTCGGGGTAATCAAGTTCGGGAGTAATGCTGGGCGTTGCAAGAAAACCTTGGTTCGATTTTACATCAACTGTAAATCATCAAATCAAGCAGCATTATATGGCGTTAGAAGAAAGTTAATTACAAGTAAACGGAAATGAACTTCAAATTTGCATTTGATTTAAAGGAAACGCGCTTAGTATTGGACGTACATGTATGCTTGGTTTGAAATGAAAAGTTATGTTCTTTCAACGCCGAAATGGTCTTTTGATAGAACACTTCAACAGTGCAACACTTCTTTCGTTGCGCTAGCCATGCATACAATGATCGGTTAGCAGCCATTGCAAACTAGGACATCGGATTAGATCTAGTTGCCATGGATAATGATGGATGAAGTGGTGACAGATACATCACTGCTTCGCAAATAATTTCAATTACGACGATTGTGATACTTGCTTTGACGTACAAGCATTTCTTTGCGTCAGCAATTGACACAAATTGGCACCCCTTCCTAATTTATTCCCATTTGTTCCATTACCACTAGCGTACCTAAGGGGGGAGCAGAGGGGGCAGACTGCCCCCCCCCCCTCTGGCGAGTCACAACTGATCCCTGACGAGCCACAAGTGGCCCGCTCCTTAGAATCTTAAGACCTTTTTTTATGGCTTGTCAAAATATTTTCTGGTATGAAGTCCTTTATTTGTGGTTGACGACCCTTTTTTGGGGGCTTCTCAATTTTTTGGCGGACGAATTTGCCCCCCCCCCCCTCTGGAAAATCGTAGGTACGCCACTGCCCTTTACCCATTTGATTTGAGTTTATGTTGATATTATCAAAATATATCATCGAATTCAGTTTTTGCATCTGCATCTTTTTGTTGTCCGGACTATTCTTGGAGCCTTGCCTGAAATGTTTACAACATAGATTAATTCTTCTTCGAACACCCGCAACCCAGTTGTGCTATCCATAGTCACACTCTTGCCCATTGATCAGCAACTCACGTTTTCGGAATTTCCCCCGTTTTCTAACATTCTCTGTATATGATTTTTATTTCCTTAAAAAATGAAAATCAATAAGAAAGGAAAGCAAATAGCGCATAACCTCTGTGGCGTAATGAGCCAAGACAAATGAGAGGACTGTATAATATGGCGAAATTGCAAAATTACGAGCGAAATTTTCGACATATTTATTTATAAAATCTAATTTTTGCAATAGATGTTGACATATAATTCAGAAAATAACATCATATTTCACCTTTCTCGCTTTCTTTTCTGTTTGTCCCCTCTCTTTTTGTCATGAAAAACTGGTGGGGGTGGTAAGAACCCCCCCCCCCCCGCTTCCAGAATCTGTTTGCAAATGCATATACTTTGATGCTGAGAAAATAAAATAGTACGCAGATAAGTAATACCACATATCAACAACAATCATTTTACTTAACAATTATTCTGTTCCTAGGTCAACGATAAAGTAAAATGCTGGGGAAGATATAGCATCTCTGGCTCGCACCTCGTAAACATTGGAGAAAAATGTGCATTGAGTATTGTTAACAAAATCGATTCGATTTCTGGTCATTGCGGGCTCTTATTCCAGATTTTTTGTAAATACTATTTTTAACGATTTTTCAAATAAACGCGTTGGAAGAAGGTAATCTCCTTTTAAATCAGACGGACGACTAGAAAATTGCCACTACAATAATGGCTATCAAGGACATATATTTAAGAAGCTGAATAAATAAATGCATTTCACTCACGATTGTTCGAAAGCCCAATCTTTTTATCATATTCTCATCTATTCATATTGTTATCGCCGCGATGGTTCTTGCTCTTAAGGCCAATGGTATATGAGATGAGTAAGTAACCGCCAAAAATTGCGGGGGGGGGGGGGGGGGAGCCGGACATTAACATTACGGTACTGTTATTCACGAAGGCCAGTGCGAATACTGCTTGCATAAATGCGGACCGCAACCGATGTTAAAGACAAAGTAGACCACGTGTTTGAATGACAAATACAAGGAGTACAAAAAAGTTTCCACCCCACCATTCTATCCCCTTTTTATCTTTGCCCCCCCCCCCCTCTCTCTCTCTCTGTGATTCTCTCCAGAAGCAAATGGAATAAGAAATAGAACAATAACAAGCACGTAAGGTTAAAAAGTATGTCTGAGCTGAAATAAAGACAATTTATTGTATTTTTACAAGACCTACAGACATTGGCAATTTAACCACGGTAATTATGTAACATGCACATGTACTAGGAGTAATTTTATTTTCACTGCAATACTGAAATTATACATGTAGCTCTGGTTGATTCAAACAAATAATGTCCAGAAGTAATTGACATTTGAAATTCTTATTCTAACGATTAGAAACAGTTTCTCATTCAATTCCCCTAATACCGAATCAGAAATTGTATTGAAATGATTTAATCGATATCGGTAGTTCACTTAAGCGAAAGAGATGTGACATTTCCGGTATGAGATGGTGAAATTGGGGGTGTGGGTGTCTTTTACACCGGCTACACAGCAACAAATGTGGTGTTAACCGGTGTACATAGAGGACCACACCAATATTTTACACCGGTGTTAAATTGGTGGTGTTAGTTTTACACCTATAGGTGTTATTACAACACCTATGGTTGTTACATTTACACTCTTTGGTGTTATGTTCAATCTGTAGGGTGTTATTTTAACACCTCAGTGTGGTCCTCTATCAACAACAATTGGTATCAGTTTTAACACCACAGTTTGTACAGTGTAGGAAGAACTCAGTGTCGCACAATCTGGCACTCTTAAAAATTTCAATAGACAAATATACAGTGCGTCCCAGAAAAAACGAAACCGAGATTTAGCGATCATTTATCATTACTTAATCATAAATAAAATAGACAAATGACCTACCAATTTAAAGCTTAGAATCTCCTCTTTCATCTGATATTACTCAGAATATTTCTCATTCACGCATGAGTGAGCAAATGCAATTTGAAGAAAGGATATCAAAAACTCATTTGGCGAGGGGTATCTGGGTTTCAAAAAGAAAACCACATTTTTGAAAAGTTCAATATCTCCTCTTTAATTTGATACCTAAATTACAGAAAATGGTCACGAAATAACAAAGTTCTGGTCATTTGAAATAAGGCTTGAATTTCAATAATTTCAAAAATGAAGAGGTTCTCCAGGATGGCTTTCAAACTCTCTCGACACTCTGTTTTGTTGACGATCAGCCATGCATTAAATCTTTTGTTCACCATGCGAAAGCTTCTAGGGGAAACCGGTGAAAACACGTTTATCTCATGAAATTATGGAAATACAAGCCTTATTTCAAATGAACAGAACTTTTTTATTTCTTGACCATTTTTTGTAATTTTGGTACCAAATTAAAGAGCAGATATTGAACCTTTCAGAAATGTGGTTTTCTTTTTGAAACCCAGATAACCCCCGCCAAATGAGTTTTTGGTATCCTTTCTTCAAATTGTTTTTGCTCACTCATGCGTGAATAAGAAATAACCTAAGTAGTGTCAGATGAAAGAGGAGATTCTAAGCCTTAAATTGGTAGGTCATTTGTCTATTCTTTTTATGATTAAGTTATGATAAATGATCACTAAATCTCGGTTTCGTTTATTCTGGGACGCACTGTATAACTTCTTGGTTGATACATATAGTCCATGCCTGTTAGCTTCTCTCTTGCTGCATACTGGAAGGGGGGGGGGGAGATGATTAAGTAGGTTTTTTCTGGTAAAATGTATTGTAGATGGGAGGGAGGTGTGTGTGTGTGTGTGTATTTGAGTTTTGTCAGACGTGTATCAATCAGGTAAGATTATTCACGTCTGGGACCGACCTGTAACGTCACCATCCAAAAGACGTGATCAGGGCTCGAACCTCGAACCTCTGCATCAATTTGTAACTTCCCCACAGCTTGGATTACAGGCGCACGCCACAACGCCCAGTGCTAATCGATGTATTCAGTTATGCATATGTAAATGAATTGTCCGTTTCTTTTCTTTTCTTTTTTCCGATGTCAAATTTAATTTGTACTGCAATGTAAACTATTTTTATGTTGTTTTTTTCAAGGAGCCAATGGAAGAACAGAGTAATTATGTTAATGACTCTGAATTATATGCAATCCTTCTGATTGTTTTATCTATTCATCATTATTTGCAAGTCATTTTGTTTATTTCAATAATGCCATCTATCTGTCTATGTTATTTACTTATGTTGTATATATTTATGTATTGTATTTTTTATAATCTAAAATAAGCAAACAATCGAACATAATGGCATATGCGACGAATTTGTCACTGTGAACACCTCTACAGTGTGAACACTCGCAGCGTGGTTACCTATTTGTGAATATGGAAAACATATGCTTGATATACTTTTAAAATATTCATATTCAACTTTGAAAAGATAATTTCCCAGGGTAGAAGCTTCTAAAGTGTAAACGTGCACAGTGTGTTCACACAGTTGATAATACGAAAATATGATTCACATTGTTGGAATGCTAAAATATTACGATCCGAGTATCTATTCCAACTGTCATGACTGTGGACACTGATAAAGTGTGACCATTGACAGTGTGTTCACATAGTTATGGCAGTGGACTATTTAAGTGAACACATGGCTCAATAGTGGATAGGGGATTTCACGTTGTGCTACATAGTGTGAACACACTGTGGAAACGCTGTGTACGTTCCAAGACGGTGTAGGAGAATGCAGAAAATATAGACAACTCAGAAACAGAAAAGAAGAGACCATGTTGCGATCAGACACGTGATCATGTTCATTTATCATTACCACTCGGGTTTCTCGAGAAAACACTTGCTCATCACCTCCAAATTACCATTCTTCGTTGTTAAGTGTTTACATTAACTTCACCGACATGACCGGGGATAATTCAATTTCTAATGAAATATTTCTCGGGGCCATTCATCTACGTCACTCTTTATTATTTCTTTACTTAACTATTCAACCATTTTATTTCCAAGAACAAAAAACAGAGGCCATAAAAAAGTTGGTACGTCATTGTTTAAGCCTTATTCGACATGCACGTATATATTAGCGCACTAACAAGTACAATTTCACACAGCAAATCTGTGGTCTTAACCGGTGTACATATAGGGCCACACCAGTTATATTACACAGGTGTTAAATTGGTGGTGTTAGTTTTACACCTATAGGTGTTATAACAACACCTACGGTTGTTACATTTACACTCTTTGGTGTTATGTTCAATCTCTAGGGTGTTATTTTAACACCTCAGGGTGTGGTACTCTGTTAACACCAATTGGTGTCAGTTTTAACACCACAGTTTTTACAGTGCACATCCAATTGTTTTGTTAAACATGCATTTTTTTAATACTTTTGATATAATTTTATACGTGTGATCAATTTTTGTGGTGTACGCGGTATACGGGTCTCCTTCATAATTATATTTGAGATCAAGAGTATGGAGAGGGCCGTAGCAAGAACAGCACCAATCCTCGTCAAGCTTTCGGGCACATGTCTTTCATCAGGATCTAAACTAATAAGCCCGAAAACTTGACCAAGTCCAGTACCCATCTTGATACCTCGCTACGGCCCTCTCCATAGCGATGAATTAAAAGAATAAATAGGCCATAGCCTTGATGTACTTCCTTCGAAACCTTCACACAACCCGCACAAACCTCCTCAGCAACTTTCCCAGCTCTAACAACCATTAGGAAGTGTCTACATTTTTTTTTACCAGCGATGTCCGACCTTAACGGAGGAAGGATACGAGAGAGATGGCATGTTTAAGTCATTATTTTCATTTAAATTTCCATAAGGCTTTAAACCTTTCCCCTTATTCTTAGAAAGTCAATTGCACGGATAGCTGCCGGACAATAAATAATCGATATTGATTTACGATTATTAACGCGCGGTTATAAAACAAAACATAGACAGATAATTGTCCAACCAAGCCGAATTTTCATTTTTTTTAGCTAAAGATGAGCAGACCATATCCACACTGTAAAAACTCCGGTGTTAATTGAACACCAGCCCGGAATCTATATATGTCCCCACCAGAGAAGTGTTCAACAACACCAATTTCGTTTTGGTCTGACACCAGAAAGGTCTTTGTACAACGCCAATCAGTATTAAAACAGCATCGGTTTGATTCCAAACTGGTGTTGTTTCAATACTTTTATGGCGTGGACATTCCGGGTTGGTGTTAAATCAACACCATAGTTTTTTTTTCACTGTATGCAGTATGTAGCCATTGACCTCTTTGACGAATCTCTATTCAACATTCCGATCACATGCGATTACAAACCCTGTGGAATGGGCAATTAAAATTAATTTTTTTGATAATTACACAGCAAAAACTGTGGTGTTAACCGGTGTACATAGAGGACCACACCAGTTATTTTACACCGGTGTTAAATTGGTGGTGTTAGTTTTCCACATTTAGGTGTTAGTACAACACATTTTGTTGTTACATTTACACTCTTTGGTGTTATGTTTAATCTCTAGGGTGTAATTTTAACACCTCATGGTGTGGTCCTCTATTAACACCAATCGGTGTCAGTTTTAACACCGCAGTTTTTACAGTGTACATTCTGACAAAAGTGTCAGGTGCGTGGTAAGTTTACACGAGTTCTTGCCGACTTAAATAAAACCTCAGCATTTATTTCAAACTCATTACGTGCTGTTCTTGCAAAGTATTGCCTATACCTTCAAATAGTAAACTGATGTTCAATTTGATAGAATGGGGACTATAAGAATAAGAGGAAAAAACTAACTGGCACATACAAATATGACCCCCAAAATCAAAATGGCGTCATCTTTCACTAAGAAGAATTAAGGAAACTGGCTTCAAAGAGGTGTTTCCATAGACTTGTTTAAAATTCATTTGATGATTGTGTACATGTACATGCACTTCAACGCGTTTCTCTTAAAAACACGTTTTTTATTTGGAATAGTGTTCACGGACTTAGGCATTAATGCTTATATTGGTGATTGGCGATTTGTGTGATGCCTTGTCTCCGTAATAGAGAAATATTTTTAAAGATACAAAAATTAATGAAAGCATTATGTATACATATTGTAAAATCTACTTTACTTTATAAGCTTCGCGGATGATCTTTAATAGTCAGAATAAAGTTCAAATACATGATTTAAAATTTGAAAAAAAAGTTTATCCCTATAGGCAATGAGCAGTGACGTATGTTTTAACAATATAGATTAGTTTAAGTATGTTAAAGAGTAAAACAATATCTGATCGGCTTATATTAAGTAAGCAACATGTACAAGCGTTTCCGCTGTATTGTTTGCCAAAAAATGAACAGAAACGAAAACAAATTGTGAATATTGAATCAATTGACTCGTGCAATAATACCCAAACGTCGAATCAAGAGTCATTTTAAGAATGTGTTTTAGTAAAATTTTATTTTATTTATCGCTTATAACTACATCCTGACACTTTCGATGTTAAAAAATTGATCGATAGTAGGTAAATTCGAGTCCAAAACTCGAAACTGATTTATCCATCCTGATTCATTGGCAACCGAATTATCTGTTAACAAATTACTTTCAGTAAGACACAACGGGTCGTCTTAGTATAATAGTTGGTAATGGGGAACACAAAATATAGGGTAGAATATGCTACAATTAACTCTTTTTATATAATAAAGAAATTTTCTGCGAATATTGGTATAATTTATGAAAATTTTACCTGCACTATATTTGCTCGCCCGGCTTAGCATGAAAGGTTAAACTAACTTTTACACAGAAATTAGAGAAGACACTCTTCTGCCAAGTTGGTTTTCCTTAACACAAATCGTTGACAATTACGTTAGCCCGATTTCGAAACTAAGGGTCATCTCTCAGCTCTTCTCATATTAATAAATTTATAAACACCTGCCATACATTGATATCAAATCCTTGTGAGTATATGTATTTTTTGAAAGCACATAGTATTTTCTTTTCAATATACAGACCACTAAATGATCTTCTGCATCCATACATGATGTATAATAATGAACACATTTTCACACTTTTTTAAACGAAAAATAAACGGTAAGATGTTTTCGCTCCCTGGAATAATGAAAGCGGAAAGATAAGATTGCGAATCAATCTACCCCCTTATTATCAAGGAGCCCCCTTTTCCCTTCTCCTGATGTTTTATCGATGAAAGTGTATTACCATGACCTGCTGAAAAAACACGCACCGTTAATCCAAAGCTTTAAATCGCACAGCCAAAATAAAATTGCCTAACTCTATTCCCTTCCACATAGCTCCCACAAAATACTTTTCACAAAGCGGCATTAACAACGTCAAATCATACATACAAGATCTACATAAAGAGAAACGTTTTTTCCATCATAAAGAAACGTCTGAAAAAAGCACACCACGAAAAAAATATCACAAAACAATATGCAACTTACCACTCCTGAGCAAACGACCAGCCGACCAGAAAACTTGAGTAAGTTTCCTTTAGTCCACAACACAGATTTATTCTCTGTTCCTTGTCACGAATCTACATTCATACACAGTCTCTTTGTATTCAATGCCAACTAGTGTAAAATGATGATTTTCATAGGTTATAAATAAGAAAGCGGCAAGCCGGGCTGTCCTTCGGGAGATATAGATTTCTATGCGTTGTTGCTTTACCTGTGGATGCGATAGTTCAAAACGACGTTTAAAGGGGAATGGTCTAATGATTCCGAAGTGGCGCTCATTTATAAGGCGTTGACAATGGAGTTGTGGTGTGGCGTATTAAAGGCCTTGCGTGTGCGTCCGTTTGAAATGAACGGCGTGCGCAAAGATAGAATGGGATGGAGAGGGAGGGAGAGAGAAATGGACAGTCTGTTGCACAGATTTCTATTGTTTTGTAGCTTTTCTTGTTGCTAGGTAGGCATACATTGTCAGAGAGACTGTGAACTGATAAACCTCGGAGATGAAAGCTTCATAGGTGTGAGTGCGTGAGGGTGTAGGCGTGTGTGGGTTTGAGCGTGCGGGCGTGTACGTGTGTGTGTGTGTATAAACGTGCGTTATGGTCTGTAAGGTGGGTGTGGATGTGTATGGGTCTATTCGTTGGATTAAAAAAATAACGATTATCCTTAATGGATAAAAGAAGAAAAATATGTTCATTTGTGTGTGTGTGTGTTTGATTTATACATTGTAATTCCCTTTAGTTTTTAATAATAATCGTATTATTATAAATTTTTCAAAAACACAAACTGATATATATTTTGACATTCATAAGAACATTGATTGCGTATGATTTATTATAATGATTTTCCACCTTTGAAGAAAAATAAATAAAATGATATGTAAAAAAAAGTATATGAGAGAATAGTTTGTACAAATGAGTTATATCGTATAAGATAATGAACGGAGACAAAGAAAGAGAGATATATACTTAGAATTTAAAACAAAATGTGCAAAAGCACGCATATATATATATGTGTGTGTGTGTGTGTGTGTAAAATAAAAATACATTACTAAATTCTGATGAATCCGTATAACGATTAAGCAATTGTCGCGCAATAAACGAAATCAAACTCAATGAAGATGGAATTAAGATAATATTTATGAACAGTATTTGTTTTCCGTCATTTGTAGTAATGTAATAAATTACGTCGGTATGGATTAAATTTACTGGCGGACCGTAGCATTAACAAGCTATGTTGTTATAATAACATCTTTTTGCTAAAGAGTTATCTTTAAATGTATCAAGTAACTCAGTGAAGGTTTGCAAAAAAAAATCTGAGCTGTTTGGACTCGAAATGTTATCAGCACATGCAAAAAATGTATCGGAAGAAAATTCTAAACATGTTATCGAATAAGATAATAAACAAGGTTGTTAAGTCCTATATAACCAACAATGTTAACCTACATGTATACGTATATAGGGGTTTATGACTGTATCACAAGCTCACATCAATTAAGCGACCAATTAGCGTATAAATCTTAGGTGATTTCCATCTGACAAAGGTTTGCAATTAAAAGTATAGCACTTGCTACAACAGATAATAAAGCCCTATATTTTGAATAAAGATGAATATCTCCTTTAACGTTGAAAAAGTAGCACCACCTTCCAATAACAATATGTGAGTTACCTTAAGAGTTATTGGTATTGACATTCAGAATCATTATGGATGCCGTTATGGTTTCAAATCGCATACGTCACGCGGTCACCACCTTTTAATTTTCGCACGTTTGCGAATATAGAGGGGAGAACAGCTTTCATCCATACAGGGTGGAGGGAGGGAGGAGGGGTGGATTCATTTACCCGCAGCTCTCCCCAGGGGTACGTCCAGGAATGACCAGGGAGGGAAGGGGTGGAGTGGAGTACAAACAAACAACTGCTAACAAGAAAAAAAGAAGGTCGAATGCCACCAACAGAGTGGCAACTGGCAGAACAAAAATTTACAAGCGAAAGAAATGTCGAAATGAGGCGGGGGGGGGGGGGGGATGACCAGTCTTTTGAATTTGCGCCTGGTTCTCACATATATACTCATGTTTAACTGTTTATGTAGACATGGTGAAAGTATTGACTCCATTAATGTGACGAATTTGTTGTGTTGTGTCATATTGTATTCATTTTCATTCAATTATGATAGGTATATCAACAATTACAAAGAATTGATCATTAAAAAGACGAAGGGATTGCCCTACTCTGTCAGCATTGACAACATATCAACGCTGTTTTACCATATTTACAGTGTCATGACTGTCAGGCAGTGCCATATCCCTAATGGTGATTAGCCGCTCTTGTTATCATGGTATCGCAAAGTTAAAATAACTTTTATGCAACTATCTTTAAAGGATGTCTAAGGAGGGTGTAGTGACTTGTTGGATGATCAATTCAAAAGTTGTCATAATCATGAACGGTGGTTCCCTGCAGCCAATCAAAATTAAATAAAATGAAAGGTGTTAGATCCGGTATCTTATCGGACGGCAACGTTGATGAAACGTTCGCCTGGTGCATTCTCACCTATAAGAAGCTGTGCTCGCTCTCTGATTGGCTTGGATATTCAATACCCCGTTCCTGCAATTATTATTCAATAGGCACTTATCAACGTTTCGGATTTGAACCCATTAAATCCATCCACCACTCTAACCATAATCGAGATTTATGATCAATACTTTTGACATGATTGATATGTATATTATTGTTGTATTCGCGTCATGCATACGTGATGACCTCACTGCTCTTGATTTATTATTGACCAAATCAAGCTGATTAATGTCATTTTCCCCCATTTTTATAATAATAAAGAAAAAAATAATAATAATGGTTATTCGTGTACATGTATATGCGCTATACACAAAAGTATCACAGAGCTTACAATTGTCAGACATAGCGTATAAATATAAATCTTAAGTAACAAACAAATATATATCAAATTGTGTAAATTTGATTGAATAACCTATTTGCATTCTCAGCTGCGCCAGGTGAGGCCTGTTGGCCTATTGCTTGCTGCTCCGTTCACCAACAGTTTAAGGGACAAGCCCGGTCAGCACATCATTTACAGAAGCTCTAGTATAGCACTTGAGGCCATCAGGCCCCATACGGGTTAGCCAGCCAAACCAAATATTGATAGCCCAAAAATATCAAAACAATACATTCATGAATATAGTGTACTAAGTATTTTGATGATGCAATATAATTAGCTGAGCTATACAGATGCGGCTTAATTACACGAACTGGAACGTCACATGAAATCAGTGATCAAATTCTAAATATCAAAATAGGATTCTAACATACTTCCGAGGAAATAATAAGATGTATTACCTTAAATGAATCGTTACCTGACAAATACACCTTCTTCTAAAACTGAAACATAAAATCAAATAAATTACGATTATGTTTCGTATCGTCAACACCACAGTACTTTTGGGATAACTAAATAGGTAATAAATGCGAATAGTGACCAAGAAATTCGAGACCTTTAGGGGCTTACCGGAATTTTGAGAGACGACTGTAGATGACATTCGGTATAATTAAGAAGAAAAACGTAGCTACAAGATAAGATGGGCTTTATTGCTGTCTGGCTTTAAAAAGATTATCAACTAATCAAGTTTACTCAGAAGGCGTTCATTCCCAATCGCTATGTCTTTACAAAACACCATACGATAATGATAAAAACACAATTATGTTGTACTAATTTTCCATCCCCCCCAGGGTTTTGTTACAATTTTAACGCGATTGTTGATGTTTGGAAATATTATTGGATCTGATAGATACATGATTTACATATTGTCTTGTAACTAGCCTTACTTGCCGTATATATTGTCCCATTTATATCGATCTTTGATTTTCTTTTTTCCAGTAAGTGACCTTTACTCATGTTAATAAGGCGTTTGGTTCAGAATCGCTTAAATGTGGCCGCAATTCCGGTATTATTGACAGGTTATTGAATCAATCTACCTGGTGAAATCAACAATTTACCTCTTTATATAAGTTATGTAATGTATAATGTGTAAAAGTTATGTAATGTGTAATTTATTGTGTTAATGTGACGATATAATGTGGCAGGTAAGTGTTTTGTTATTAAAGGTCAAGTCCACCTCAGAAAAATGTTGATTTGAATCAATAGAGAAAAACCAGACAAGCACAATGCTAAAAATTTCATCAAAATCGAATGTAAAATAAGAAAGTTATGATATTTTAAAGTTTCGCGTATTTTTAACAAAATAGATATATGAACGAGCCAGTTACACCCAAAAGAGAGAGTCGATGATGTCACTCACTCACTATTTCTTTTGTTTTTTATTGTTTGAATTATACAATATTTCAATTTTTACGAATCTGATGATTAGGACGTCCTTGCCTGAAGCACAAAATGTTAAAATAATGGAATTCCATGTGTTCAGGGAGGAATGAAACTTCATTTCACATGACAATGACGAGAAAATCAAAGTATTTCCTATTTCATATAATAAAATACAAAAGAAATAGTGAGTGAGTGATGTCATAAGTTCCCTCATTTGCATACCGACCGAGATGTGCATATAACTGTTTTGTGAAATAAAGCAAAACTTTAAAATATCATAACTTTCTTATTTTACATCCGATTTTCATGAAATTTTCAGTGTTATGTTTGTTGATTCTTTCTATTTTTATTCAAATCAAGTTTTTGTTGGGGTGGACTTGTCCTTTAAAAACTGAACTGGTGTTCACAACTATGCCAAAGTTGTTCAGAGAAAAATTTTCGAGTATTTCATGGGCTAAATAATCACATTAGTCTTTTATCAGTAGCGTTGGGTGGGATGTTTTCCCCAGTTTCTAGATCAACCGGTCATGCCTCGTGGCACAGTTTTGAGACCCACAAGTGTTTACTCCCAACGTATGCCCCTCTGAAAGATAAATACTAATATCTGCTTGTCCGTTGCATTCACAGGGCGAAGAAAAAGTAAATAGTGTCAACAGGTGAGATTCCATATACAGACACCTAATGTATGGCACATGTAAAAAAAATCTGTGTTTTGATCAAAGATGTGAACTTAATGTTGAGGTAATTATTTCCTTTTTTTTCTTTAGCTTATAATGAAAACCAATCAGAATGATTTTTTTTTGGGGGGGGGAGGGGGGGACCGCTTTTAAAGAATCATTTTATTTTTTTTCCTTTTTCTTCTTTTTTATTTTGCTTTAAATTTTGTTGTGTTATTCTTTTATTCTTGTTTTATGTTGTTTTCTTCTTTTTCATTTTCTTTTTATTCATACATGTCTTTTCGATTTTTCAGTAGTGTTGGGTGGGATGTTTTCCCCAGTTTCTAGATCAAACCGGTCATGCCTCGTGGCACAGTTTTGAGACCCACAAGTGTTTACTCCCAACATATGCCCCTCTGAAAGATAAATACTAATATCTGCTTGTCCGTTACATTCAAAGGGCGAAGAAAAAGTAAATAGTGTCAACAGGTGAGATTTCATATACAGACACCTAATGTATGGCACATGAAAAAAAATCTGTGTTTTGATCAAAGATGTGAACTTAATGTTGAGGTAATTATTTCTTTTTTTTTTTAGCTTATAATGAAAACCAATCAGAATGATTTTTTTTTTGGGGGGGAGGGAGAAGGGGGGGGGGGCAGCCGCTTTTAAAGAATCATTTCCCTTTTTTTTCCTTTTTTCTTCTTTTTTATTTTGCTTTAAATTTTGTTGTGTTATTTTTTTTTTGTTTTATGTTGTTTTCTTCTTTTTCATTTTTTTTTATTCATGCATGTCTTTTCCATTTTCATTTCTTTCTTCCTTTTTTTCTTTTACTTTTCTTTTTTATCTTTGTTTTTTTTCTTTTTTTCTCTTCTCTCTTTTTTTCTTTTCTTTGATTTTATTTTTTCTTCTGTTTTTTTTCACTTTGTTTTCTTATTACAGTTTGTTAACAACTACAATTTATTCAGAAACATAATCCCAACAATAAAACCAGGAGGTGGATTCATTGCATGTTTATTTTTTATTATTGTCTTTTTTATCGAAATAATAATGTTGGTCGATGAAACATAAACAATATTCAAATCTAAACTCATTTGAGTACTCGCTACGGGATACCTCAAAATACAAAAAGAAATGTTAAACAAAATCATGAAATAGTCACAACAAATTGTTCACAAAAACGTATCCAGAGGAAAAACAAAAACTGTGATAGAAACACAGAAATGCCTTATAAAAGAGGCAGAGGCCAGATTATACAAGCATACATGTAAATATAAGGAAGAAATAAAATGGGACCAATAGAGTTACGTTTGTCACAACTTTCGCAAATTTGAAGAGATCTCTTTTTTATGAAAGAAACAGATGGTTGCTTACTGTTGACGGGCTTGTTTGAAGCTAAACAGTACTTGACCACTAACACATCTCAAGCACGCCTGAAACCATTTTGGCGTTATTTGCACGTTAACCCGGGCTAAGTGGCATTTGTAAAAGTAACACAAAGAAAATTGCCCTGCATTTGCAGGTCAAATAAATGTCATTATGGGTCTGAGTAGAATATGTGTGGCTCCAGAGTCATGCTCGTTCCATTCAAAAGCTGTCACCCTATTCATTGACGAGATACAAAGATTCCAATACTTTATTGATGTATAACTGTTCAGTTGTCAGTGAGAATAACTATTTGCTTCATAATATAAAGAACCTCCGACAATTTGATCCTTGAATATTGGATAAAGTATTATAAGATTAGTTTATCTTTTGATAAAATCCAGAAAATAGTAAAATTAAGAAAAAAAAAATATGAAAGAAAATGAAATGAAATGGGGTATGACAGTCGCTAATCTAAATTCCTGTATGGCATTGTCATTATTGTGTTATGGCTTTGGAAACTAATATTTTAATATTTATCGCAAACATTCGTATTTCCGAAGGTTCGTTAGTCCGAAAACTAAATGTTTAACTAACCTTATTTCGCTTTCGAACTAACTAACCTTCGGAACAACGAACCTTATTTCGTTTTCGGATTAACGAACCTTCGGACCAACGAACCTTATTTCGTTTTCGGATAAACGAACCTTCGGAACATCGAACCTTATTTCGTTTTCGGATTATCGAACCTTCGGAATAACGCCACAAATGTTCGGATTAACGAACCCTTTTACGTTTTCGGATTAACGAACATCGAGGTATAGTCAATTTGCGGGTTTCGGAATTACGAACCTTTGATTACGAAGTGTAATCAATATCTATAACCGGCGCTATAGTGGTCGACGTTCTGTGTGAAAGACCAGTATGTCCTGTAACGGTAATTAATAACGTTATAAGACTAGAACCTTGGGTCAAATCAGAGCTTGTGGTTATTTCATAAAACCAATGGAACGGATCTTTTTTTCGACAAAACTGTTTTTATTACTATTTCGTAAAAAACCCTAATAATTATAGTAATAACCCAGACGCCGATACATGAAAGTGGTTTCAGGATTAAGGCTAAGTACATAGTTGCTTTGTTGATAATGATTATAATAAATGTACACAGCAAAAACTATGGTGTTAACCGGTGTACATAGAGGACCACATCAGTTATTTTACAACGGTGTTCAATTGGTAGTGTTAGTTTTACACCTATAGGTGTTAGTACAAAACCTATGGTTGTTACATTTACACTCATTGGTGTTATGTTTAATCTCTAGGGTGCAATTTTAACACCTCAGGGTGTGGTCCTCTATTAACACTGATTGATGTCAGTTTTAACATCACAGTTTTTACAGTGTATGAATTACAAAAAAGTGGCATAATAGTAGCAGTATTATAAAACCCTGTAATTAGTACAGATAATCAAAATCATCCAAATGATTTGAACACCCAATATGTATTTAATAAAGATTAATCATGTTAATGCCGCATGATTTAAATATAAATGACATTATGGTGCCCAGTGCTAAATAACTTCCACAACGACTGCGAACTTTAACGGCGCGTGTGTGCGTTGCCACAAAACTCCAATAATCTATTTTTCTTCAATAACCTTTGAAACTAGAAAGCATGTCCGATATATCTGATGCCATGTATTAAACTTTTTTATGATTGTTATAATTACACATCTAGCTCAATACACCCATACTGACATAACCTCCCACCGAACTCGCGTGATGAACTAACTAAAAGCTTGGATATTTCCGTACAAAATGTCAATCTGAGATTAATTAATTCAAATGCGAGAAAATGTCAGGGTAATCACATTTAATTGACTAACTCAGCAGGTAGTCTTGACAACAGGCGTACTACAACTGAGCGATGGAATAACTAAAGTCACAGAAATGTTCAACTCTGCACCAGCAAAGAGGGTTAATGCATTTTATTGTTTGTCAGTAAGTATATATACGATTTATTCAACTAAAATTTCCACAGGTCCTTCGTCTTCTCAGGAGTATACACACACACACGCACACACACACACGCACACACACACACTCACCCACACACACACACACACACACACACACACACACACACACACACACACACACACACACATATATATATATATATATATATACATACATACATGTGTATATATGTTTAAGTACATGTATGAGAGAGAGAGAGAGAGTGATGCATTTATGGGCGTGCATATTTTTTTTAATTGTCCCTGCATTGTTTTTTAGTTATTTTTATCCGCATTATAAAATCGCTGGTCAGTAACTTGCAGATATATGTTTTACAAATAGCTACAAATAACATATCATGCATATTAGCCAGGAAGCGACACGCTCCTGTCCGGAAATTGATATGAAATAATATGAAATAATGAAAGCAGAGCCGATTCATTTCGTCAAAACGGAATGCAATAATTACTCATTGATGTCTAAATTACAGCCAAGGACACCTGATAGAGACAAGCCCTTTGGGTGAAGTACGATAAAACTCTGATTATTATCAAACATGCGCTGGATTGCTGTCACGCCGATCAGATAAAAAACGTCGAAATTAAGAGGGCATTTTAGAACACTGGAGGGAATGAGAGAAAGAGAGAGGGGGTGATTCGGGATGAAATAGGCGGGTGTGAAAAAGGAAAGTGAAATATAGAAAATGATAAAACGAGAAGATTGCATACCGTCGATGGTCGAAAGACCCTTAAAACTCAAAAGCATTAATTTTCAGTCGTGTTTAACGCTGCAAATCCCGTGTACGAAACACACTCTCACATAAAAACCCACGATCGAACATAGTCTGAACTCTGGTTTAACTTAAACCGTGGTCTAAAGCTGTGGTTTAATTATTTGTTTAATCGTTCGGTTTCTTTAACTATGATAAATTACCATCGAATTTTGCTCTCAAACCATTAGTAGTTGAAATAGTCCTCCTCACCATTAAAAGCTGCCGATAAACTCATAAGAAGTATGGAGTAAATAATGTTTGATGTTTATTCTAGATAACAGATAAACTAATTATTAATAAATAAATGAATACATAAACAAACAAATAAATGAACGAATAAGTAGATAAACAAATAAATAAATAAATAAATGAATACATGAATAAATAAATAAATACATAAATATATAAATAAATAAATGAATAAATAAATATATGAATAAATAAATGAATAAATAATTAAATAAATAGATATATTAATAAATATATTAATAAATAAGTAAATAAATGAATAAATAAATAAATTAATTAATTAATTAATTAATAAATAAATGAATAAATAAATGTATCCATTCTGTCATTGTTCGATTCACACATGGGCATCCCCAGGGCAATGCCTGAGCCAGCAGCATACATCCTCGAACCACTCTTCTTTATACAGATGATGGTCATATTCTCACACCCCAACGGAGCGAAGGAAACCATTGATAGGAAAACAAAAATAGGTCTTTCTTCCGTGTCAGCGCACACGTCCTGCAAGTTATGACACTGCACCAAATGCGACTGTCTCCTACACCAAAAAAGGGGGTAAGAAACATAGGGGGAAAGAGTAGACTCGGGGCCCGCAATGTTCGGGACCCCGACACGCATTAAACCCGGCTCACTAATTGGTGATCAATATGCAATGCCATCTCTAACTTTCGAACGGTATAGACTGACGGGAGGGGAGGGGGTGGGAAAGTCTGTGCTACGTAAAAACCTTGCAATCGTTTCAAACTCGATATCGGATTTGTTATTTCCAACATTGTGCATGAAAGAATCGTATATATGCATGCAGACCATAAAATGCTTCTTAATAATTCTTGCCAATTGCTTTCTACGTGATTTCTGTTTTGTTTTCTTAAAAGGGCAACTCGCCCCAATTCCGCCCATGTAATAGTTTGGTCCGTTCGTAAAATTGTACTCGTTAATCATATAATAATAATAATATCATATATAATAATAATAATAGCAATCATAATAATGAAAAAAATAATGATAATAATAATAATGATAACAGTAATAGTCATAATAATGATGATGATGATGATAATAATACGAATACTGCTACTTATAATAATGATGATTATAAAAATCACTCTTATTATCATCCAGGGTAGTGACGTCACTTTTAGCTGTAAGCTGTTTCTCCAGTGGGCCCCACATAACATACCTGTAACATGTTATCAGCAACCAATAATGGTTCATCCATTAAGATTGAAAATCATTGACAAACACGTGATTAAATAACGTTTAACCCTATCCCAAGTCTATATCCTGTGCCTTTTAACAGATACATTCTCAAATTTGGTATTGTCACATATGCCGCCCACTGGCACACATGTGGGGGAGAGGAGGGTTTGGGGGTCACAAACCCCTCTAAAGTTGCATGACCAATACAAGAGAAAAATGAAAACGTTGTCTATGATATCATTATCTCAATGTTATATCAAAATCAACCTCAAAATTGCACCTATAAATAAAAACAAAACGCGCGCTCACTTTCCTTTCTCGCAGCTTTTCAAAAATGTGGCCCCTACACCATTACGTCTGACACCTCAGTTTGTTTGAGTAAAAATCGCCACTGCTGCCTACACTCTTGTTGATAATATACTGAAATGTATAAATTTGGAACTCACACTTTTACACGGGAAATATTAATCGTATTACCTTAAAACTCTTAGCAATCCAAAAATAGCCCTTCCATCAACTGATCAATAAGCACAGCCAAAAAGAAGGGTGTTTTTATTCGTCTTGCGATCTTCGAAACCACTCTCTCCTTTACATTATCAATCAGCATTCGCTAGGTCTGACATTTCGCCTATCCCTGATTAGAATTTGAAATTGACTCGACATGCTTCAAAATTATTCCATAAAGAAACATAAAACGAAGTGATTTTTGACATTGGTAACGGTATGCGAAGCTGTCATTTTTATCTCGCCTTCTCCCAGGCGGATAGAAGGTCAGATTTCCCACTCTCATTGTGCGTTTCTATTGTCAAGTCAGTAGGAACTATTGGTGAACATTTCATGACTAATTATTGTATTCGTGTTTTTTTTTTTTTGGGGGGGGGTATGTTTGAAAAATATCACAGACACGCACGTGAAACCGAGTCCAAATCCTCCAATACTACTTTCCGCCCTATCACACGGTGAAAAAAGAAATCGTAATTTGAATGATGATTCCGGTAAAAATATAAGGCTGATGACGAATAGTTAGCGCGTGTGAAACCAAACTAGAACATGATTAGAATCACGAACGCTAGTCACAGTCACGATTGCAATAGCAAACATCATTACAATGATGATTCAAGACTGTCGTGTAAAAAGGTCATACGTTATTCTTCATGATAAAGTATCGATAAGTTCTATTGGTCAGTTGGGAGTAAAGTGTGTGATCTTTATTTTTTTGTAAAATACACGCATTTAATAGCACGCTTACATGGCCATGATATCCTTACTAAATTCTTAAAAATCAATTTAATTAAAGCCCGTCATTTAAATTATTACTTTGAAAATGCCTTGAAAAACTGGGCGCCATTTGAAACTTGTGAAGACGGTGCGAAAGTAACTCAACGGAAATGTTTATTTCAGAGAGTATAGTGATCATATCGCAACATTGCTTTTTACTCTTACCGCCTTTCACACGGAGAAAAACAAATCGCAATTTAAATGATGATTCAATTAAAAAATAAGGCTCATGACGAATTTTTAGCACTTGTGGAATCAAACTCGAATCACGAACACAAATCACAATCACGAATTCAAAATCTACCCCGGAGGTGAATTCCAGCTAGATTTTTACTCAAATTACGGTACGAGTTTTCCGTGTGAAAGGTCCGATGATTCTAAAGACAAATTGCAATCATCATTAGAATGATGATTTAGAATTAACGTGTAAAAAGCCCCTAAAATAAGCGAAAGTGTGTGGGCGTGTGGCAAAATGGTGTGGGTGTGTTTGTGCTCGCGAGAGTTCTATGGCAGTGAGTGGGTTTGATGGGCGGCAATGTAGAGATAACAGCGAATTTAATAGGAGCCAAAACTGTTTTGCTTGTGCGGGTCTACTTTTTTTTCTCTCCTTCAGAACCTTCATGTATTTTCTCCGTTGGTGTATTCAAGGACGAAATTTGCATTTTGTTCAGTCGTGGGCTATATCATTTTTGTGACAGACTATTACTGCCCTTTCATACGGTAAAAACAATCGTAATGTGAATGATAATTCCACTGAAAAACAGGGCTAATTACGATTTTTAGGCACGTGTGAAACCAAACTAGAACATGATTTAAATCACAGACGCTAATCACAGTCACGAATTCAAATTCTACTCCGGACATGCCGGAGTTAAGTTTCACTTAAACTACGGTACGAATTTTGCGTGTGAAAGGCTTGGCCATCTAAAACATCTCACGGGTCACGGAGCTCACCTGACCCCTTATGCACTTCTGTGGATAATACATGGACAATAGACCAATTTGAAGTCACCTCATGGGCAATTTTGGTCAAATGTCCTTTCATTTCTTTTATTATGATAGGCAGATTTCAAAGCAAGACATGATGTAAGCATGCCTTACGTAGCAAGATGCAGAAATTGCATGGACCATGCAGGTGCCTTGAATAGCGCACCAATGAATACTCTTCGAAGGTATCTGTTGCATTTCTAATTTGAATGCATTCGCATGTTGTTATAACAATTCTCTCGGCCAACTGTGAAATTCCAGTCGCTAGTGGACGCATTCTGTTTTTTTTTTGTAGATAATGAAAAACACAATTCAACAGAATATTATGAACAATCAAGTCATAAATTTTGGTGCTTATCTTATTGAATATCAAACCACCATGTCATCTTAGTCCAAATTACTTTCTTCTGATCATGCGCAGAATGGAACTCCGAACGGGCTTATTGTCATCCGTGTCATTGTCGTTTGAATTTGCGATGCAGCGCTTTGATTGACGTGTCATCAAAGACACATACCGCCTTTGCTCTGGAATTCGAAATCAAATCACAGTTTTCGAGTGAGCGTGTGAAAAGTCCGATGATTCTAAAGATGAATTACAATCGTCATTACAATGATGATTCAAGATTCACGTGTGAAAAGGACCTAAATCAATTTATGACGTATTACGACGAATCAGGAAAATCTTAACGCTAATCTTAGAATTAAATTCTTAGAGACCTAATGCCTTTTCTCATCAATAATTTATAGAATTGGCTCAGTGGATAATCCCTGGTGTAGCTTTCAAACTTGTATCCATGTGAAATAGTATTAGCAAATGTCTATTTCGATATCAGAATACTGGACTCAACTGTTTACCATTTTTCAAGGCGAAACTTGTCAGATACAGATAAGTGAGATAAAATTGAAAATGCAATTAAATAAGTAAGACCGGATTTACCCATTTCAAAATATTTCAACGATTAAATGGAGATACTTTTCATCCGGTTGGGAATATGCTTTAGCCTCTGAGGTAGGGTTTTAGGGCGTGTGCCTGTAGTCAAAGCTACATAGGGATCGAGCCTTCCCCCTTGTAGCTTTCCTATCCTGAGAATAGGAATTGTGGTCGAGATTAAGGGTTCGAGCTTTCGCCACATTTACGAATGATGGTGTTTCAGGGCAACGTTGCATAAACTTACCATTGTGGTAACTTTTTTAAGCCATTGGTAACTTTCATTTAGTCCTTGATTTTCATTGGCTGATGAACACTGTGACCATGGTAGTCACCATTGGATGGCAAAGTTACCATAATAGTAACTTTTTATGCAACAGGGGCCAGACTTAACTAATCATATCTAATTGTATACGTCTGTAAAATAAAATAATAAATAAAATACACGCACTCTGAAAGTAGTGTTGTGATTTCATGAACCCCTTCGATCAACCTGTCGCCCTATTTCTCCCTCACTCACCTAATAAAAGCAAAACTTTTTGAAGTGACGATGTCGTGAAGCTGTAACAGACGCCTTAAGCGGAAGTTTTTAGCAATTATCGTTAAGGTTATGGGGTTGAATATGATTTTCTTTTGTTGTACTATCTTTGAGAAGTTTACCAAAACAGTGTAGTTCCGAAAGAAAAGGAACAACGAATCGCAAGGTTGGAGCACACAATAATATTCGTCGCAATGGCATATATCATTGCACGCCAGTCAAAGGGGGTGTTGCAAGAAAATATTTGCGATCAACTGCAAATATTCTGTTGCAATATTACAACTGATAGATCGATGTTAGCTGTAGCAAATCCGATTAAATTTCTTGTTTCAAGGAGCAGATGAGCTATCAAGCACTAATTTGCTACAAGACATTTGATTGTTTAAGAAACCAAAATAGACTTTCAATTGATCGCAAGTTTCTTGCAACACCCATACTATTGATATTTGAAGGGGTTGTGCTGGTAAAAAAAAAATGACAAGGACAAAAAAGATGAGGGGGGAAAGGGAGGTCATGTTGGTCTGATTTCTGCAGTTTAACTAGTCCATATCCCGAAAGTCTAGCATCTGGACTCCGTAACACAAAGATTAGCGATCAATCGCTAAATGAATTGACCAATAAAGATTAATGTTACACGCGCATTTGTCGCAAAATACTGACTAGGAACCAATCAGAAGTGTTCTTTCATATTTGCTATTCATCGCTAGACTTTGTGTTACGGATCCCAGGACGACTGTTTACCGTACTAACCTGATTTTGTGTGTGCGTGCGGGGGTTGAGAGGAGAGGATGTGTGTGTGTGTGTAGGGGGGTGGTTAACCCCAGCATCCCCGCTTCTCGGGGCCATGGTACACAGCAAAAAATGTGGTGTTAACCGGTGTACATAGAGGACCATACCAGTTATTTTACACCGGTGTTAAAATTGATGGTGTTAGTTTTACACATAGAGGTGTTATTACAACACCTTTTGTTGTTACATTTACACTCTTTGGTGTTATGTTTAATCTAAAGGGTGTAATTTTAACACCTCAGGGTGTGGTCCTCTATTAACACCAATCGGTGTCAGTTTTAACACCACAGTTTTTACAGTGTAAAGCATTAACAAAACTGAAATCAAAAGATATCCTCCGAGCGTTATTCTCTTACAGATCGGTCAGCAATCAATTTTGGACCTAAGTTATAGCCTTGATGTTGTCGTAATAAGAGACCCTATATTTCATGTTAAATCTATGTAATGAGACGGAATTATTTTGACATTTCTCGTAAAAAAAATAAAAATAAAAAGTTGAAAAATTACCATAATCATGATGATTGTCAATTTAATGCAAAGGGTTGGGGGTAGGCAGGTGGTTACATCTACAGTAGATATGAACATGTTGAAAGTATCCCATCATGCTACAGTAACGAACATGCCAATTAATGTATTTTACACATCGATAATGACAACGGTAGTTGGGTTTCTTTGGCCATCATTAAATATAATGAATGGCATGAAAATTCTAGTTGCACAAAACAAAATTATTATGTAAGAACCTTGTGTTCCAAGCACCCATTAGTTTGACAAACACAACCACAAAAAAATATACAACCACAAAAAATGACACGTTGACAAAGAAAATGCATACAGCGCTGCAAAGGCGTGACCTTATCTACTTTGATATCCTTCCCGAAAGTCCTAACCTTACCTAAACACATACAGCAGATCATCGCATGTAAGGCATGAAATTAGGCTGTGATTTTTGTTTCTTTATTTTTTTGCTCGTATTATTTGCATAATGACCTCTTAGACTTTTTCGAAGGGGTGAATATGGGGGTGAAGCTACCAGGGAGATTGAATATTAAATTTGATTTTGTGAAAGCTTCTGACGTGATAGTATTTAGAAAAAAAAAAATATGTATCACCTTCTTTCCCTTTCTTTTACTATTTTTTCATGGTCGTGAAATTTTTGGGGCCACCCCACCACCACTTAGCTATTAATACGCCAATGAAATTCTAGGATTTCTTTGTGATCACTGCGGAATGATTTATTTCGGAAAGTGGTAGCACTGTTACTTATAGAAGAATACTTGATTTAGGAACGGAGTATACATGCTGCAGTCATGCCTGCGAAACCGACTGAAGATCGCCAAAACCTATTTCAATATTTCATTGGCCGGTTTTGGTTTCGATTCGGTTTGGCATAACTGTACACCTGTAGCATGAAAAGTACAGTGGTGTCATTGTCTTAGCAAAAAAACCGTCCTAGAGGTCACGAAACCTCCTAAAACCTTTGATCAAGTCTAAGCTTTCAATTGGTGTGACAAAAACATAAATGGCTAAAATAATATTCAGCACTCGTGCAAGCTGCATCGTGCTTAATATTTTTAGTAGACAAAGTGGTTTTCATACGTCCACTGTCCATAACGATCGATCATTTTGCACTTTTAACTTAAATGGTTCAAATCCAATGATAATTGTTTATCCATAACAAACCAACAACTGATACGGCTGTGTTGGTGAGTTACCCGATGTATTCAACAGACATTCACCCCAATCCATCCATCAACGGATGCTAGGCAACTTCCGGGTCGATTGCAAATCTGAAAGACTTCCGATTTAGATGGCGATTTGGGGACACCTTAGACGTGTAGCTGATGACGTCAGTAACGGTATCATAAATTGTAAAAGGATGCATTTAAAACGTGAAATACATATTCCCTGTTCCTGCGAAAGGGTATGTTTCAAATCGTATTGATTTTGTTTGCCAAGCAAGGTTATTTATGCCAAGGTTGTCGTAGTGGACATTGAAAAATAATCACTTTGAAAATCGATATTATAAGTAAATCACAAGCATAGCAAGTGTAGAATATGAAAGGATGGGTTGATTGTTAAAAGAAAGCAATATATATTGCACATTTATGTGATAATGATTTCGAATGAATGAGAGAGTCCGCCAGAGAGAGGAAGTGAAATATCGGTAGAAGTGCGTTAGTCGGAGAGCACTTTTCTTGATTGCTATATGCGCGCAACTGATACTGTTAACGATTATGACAGCATGCACTGCCTTTTAGCAGCGACATGTTGTTTTTTTCAATGACAAAAAAACAAAAAAACATTACATTGGTTTACAATATTTGGCACGGTTTGATTAAAAATACGAAGCCTTTTCCATACTGTCACGATATTGCAACGAATAACAATGAAGATCTAGTTTTAAATTTGATTTCCTTTTTTTAATACAGGAAATAGATCAATCATACACTATACAAAGCAGAACTAATTTTCTTACATCTCTTGAAAGTTATGATAGTCCCGTATTAAATCCAAGTCCAGATAAAAATCCAAGTTGGTTGGCGAAGATTCCTTAAACATGCTAAATTAAAGTTCATAACGATGGCGTTGATGAAATTGATGCTGAAGCATGACGAATAACAAGAGTCACTGTAACGAGTTAAAATATCCGTGAAGACGAAGTTGATAAGGACAAACATAAAATTTCAGCGATCCATGAGGTGAAAAGCGTTCATTAAAACAGGTTAATGATATCAAAAGGAACTGATAATTGCTCTATCAAAGTAACTGCAAACAGTTCATTCCACTGAAGATAAATGTTGCATTCCAGTTGGAAATAAACTATGCTCTGACATAAAGTATAGTGTGAAGTTGAGTTCTGATTTTTTTGATGAAGAAACTGCCAGCTTATATATAAAGTGAATTTCCACTATTCTGGAAGTTTTTAGTATTGCCTTTAAAAACAACACTCTCCTTCTTTTTTAGAGCAGTTCATTTCTAGAAGACTCTTGAATGACCTCAGTGAAACTAACAATGTAAACAAAATAGCTAATCCTGTTGTGATTTTCCACTACTGGCAGGAGTGTATGTTGCCTATCTATAGCTATATAGTTCCAGAACAAACCTTACTCCATTAATGGGCATGCATGACAAAGGTTTACTCTTTACTAAAACATTCTGGAATATTGTTATATGCTATGAACACACTTAAAGAGGGTATGAATCAATAAATGAATGCAATTGCGTTTACAATTCGTATACATAACAACACTTTAAGGGAGAAATATTACAGTAAAGAAAAAACACAACATGTTTCCAGAATTCCATGTAGAAGTTTGTTCCTAAATCATTTTCGAATTGCTATACGATACAGGTTTATTTTGCCCTTGTCACAGCATAAGGTATAGGGTGTTATATAGCTGAAATTTATCACCGTTTGGAGCAGGTTCTTTGGTTAAATAGTTAGACGTCATGGATATACGCCCGTGGTAAGAGGGCTCAGCAGTCAATCAAAACGAAAGTTGAAAGTTGAAATGAGAGAGCGAAGTAAGCTTAGTTGGTTGAGCGTCTGCCTGTCGAATTAAAGGTCATGGGTTCATGTCCACCCAGGGTAGATGACCGAAGCCTGCTGTTTCCATAGATGCAGGCTTTGTTACAGTGAAAAACACTCCGTCCCTCGAATCGGACGCAAATAAGAGGCCAAGTTTAGAGGATAGTCACCACCTTTACACGTTAGGGACCCTCAGCAATATTTGTTTAAAAGTTTAAAATTTATTTAAAAGGGAACCCTCGGTGCAGTGGTCCACCTGCACTCCCCCAGTCAGTTATATCGGGAGAAGCTGGGTATTTCGCCTTTCTCTTCCTGGGTACAGGCGAAGCCAAATGAATAATAGTAATAGAAATGATGATGATAATACTCATGATGATAATAATAATCACCAGATCGTCGTGAATGGTAAACCCCCCCCCCTTAATGGATGAAAACGGAAGAACGGTTCTCATCCCAAAGGATCCTACCAAAGGCAACATTCCGTCAAACTACCGTCCAATTACCTGCTTGCCGATTATCTTGAAGTTACTGAGTGGCATTATATCAGAAGAAAATATCAACACCTGGACGATCAAGTTATAGTACCATGGGAATACAAGGGATGTAGAAAAATAAGCAGAGGAACAAAGGAACAAATGTGCATCGACAAAGGATTATGAAAGACAGCAAGAAAGGACAAACGAACCTCCCAATGGCATGGATTGACTACAAGAAAGCATACGACATGGTTCCGCACTCATGGATCATCGAGTCTATGGAAATGTTAGGGAAGCAGACAACGTCAAAAGGTTTCTCATTGCAAGTATGACGAGATGGAGAACTAAGTTGGAAAGTAATAGTGAAGTGCTCGGAGAGGTTGGTATCAAGAGAGGAATCTTTCAGGGAGATAATCATGATCCATTGCTGTTTCTGATGCCAATGACACCATTAATCAAGGTGCTCAGAAGATCCAGGCCAGGATATGAGTTCAAGAGCAAAGCAAAAATCAACCATCTGTTATACATGGACGATTTGAAGTTGTTAGACAGAATGTGACTTGGAGTCTCTCATCAACACTGTGCTGATCTTCAACGAAGACATGCAGTTTGGGTTGGATAAATTTGCAGTGATTTACTCTCAAGAGAGGTAAGTCAGCCAAATAATGATAACAGCTTCCAAATGCCGAACGGAGAAGAGATAGGATCAATCGAAGACGGTGGTAGCTATAAATATCTCGGGGTACTAGAGGCAGATCAGTAGAAACATCAATGAATGAATAAGAACATAAGGGAAAATATCAGCAAAATTCGGAAGGTGCTCAAATTCAAACTAAATGCTGGAAACATGGCGATGGCTGTTAAGACTTGGGCAGTAGCCGTAGTGAGATATGCTGCTGGTGTAGTTGAATGGAACAAGCTTGAACTCGAACACTTGGACAGGAAGACAAGGAAGTTGCTAACTATGCATGGAATAGCATACCCAAGGTGTGATGTAGATAGACTGTATGTTTCAAGGGAGAACGTGGTCTAGCTGGGAAAAAGGAGACTGTAAGATAAGATGAACGAAGCCTATACTGCTTTATTGAAGGCCAGATACTATGAGGAAAGGAAAGGATATGACAGCGAATCAGCTGGAGGCTGATCAAAGGAACATGATGTTGAAAGGATGGAAAGAGAACGTGATGCACGGACAGCATTGAAGACAGACAGACGAGTTTGCTGCAGGGAGTTGGCAGTCACTGAAATGAGGAAGTTAAAGGGAGACGGAAAGTATGCTAGTTGCTGCTCAGGACCAACAATTAGAACAAATTAACGAAGAGTCAAAGTTGAAAAGGAGCACACATTTTCCTCATTTAGATTGCGTCATGACAAAGACGTACAGATTTCTCATCTGGTGAGTGAATGCAGCAAAATGGCACAGACTGAGAACAAAGGAAGAAACGACAAGGTAGCAGCCGCAGTTCACTGGGGTCTGGCCAAGAAGTACCATTTAACCCATGCAGAAAAATGGTACGAACATCGGGCAGAGACTGTAGTAGAGAACGCTGATGTAAAACTCGAATGGGATTTTAATATCAAGACAGACAAGGTCATTGAAGCAAGACGACCAGACATTGTTCTCTTAAGAAGAAGAACACGGAATGCCTCATCATATATATTGCGATTCAAGGAGACTGCAGAGCTTGGTGTAAAGAGGAGGAAAAGATACAGAAGTATAACGATCTGGCTTGAGAGCTGAGAAGGATATGGAAGGTGAAGACGAAGGTAGTACCAGTAGTCATCGGAGCCGTAGGAATTGTAAAAACAAGACTAAGAAGCTTTCTCGCTGTTCTAGGAGTCGAGGTATCCTTTGAAATGATAAAGAAGGCATGCTTGCTTGGAACAGCTCGTATCCTACGGAAGGTCTTGAATTAGAAAGAGAAGTGAACAATGATAAGAGGACCCATTTGGCAGAATATAAAACGATAGATTTCTGGAAAAGGTCCGGTTGCTGTGTAATATACATGTACCAACAGAACACCGGGTTGTGGACTAGGGAAGTAATAATAATAGCCAATTTTTATAAAGCGCTTTTCCCAGAGTGGCCCAAAGCGCATTACAGCATATTATTACCCCGGTCATTGGATTCATTTCAATCAAGCACGAAACGTGCACAATTTCCACTCCCTGGGGAGCATTCCTTGCATTCATCGCAGCCACATTATGGCGCTGGCAAAATCAAACATACAATATCTTTCGCATCCTACCGGGTACCCATTTAGCACCTGGGTCGAGAGTGGCAAAGTGTGGATTAACGCCTTGCCAAAGGACGCTAGACCGCGGTGGGATTCGAACACACGACCCTCTGTTTACAAGGCGAGAGTCAGAACCACTACACCACGGCTCTAATGATAACAATAATAAAATAGCAATAATTACAATAAAAGTAAAAACAACAATCATGATCATTATTATAAGAATACAAATGATAATATCAGTAATTACAATAATGATATCAATTAAAATAATTAGAATAATAATAATGATAATAATAATAAAGGTGTTCATGATTGTTACACAAACGTTACCATATTCATGGCAATGGTAATTTTTTTTTCAAACAGGCCCCATGTCCACTCCCATCATTTACCCACATTCACTGAAGTAAAGAATTAATCCAATGCCGTTTTATTACTAGTATCCTTATTGGGTTCATTGTTCAAGAATTCACGTGTACGTTACGCACAGTTTTATGAAAAACTCCAGGGTATGCAAAAAAAAACAAGGTACTCTTCCGTCATGCAACAGAATTAGTAAAGGAAAAAAAAAGCAGACCTTTACTGGTCTCTGTTTTTATTTAAACAAATCTACAATCATGATAATCTGTTTATTGAATTCTCCGACATAATTTCTGAGCAGTCCCTGACAACGTTGACGCATTTCAGATATCATTTGTTGTCTATCCAAGTACCTTGAATAATCCAAATATGCGTAAAAAACCTGGTAGGATGATTTACATGAAATAGAAATAATAAAGAAATGTATTTTCTTTTTCTTTCTTTGTCGTATTCCTTTTTTCCTACCCCATCCGTCAAATCATTTCATGATTATTTACTATTACATAATTACATTATCTTCTTCGACTACAACTTCTCTTTCCTCGTAATCTACTAAATGATATTGTACTATTAAAGGCGATGGTATTCTCCTACTTCTTCTACTTTATAATTATTTATTAAAGGACAAGGGTCGGGGCTGCAGGAAAGGATAGTGCACACATGCATCTACCCCCCCCTCCCCCCTCCTTCAAAACAAATAATAAATAAATAATAATAATATGCAACATTTATATAGCGCTTAATATTGATGTTCAACATCGTCAAATCGATCTTCAACATAGGGGACGCCGAATTGATGTTTTACCAAGAGCATGAAGAGGGGCCGAATCTATGTTTGACCAACATGACCAAGGGAGCTCTGAATTGATGTACGACCTACATGTAGGGCCGCCGTATTGATGTTCGCCATAGGGAGGGGTGCCGAATTGAACTTCAACACATGGACGCCTAAACTGATTTTTAACCTGGGGGAGGGGGGGGGGGGGGGGGCGCTGAATTGATGTTCTACCTATGGTAGCCAAATTGATGTTCCATATACGGGAGCCAAATTGAAGTTCAACCTAGGGACGCTGACTTGATGTTTTACCCAGAGGCGCCAAATCGATGTAGGGGCTGTCGAATTTATGTTTGACCAACGAGAGGGGGGCGGGGCGAATCTATGTTCAGCCTAAGGGAGGCAGATTTTAGGTACGACCTAGGGGCTCAAAAATTTATGTTCGACATAGGGGAGGGGGGCACCGATTTAATGTTCGACATGTGGGGCGTCGAATTAATGTTTGTCTTGGGTCGCTAAATTCATGTTCAGCCGAGGGAGGGCGCCAAATTTATGTACTACCTAGAGAGCGCCGAATTGGCGTTTTTTTTTTTAGGGGCGCCGAATCGAAGTTCGACATAGCGGGCGCCGAGTTAATGTCCGACGTAGGGGCGACGTATTGATGTTTGATACAGGGAGGTGTACCGAATATAAGTTCGACAAATGGGCGCCGAAATTGCTATTTGACATAGGGGGCCTAGGGCGCCGATTTTTGTCCGACCTAGGGTTGCCTAATTGATGTTCGTCATCAGGGTGCGCCGAAAAAGATATTCGACATAGTGGCGCTAAATTGATGTTTGTCCTGGGGCGCGAAATTCATATTCAACCTGAAGAGGGGGCGCCAAATTCATATTTTCAAACGTTGGGGCAGCAATTTCATGTTTGACCTGAGGCGCCGAATTGAAGTTCGATATAGGAGAAGCGCTTGATTTATGTTCGACTTAGGGGCGCCAAATCGATGTTCTACCTAGGGGTGCCGACTTGGAGTTCGACATCGATGATCTACCTAGGTGCGCCGAACTCATGTTTGCCATAGGGGGTGCCGAAATGATGTTCAACATAGTGGTGCCAAAATGATCTTAGTCCTTGGGTGCCAAATTTATGTTCAACATAGTGAGGGGGTGCCAAATTTATATTCCACCCTTGGGTCGCCAATTTGACCCATGGGGCCAATTTCTTGTTTCACATGGGGGCTGTGGCGCCGAATTAATGTTTTAAGTAGGGGTGTCGAATCAACGTTCAATTGAGGCCCCAAATTTACATTCAAATTAAAAGGGCGCCAAAATGATATTTGCCCTAGTGGCACCAAATTGAAGTTCGACGTAAAGGGCGCTTAATTGATATTTTATCCAGGGGGGGGGGGGACAAATTGGTGTTCGATATAGAGGTGCCGGATCGTTGAACTACATAGGTGCACAGAATTCATGTTTGTCATGGTCGCCGAAATGATGTTCCACATAGAGAGGCGCTGAATTGATGTTTGACCTAGGGGGGCCTGATTAATTTCGACATGGAGGGGGGGGGGGTGGATTGAAGTTGATGTCCGATATAGGGGGCGCCGAATTGATGCTTGTCCTGGGGCACCAAATTCATGTTCAACCTAGGGAGGGGGTGCCAATTTCATATTCACATTAGCTAAACGTATACCAATCATGTACATGGTTACAAAAAGTGCTTAGAATATCCAATCGGGAACATTTAGATGAAAATATCCCCCCCCTTTATTAGCGAGAGCTGGATCCGCCCTGGTAAAGAAACGTCAGCTCTTGTTCATACTTCACATATTTTTAGAAGTGCGTACTCTAATTTTTTTAAGCAATCTGCTTATGATGACAATCCTCCTGCAAATTGTAAATATCATATAATCATTTTCGTCTGGAATTGTCTTTTTAGTACTCTTTATTTATAATTCATGCCAAAAATGCTAACATATTATGTTTATTATGTTATGAAAAATGTATTATACGAATGTTATGGATGCAGAAGAAAACAATAAATCAAATCAAATCAATTGGAAGTTAAACTATATCGAAACCCTAAAGTGCTTTCTGTACTTTCTGATCGCATTTATTATTTTCAAATAGTGGAATTACAACATATTCGTTGATATTTTTTTAATGAACACATTAAAAAAGTGCTCTTCGAATGACTTTTATTATCATTTTCAACTTGCTTTTAAGGCAACTATGTTTGCCTTGAGGGGGGGGGGGCATTTTTGGAAAAGTTCACAGAGGCGCCAATATGTCGGGCCCCCGGGTTGCAAACCCTGGATACGGGCCTACTACTACTACTACTACTAATAATAATAATACTATTACTACTACTATTACTACTACTTCTTCTACTACTACTATTACTACTACTACTACTACTTCTACTACAACTACTACTATTACTACTACTGAAAATAATAATGATAATAACAATGACAATAATGATAATAATAACAACAATAATAATAATAATAATGATAACAAAAAATAATGATGATAATAGTTATAATATCAATAATAATAACAATATAACGGTTAATTGTTGATTGATGGCCAGGCATCGGATTGCATATTATGGAATGAGAAAGTCACCGTATTGAGCCGGTGTGTACAGCATTTATTTCATTTCATTTCATTTATTTTTTCCATTTCCAACAATCATTTACATTTACAATAGTTTTGTTACATACATCTTGATATAATTATAATCAATAAAACAAAGAAACTTATTATGTATAATAATCAAGATAACAGGTCGGAAACGGAGGAGGCTGCTAAAAAGCGAAGCTTGTAGGATGCAGCCTCCTATAACATAGGTATAAAGAATGTAAACAAAACACAACATGGTAGAAATTTGAACTTAAATCTATCTGAATGAATAGTTTAAAAGTTTATTCAGTGCAATCCAAAAACAAAATAACATACATGTATAGAGTGATTCTAGTTGTATCTGGCACGAATTGTTCATGCTTATAGTTGGTATCAGACAAGATGATAGGAATCAAATTAAATATTACAAATGGATTTTGGCTATGAGATTTGTTTCAAATCATTTCCTATTACCTGCGGAATTGAAGTACGTGTGTTATCTCTACAATCTGGCGATTCTGTCATGAATTTCGCGTCAACAGATCTGATATAGAAAACAAGATTGTCCCTTCGCTTTCTCCTAAGCGTCAGAGAAATTGCTTCTTATTTTATCTCATCAATCCCGACAAGAGAACGGCATTGAACCATCCTGATCATGTAATTTAAAACGTTTCCCTAAATTTGGCGAGTACATTTTCTCAAGGCACTGCCTAAAAATGATGTGGATATAAAATTATATTTGTGACCAATTTAACCGTTGTATGTCATCGAATTCAGTTCCGTATTGTGTCATTTAAGTAGAAGCGAATAGTTGTGCAGCGGTTACTCTCGCCTTGTATTCAAGGGGTCCTGTGTTCGAATCCCTCCGAGGCACATGGCCTTGGGAAGAAGGGGTGCTGGTTGTACTGGAGAACCCCCCCCCCCCCATTAGAGGGGGGTGTTGCGTGCATTATTCACAATACGTAGTACAGCCTGGAAATCAGGCAAGTATATATGCAAAACCATGGAGCTATATGTGTTTTATAGCTCAATGCTAAAACGTATCAAAAGTATCAGAATCATACTGAAAACTTCGGGGCCGTGCCAAGACACCTGCGTTCGTTGGCAAGGCATTAATTCAGACTTGGTCACTATCCACCCTCAGCCAATGGGTTAAATGGGTCGTTGGTTCAGCAGAGCATACTGACTTTTATTATTGCTGGAATACTAGTAAGGGAGCGGAGATTGTGTATATTATAGGCAAGCTACAATTCTATCACATGAGTAATAATGATCTGTAAACTGCTTATAAGGACGTTTGTCCGATAGATCCCGAGGAGCGGTTTCACTAACACTGCTTCTGAAAAGTCGTCATATCTGACAATTTTTCCTTGATTTCGATTTGCTGAGAGATACTGTTACTATGGTTACTGTCGGATAAAACGTCCGACAAGTCATTTCATGAAACGCTCCCGAGATACATCTTCATCATTTTCATTTACCATCAGCGTAGTAAAGGCCACTTTACCTTAGCAGACATCTTAAAGAGGGGGTGTGGGCTAGTCCTAGAGTACAGACGATACACAAAGTCCACACAACAAAAACTGTGGTGTTAACCGGTGTACATAGAGGACCACACCAGTTATTTTACACCGGTGTTAAAAATGGTGGTGTTAGTTTTACACCTATAGGTATTATACATGTACACCAATGGTTGTTACATTTACACTCTTTGGTGTTATGATTAATCTCTAGGGTGTTATTTTAACACATCAGGGTGTGGTCCTCCTTTAACACCAATTGGCGTCAGTTGTAACACCACAGTTCTTACAGTGCACGATGAATCGCTATTAGGATTGTGATATTGTCTTGACAAATCGTTCAATCGAACATGTTGAATATCTTTCTAAAAGTCACACTGGAAAAAAAGGAACCGAATCAAAGACCTGAAATTGTCACTGCGATCGATTTATAATAGTTGGCAAGTTATTGGGTTGCACAATCCGAATCCCTAATATTTCATTCGTGTCATATGAATATGCTTTAAACATCATTCGACTTGGGACGACGTGTGTGTTTATAAAGAGAAAGCCGACTTCAAAGAGCGTGTACAATTTGACCAATTACTTTCAAACAGAGATTGAAATGGTAACAGTTAACCATGTCCATGAGTAAACTAATTCCCTTTTAACGAGTTTCAATAAAAACTATATCGGGCATGTACTTTACTTAATCTTGCGAATGGTAGACTAAGATTCATGCATAGCCCCATACCAACAGGTTATATACATGATACATGAAAGAAATGTGTTTTTCTGAATCAATATTCGCTGTATCTGTAAAGGCGCTGTCACACCTTGGCGTTTTAGACAGCTTATGCCCGACGTATGAGGAATTTGGTGAATACGCTGACGTACGTCGAATACGTTACGAGTAAGGTTTGCATACGTTAAGAGTACGCTAAAACACGCTGGTTAATCGTCGTCATACGGCGGGGTCGTCGAACAATTTTGTGCAAGCGCAAAATTTTTCGACGTATGCCAGCGTATGGCTCATACGTCCCGCATACGCGGGCCATAAGTTGTAGGCAAGTTACGCGATCGTTGACACACGTTACTCGTAAGTTACTCATAAGTCGATGTACGTCGAGATAATGTCCAGCGTACCCTAAAACTTACTTCTAACCTATGAGTAACGTGCTTTGAACGTATGTGTAACTTAACTCCAACGTATATTGACGTATAAGACGTGCTCCGGACGACCACAAAACTTACTGAACGTGTTTATAACCTACAGCTACCGTATAATGGCGTATTGACAACGTTTATAGGAATTGGTATATAAAGGTGGTGTTCACAGGAGTTTTCTTCGGCATGGCGGTGGTGTTGATACGGTGATGCATCGTGCGGTTATGATTTGAATAGTCGAGCGGCAGCCCTTTTATAGGCTACGACACGTGTTCGTCAGCGATACGCTGCCGCGCGCTATGCGTAAGTTGGGCTATCGTAGGGCATAAGTTGTGTACGCCAGCAATACGCAAGGCATTCGTTGGAACACGTTACTTATAAGTTAACGAAGCGTTCGTTACTAATACGTTATGTATACGTCCAACTCGTTATGAATACGCTAAGTATACGCCCAGAGTTGAAAAAAAAATCAAAGTTCAGCGTATGCCGACGTTTTAGAGAAATTTTGATACGTCGGGCATACGCTGGCTAAAACGCCAAGGTGTGACACCACCTTTAGATTTGTGGATACAATGATCTAAAATCGGGATATTTCATCATGGTCAATTTGAACAAATCTCTGGAACAATACATTACATGATTGTGTGAACAGTGTAATTTCAATTTAGACGTTTTCGGCAATCTTCGGCAATCTTCGAAGTTTTGTAGCGTGATTTACAAACGATATGGCCGATACCTATCGCCTTACGCATGATACACGAAACATGATGACAGCCTTGGTGTAACACCGTAGGCACCTAGAACTAAGCTTCTGTTTCAAATATAGATGAGAAGCAAGATGTAGCAGAATTCAGAATACTTATTCGTATCCTATTCACCCCGTGGGCTACATTATATTGATTAATGTTTTATTGTTTGAATGATATTTTTTGTGAGCTATATGCTTTTCCTTACATGGCACCGCACTTATGCGACCAGTCAGCCAGCGGAAATCGTAACTTGGATCCTGTCATTATACTATACTTTTGAGCTTTAAAACGGCGCCATGCGCGTATATCCAAAGACTTCATTGATCTTCAAATGTGTTTCTATCCAATTATGATGAAAGTTGTGTCAGCAGGGGCAATTCGATATATCAATCAACAAGGTTAATCAACATTCAGCGTAGACGCAAGTTGCGATTCAGAACAACTATTGGCATCCACGACAGTCATCAAACCTTACGACATTTTAATTAAGCAATCTTTACTTATGGTTTAGAATGAAGTATTTGCCTTTCTTTAATTTCCGGATGATGATAAAAAATGACCATTTATGTAATCCTTTTCCACTACTACCTTATAGGAACGTAACAACATATTAATCCCGCATTTTTTTATTGTATATTTTTAATTGAGAGATGTGCTAGGATTTTTTTCTTGGTCATTTTTTTAAAGCGAAAGGTATTTGAAAGAAGTAAGCTCTAATAAAGTACGCATCACACATTATTCCGTCACCCCCCCCCCTTCTCTCTCTCTAACTCTAATGTCACGATAATCATTTACCCGGTTTTTTTTTAATATTAGTATACTCACGATACTTGAAATTATTTACTCGCATACCCCCCCCCCATCTCCCTCTCTTTCTCCACTTCTTGATGCGCGTATGCGTGCGTATATCTGTCTGCTCCCCCCCCCCCTCTCTCTCTCTCTTCAATGTCTACCTCATCCCCATCTCACATACTTTAATCATTGAATTAGTCTTTTAGTGTCAGCCATGCATCAAATCCAAAACTCCCCGCCCCCCCCTTTCCTTTTTTTTCATCTAGTACACCCCGTCAATCGTTATATATATATAACAATGACTTTCTACATAATCCGGCTATGATACGCCCGTCTTTATAATCAATAATATCGCCTTCTCAATTTCTGTCGACATAAATTTGTTTTTCTTCACCCCTTTACCCAACATTGCCTGAAGCAGTCATTTTGTTGCTTTGTTGATTGGTTAGTAGGACTGCGGATGGTCTGCAGTTACATCCCGCCAGTGTCTGGGGGTGATATCGCCGAGAATTTGCAAACAAATTGAAAAGCCCATCAACGGGTATCACATACATATTACAACCCCCTCTTTGCAGTGTCGTGTGTCATATTTTGCACAATTCAATAAGTTCAAGTGCTCCGCTTAATGGTTGGGGTAGAACGTCGAAATATTACTCGCTCGTATCATTTTCATTTTTTTTCTGTTCTGTCTATCTAGTTCATTGAGGATGTTTCATTTGATATCCACAGTGTTTGCCGATCGACAGACAATATGAGAAGTTCTGGTGTCGTCATGAACATTTCTCCATGATTAATGTTTTTCTTTTCGGTTAAAAAGTTTGGAGTTACCCATTAAAAAGGGAGAGGAGCGGTAATTGGTACCATGATATGAATAAAAAAGGAGCAACATTAACAAATAAATGAAGAAGAAGGAGGAGAAAGGTCTAAAAAGATGAAGCTACCCCCAACACAAGATTAATGAATAAGTCGATAAATAAATAAATAATGATGATGAATAAATGAATAAATAGATACTAGTAAGTAAACAAAAATAAAATTAAATTGAATAAAGTAAGAATAATAACGAAATAAGATTTAAAAAATAAACAAATAAAAACAAACTAAATAAATGAATAAATACAAGAAATGAAATAAAGAAGAAGAATAACGAAAAGGAATAAGAGGAGAGAAAAGAAGAAATTTCCTTCATGCAAAAGTTAAGCGAAGATTAAATCATCTTCGTGTAGGAGTTAAGCGAAGATGAAGTCATCTTCGTGTAGGAGTTAAGTGAAAATAAGTAATCTTTATGTAGGAGTTAAACGAAGATGAAATTATCTCTGTATTTTGTACATACATATCTGTACTTATTTATCTATATTTGTATACATTAAAGCGCACTGATACAAATGTACATTTTGTTCCCAAACGTCCAATTGTTTGAATTCATTGTCTTGATTGACCATTGATATTAAAGTAAGAGTCAAGTGTGTGGAGGTTTATGAGAGAAGTGAGATATTTGAGTGGTTGAATGCAGAAAAAAATGATTGAGAAATCCATGAATCAGTCTAATAAAATTTTGAATGAAAGTGAACAAAGATCCGTTCATTTTGAAAAGATTAATTGTTAAAATAGGGTGAGGTTGAAGAAAAGATAAGAAAGGGAGGCAATAAACAAACAAATAAATAAAAATAAATTGTTGAGGATATTGATGATAATGGACGATGTTGATGGAGTATAAGGAAACAATAAAATTAAAAAAAAATAAGGAAGGACAATCACAGAAGCAGAAATATGAAAAATAAAGACAAATTACACGAATAAATTAAACGAAACAAAAAGAAAGGCAATGAAAGAGTAAACAGAAGAAGAACAGCAACAGAATCAATAAGGAAAACGGAAGGAGAGATATGAAAAAGATCGAGATGATGATAAAATCAAGAGACATGGCACAAAAAAAAGAAGAAGACGAAAAAGGGTTATCAAGAAAGAAATATTTGGAGAAAAACGTGTGGTTAAGGAAAAATTACAAAAAATAATAGCATTGTAAACATGTTTATGAATTTCCGTACAACCGAGGCACCTTAATTACAGATACTACCGAAATCAACAAAGATCGAAAGAGGTATTAAATAAACAGAAAATTTTCCTTGTTTTTCTTTAAGAATAAATGTCAATCTATTCTTATCGTAATGAATTTTACCACCTTAAAAATCATCAAATTCACGCATTGCCACATAAAGTGAACCGTGTTTGCAGATTTGAAATTCGATACATCACAGTATATCACGGTTAAAAGGGAGCAGAGATTTATGAATGAGGACCGAGGCCCAAACCAACCTCTTGGCCATTACGCCCATAAAATATGAATATAGTAAATAGCAGAACGTGATAAAAAGGAAAAACGGTATCGTGTGCATAGTTGAGTGATTGTACCATGGAGTTGATTGTTCCAAATATAAAGCAAATCAAAAATGGTTGCAGTGTAGTTGTCAATCATTCCCTTCACTCCCCTCGCATCGGGTCCATTAAAACAAAATGGAACAGATCGCCCAGCCCACCTTTGGCAAATTTCGTTGTAAATCAAATTGAGTTCGCGCTTGGAAATGCCAATCGTGAATTAACTTGTAGGATTCCAACAGGAAATAAACTGGATCATTCCTTGTCGAGTTCACCCCTCCACCCCCCCCCCGCCCGTCACTATCTTTCAATTTACTTGTTGCGACAGAGCTTTGCTATTTCATTTCAATAATAGCATGGATTGATGGACTTGGTATAGTAATTGTTAAGTAACCGAGCTGGTCGCTGCCTTGATGGCGGACTCGCTGAGTGCTGTTTCAATTTTTCACGAGGGGCGATGAATTCAAAACTCAATTTTCCTCATATATTATTGAAAGTGTATCAATAGCAGGATTGCCGGTGGGTGCAGAATAACCAGATCCATTCACTTCATCAGCTATCCTGTGATGAAGTGCCGTTTTTTATTTTGTTTTCCCACTTTAAGAGAAAAAAAGAGAAAGAAAAAAAATATAAGGTCCGATATTAGTGAGAGTGTGTCGTTTCGTCTGGATTTACTCAGACAGTAACTTCGTCCTTTGTGTCTTATTTTTTTCTTCTCTTTCTCTCTCGGAAATTTTGTTTTAAATGTTTCTTTGTTTATCGTGGAATACTTGTATGACAGTAAAGATCCACATCTAGATAGTTTAAAACCGGACAGAAATGGAAACTGACGGTGTGTTTCAATTACGAATAGGAGCCGATAAGATAACGTGTGGGCGGAAAGAGTAGAAACAAATATGCAAACACATATTTCCACCTGCTGTCGGATTGTAGCGTCATGTTTTGTAGTTGTTTGTAAAATTCTTGAGAATTCAACGAGCTTAATGATATTTGTAAATGTGTCGTTTGTATATCTCGAGTGGGGTGGGTGTACGTTTGCCTACTTCATAATGGCGAACGTTGTAGTACAGTGGTGTTCAACAAGCAAAATATCCTACAAAACATTTACAAGGGACAGGAGACGGGATTACATTGGTGATAAATTTATCAAAATAAGGATAGGATATAACGTTTAAATCAATTTTTGTGGTAATCATTTACGCAACATTATTACAAAGTTACAACTGTAGCAGGTTTTTTTTTTTTGGGGGGGGTGAAGAATAGTTACATATTATTGCAGAGCGCATGCGTGGTTTGTACTAAATGAGCATGGATTTTTTTGTTTTTGTTTTGATGACGAAAATGCATCATTATTTTATTTTGTTAATAATAATACACTTCAGGTATAGCGCCTTTACTTTTCATCAGATACAAAGCGCATTGCGTTTTAGTTTCAAGCTAATTAGTATTTGCTCGACAATGGAATGTATAAACAAACAGAACATAGCAGAAATATTGATTGGCTTGAAAATATCATAAAAAGAGTTCCAACAAAGTTTCCTCGATCAAACTCAGTCTCACACACATTGACGCACACATGCAGCACACGCAAAACATATGTCAAATTTGTCTAAATGTGAAGCATTGTATATTTTTTATATAATGATCACTCCCTCACTCACAGTTTCATCATGGACCTATTGTAGTAGGTCCATGGTTTCATACCGCATACATTCGTAATTCCGGAGCTTTGTTATTCCGAAGGTTCGTTTTTCCGAAGGTTCGTAATTCCGAAGGTTCGTTAATCCGAAAACGAAATGAGGTTCGTAATTCCGAAGGTTCGTTAGTCCGAAAACTAAATGATTAACGAACCTTATTTCGTTTTCGGACTAACGAGCCTTCGGAACAACGAACCTTATTTCGTTTTCGGATTAACGAACCTTCGGAATAACGAACCTTATTTCGTTTTCGGATTAACGAACCTTCGGAATAACGAACCTTATTTCGTTTTTGGATTAACGAACCTTCGGAACATCGAACCTTATTTCGTTTTCGGAATATCGAACCTTCGGAATAACGAAGTGTAACCGTTGATATAATGATCACTCCCTCACGCACAGTTTCATCATGGACCTATTGTATTAGGTCCATGGTTCATCCACATCCACACCCTCACCGGACATGTTCACGACTTACCCCGCCACTCACACACGTGCATACATCCTCCTTCGCATATACAGTCGTTCGTTATTCCGAAGGTTCGGATATTCCGAAGGTTAGTTATTCCTAAGGTTCGTATTTCCGAAGGTTCGTAATTGCGAAGGTTCGTTAGTCCAAAAAGCAACTGAGGTTCGTAAGTCCGAAGGTTCGTTAGTCCGAAACTTAATGATTAACGAACCTTATTTCGTTTTCGGACTAACGAGCCTTCGGAATTACGAACCTTATTTCGTTTTCGGACTAACGAACCTTCGGAATCACGAACCTTCGGAAATACGAAACTTCGGAATACCGAACCTTCGGAATAACGAAGCTTCGGAATTACGAATGTATGCGCAATAATCACCCCTCACGCACAGTTTCATACACATCCACACCCTCACGGACATGTTCACGACTCATCCCTGTCACTCCCACACGTGCATGCACCCTCCTTTACCCCAACACACCCATCCCCACTCACACACATACATCCGCACCCATAATCATGTTCTTTGGTGGTTTTTTTTTACATATACTCTATGGCCCGTATTCTGAAGTCGGGTTTAACTTAAACTCAGGTTTAAAGTTGTGGTTTAAGTATGGACAGCCAATTGTTACATAATCACTTACAGGACAGATATCATACTTCAGCTCATTCGGCTCTTAAATCATTCATAATTGTGTAGGAAGTATAAATAAATTATTGTCTTTACCATCGATGAATGAGGAAAGAGCACAGTAAACATAAGAAACATACAACTTAATAAAAATTTGATACTTTTGGCTTCCCATACTTAAACCACAACTTTAAACCTGAGTTTAAGTTAACTTTAAACCTGAGTTTAAGTTAAACCCAACTTCAGAATATGGGCCTATGAGTGTTTTATATTGTTATGCAAAAAATATGGAAAAGGTGGCGGTTTCCTTCCTGAAAAACACTGTGTCCCACGGTGTTTATCACGGTATGTTTACAGTGTGGAGTACAATGTCAAATTACCTTCACACTATTAGATTGAACGGTTACACTTTGTAATTCCGAAGGTTCGTAATTCCGAAACACGTAAGTTGCCTTTATACCTCGATGTTTGTTAATACGAAAACGTAAAAGGGTTCGTTTATCCGAACATTTGTGGCGTTATTCCGAAGGTTCGATAATCCGAAAACGAAATAAGGTTCGATGTTCCGAAGGTTCGTTAATCCGAAAACGAAATAGGTTCGTTAATCATTACGTTTTCGGACTAACGGACCTTCGGAATTACGAACCTCACTTTGTTTTCGGACTAGCGAACCTCATTTCATTTTCGGACTAACAAACCTTCGGAATTACGAACCTTCGGAAAAAAACGGAACCTTCGGAATGACGAACCTTCGGAATAACGAAGCTTCGGAAAAAACGGAACCTTCGGAATTACGAACCTTCGGAAAAACGAAGCTTCGGAAAAACGAACCTTCGGAATAACGAAGCTTCGGAATGCCGAATGGGTATGCGGATTCAATAGTGCGAATCACATTATCACATGGTCGACCACTTGTGAATACGCTGTAGATAGATAGTCACACTGTCAAGCTGTGTGCACAGTGTGGAAACTTCATCACACTGATGAATGAGAACAGTTTAACAGTGTGAATAATATCTTCATATAGTCCACTACACAGCAAAAACTGTGGTGTTAACCGGTGTACATAGAGGACCACACCAGTTATTTTACACCGGTGTTAAATTGGTGGTGTTAGTTTTACACCAATAGGTGTTATTACAACACATTTTGTTGTTATATTTACACACTTTGGTGTTATGTTTAATCTCTAGGGTGTAATTTTAACACCTCAGGGTGTGGTCCTCTATTAACACCAATTGGTGTCAGTTTTAACACCGCAGTTTTTACAGAGTACATGAACACACTGTGTCCAAGCTGTGGGAAACACTGTTCTTTCCAACAATAATTAATCATTTAAAAGAGTGGGCTAAATGCACGTCGTTCCATACAGACTTAAAATGGTTAAATGAGAGTCGAAGTTTACGCTACATAAGCATGATGAAATTAAATGTTTTCAAGCGTTTGCGTTTTAATGCTCTATCTCACGTCAATGTTACTTCCAATATATTACTCTTTCAGTTAAATAGACTCGCTACACGTGGCAACTGCAGATGTATGACACAATGTAACAGTGGCACAACACGAGTTTCAGAAAGGGGAAGTTAGCATTTTATTTTTTTTTTGAGGGGGAGGGGGTAGAAATCGACGAGGAAGAAAAGGGAAAAGCGTGGGTAAAAACACCAACTGAATATCACATAATATGACTACAGGAATTTCGACCACTATCATTAACCTTTCACGTTTTGTCGTTTTTTTAAATAGTTTTTGTTAATGATTGCAATATGTATATTGCCATGCATATCCATGCCCCCCCCAAAAAAAAAAACGCTCAATATAAAGTATGGACGTCAATTGATAATAGAAATGGCAATGTGCTCTAATTGACGCTATAATGTCGTAATCATTCACTTCCGATGGCCCAGGAAAGCGAACTCGCTGAAAATGTCCATTGAATGATCATTAAACTATGATGAGCCATGACAGTTCAAATTTGGGCATTAATTACCGAATCTATTTACCCCAGTATGCTCTGCGGAAATAGCATGTACTCTCCTCTTCTTTAACAAAGGGACATGGAATTCTGGATTAGACTGGTCACGACTCTACTCGTTATATACTGATCATCAATTGTTATGAGTCCATGGTTTAAGGGAGGTAAGGGTGCAACAAAGTTTTACGATTATTTGTAAAGATTTCCCTTGCTAGGTGATTTATCGCTACTACCTTAAATGAAGGTGAATGTGACCACCCATCCCCAAACAAACAATACAGTGCGTATCAAAAAAAAGTTTACACTAATAAACAATCCTGTAAAATATTACATTTGTCATATCCTGAAGATTTTTTCCCACATTCTAACATTGGTTTGTTTGTTTGTTTGTTTTATTTTCGTAATCAGATAAAAAAATACAATATACAAAAGAGATACATACAATAACGGAGGATCACCCAATTCAGCTGTACTTGCAAAATACTACTGTTCTTCCTTGGGGTCCTAAGGGACATGGAATTCTGGATTGACTGGAGACTGGTCACGACTCTACTCGTCATATACTGATTGGTACAGATCCATTTAAGCAAATTATGTTATAACTGTCGAAAAATATTTCTGCTTGAGTGAGCACGTCTTACTTTTGAAAAGTTAGTGAAAAATAATTTGCGCAGAACTTAAACCCACTTTGAATGATAAATAAACAAAGTGAAAGAATGCTGGAGATGTCTGATAAAAGCTTTTATTCAGATTCAGTTTTGTCCCCATTGCTGGCACAAAAAGGGTGATGGTTGTGCTTATTGTTGAGATTTCAATTTGGGTGGCAAAATTGTTGCAAAATGCTTGAATGTATCCGTTTTACTTCAATTGACTAAAAGTGCAAGGGAAATGTATGAGAAATGTTTCGGAGGGTAAGTTTGATTTCCCCCTTTCCCCTTGACCATGTTGACACAGCGTGAAAACAAGCATTTCTGCACAAACAGATTTCTGCGAGCTTTACAAAAACGAACAGTACTCACTCAAGTGTCAAATATTTTACTTTCATTGGATAGATGAGACTCAAACACAAGAATATATTTGGGGAAAAAATACCCACATGTTGTATATTTTTTTGTTCCTATGGCTTTTTTGAAAGTGTAAACTTTTTTTATGCGCACTGTATATCACCAAAAATGAATTTTGAGATTTTTATTCAGTTTGAAAAAAAAACGCATCCTATTATGTAAATGACATAAAATATGTGAAAATTGACAACCAATAGCCCACTAAAGTACTTGATTGAGTGCAGAAGAAAGAAAACGAGATCTTCAGAAAATAAGGGAGAAAATAGTGTTTGAAGTTCGGGGATCACTCAAGTAGAGCGAGAGATGTGCGATTTTGTGCAATCTCGGTTAAACTTCCAGGCAATCCGCAAAATAAAATGTGTCCATAAGAAACTCTTGTATTCTGTTAATTATGTACTATTATAATTTGAAGTTTTGACAGAATGTAGGACAAAACTGCGTTCAGATAATTTTTATTTTTATAATTAATTTTGTTGGCTATTTACAGAGAGCCTTCCGATGGCTTAATTTGGTTTTGGGGTGGCTGGTCGCATTATGTATAAGAGTGGATAGGACATATTATATTTGTTACACATAAAATCATATTTCCATTTTATTTGATTTTCTGTGAAATTTGATTCACTCGAAAAATACACTACATTGTCTCCATGACATCGAGTTAATTTATTCCACTGGAAATTCGCCCTCGTCAAATAAAGTTTCAACTACAAGCCACGCTTTCTTATACTAATATAACCAATAGACAATGTATACAGTTTTGTGAAAATATGTTTGATAGAAAATTCCAAGAAATCTCAAATCATAGCGACGCATAGTATACATGTATGAACATCACAAAATCAAACTCCTTGATCGCGATAAAAGCATACCACTATAAGTTATTATCTAAAGTGCATCTGTGAAAGATAGACAAGGGGGATGGATTTAATTCGTAATTATAGTCTGAGTGGAGAAGTGTTATTTACCCTTGCATAGATGCCTCTAATATTCATATTCATATTAAGGCGGGATGGAGATGATGGAATTACCATACAACACAGAGAACTTTGATTATTTTGTCATTGCCATGACACCATCGCAACATGTAAAAAAATTGCTGTTCTATACACAGCAAAAACTGTGGTGTTAACCGGTGTACATAGAGGACCACACCAGTTGTTTTACACCCGGTGTTAAATTGGTGGTGTTAGTTTTACACCCATTGGTGTTATTACAACACCTTTGGTTGTTACATTTACACTCTTTGGTGTTATGTTCAATCTCTAGGGTGTAATTTTAACACCTCAGGGTGTGGTCCTCTATCAACATCAACTGGTGTCAGTTTTAACACCACAGTTTTTACATTCTACTGTCATTGATTTTTATGTTCGGGGATGGGGTCGATGAAACAACGTATCAAATTTCAAGACCCTTTTTTATACAAAATCCGATGTTTCAAATCGGAAACTATATTTGAAATAGCCATCCCCCAGATAAAAAATGAAAATAAAAATTGCACGTCCAAGAAAAACAAAAGGAGGAAAAGGGGGAAAGGGTGGAAAATATGATATTATATCATTTTATGAAAATCATGTCAAAGTCTTTCACAAAATAATAATAATAATAATATAGGGTATTTATATTGCGCACATATCCACCTTGTTAGGTGCTCAAGGCGCTCCTATATTACCCGGCTAAACTAGGCGTTCATAGTGCACACAGCTTTTTAAGGAATTACTTCCTACCGGTACCCATTTACCTCACCTGGGTTGAGTGCAGCACATTGTGGATCAGTTTCTTGCTGAAGGAAATTACGCCATGGCTGGGATTCGAACCCACGACCTTCTGTTCTAAGTCCGAAGACTAATCCACTGGGCCACAACTCTCCACGAAAATAGTATTTATGTAGATGGGAGAGAAAATAATTTTGCTAGTTCCTTTTTTTATATAGGCCTATTTAAAATAAAAGACTTATAGCTCCATTCGCCGCACTTGGCCCTTCATAACTCTTCAGCTCACCTACATGTAAATAAATCCCACTGCATTCCCGTGTGCCTGAATTTATGTGATCTTATTTTATTATTATTATTTTTGTATCTTTTTCATTTTTATTACTCTTTTTTAATTGATGCATTTGGTAGGATTCGGATCCACAACAATCTGATGGAAGATCAGTGAAGGCAAAAAACAGAACCTCTGCAGACAGACACCAGGAGATGGCGCTAGCCAACAAACCATTTCAAGCCACATTCACTTCAGATTCTGCTTTATTCCTCAAGCTCACTGCAGTCATGAAGGAGGAGGTGGCGCTCTTGATAAATAACGACAGTTCAGGTTGGGCGCTAGGGGGAACAAATGAGTATTATAGACCCACATTCACTCACGTGTTATATCATAGCTCATCAAAAAATCATTAAAAATCAATCCCTCGATAGATTTTTCTTTAATTCACTGACATAAGTCACAATCAACAGTACATTTAAGACTTGATATGTTAATCAGGTACTTGCCCAGCTCAATCAAAAGTTAAATGGCCTGAAATAAGACTAACCATAATTTCGGCCAGTTCATTGCCAGAAAAAACAGAACTGCATTGTGGGTAATAATAATTAAAATGAAATACAAAAATGCAGTCTAGCCTCCCCAAACGCCTTAATTATGAACGAGTATGAACATAGCATTATCTCTATCGTTTTTCTTTTGATATACAAACATTTGATCTATTTACAATGAATTATTTTAATCAACAAAGTCATGTGATCTTTACTTACGCCTGTCCGGCATGCATTGCGATGAATCTCGTGTGCATCCCTAGGGCATCTTTTAGGCATGGATTATAACTATCCGAGCACATCCGGCCTTCAGAGAGTCAGATTCAATATTTTTAATGTAAATATGACGTTTATACAAAGGTAAACACCGCTTTTCAGAGTCACAGCAAATATGTTTAATGGGAATATGTCGATATTCCACAGAAGGAGCTTTTTTTGAAGGGAGGAGGGGGGGGGGGGGGGGGCTTGTCACATTTTACTTTACTCGGACAGAATTGCCTTCATCATTATAGTTTATGCCTAACAGACTTTACATGCTTGGACAAAACGACCTTCAGTTTTTATGGAACCACTGTTTTTTTGTTGTTTTAAGTTTTGATTAACAGGGGGTCTGTTCTTAGACCTACAGAAGGCGTTCGATGTAATCCCTATTGATTTGATTCTTGACAAGATGTGTTATTATGGTATAAAAGACTCTGAACTGCAATGGTTTAAAATGTATTTAACTGAAAGACAACAATGTGTTTCAATAAAAGGAGCAACAAGTTCCTTTTTAGATGTAAAAACAGGTGTCCCTCAAGGGTCCATACTTGGGCCCCTGATTTTTTGTTTATATATCAACGATTTAGGAAACTTAACCTTGCATAAAAACACAAAACTCTGTTTATATGCAGATGACACTTCTGTCTTTAACAGCGACACTACAATAATTAACATACAAAGAAATTTACAATCCGATTTGGACTTAATTGCCAAATGGCTAAAAATTAATCGTATGTATTTACACCCTCAAAAGACTAAGATCATGACTTTTGGTAACAAACGTAAACTACAAAATAATACAATTTCAATAAACTATGAGAATACAACTTTGGAACATGTTGATAATATCAAATACCTAGGAATCATTTTCGACTCTCAATTAAGCTGGTCTTTGCATATACAGTACATATCTTGCAAAATATCACGTTCTATTGCTTGCATAAGAAGAATTAAACACTTAATCAACAGAAATCAATTAAAACAGTTATACTTTGCGCTTATATTGTCATATATTGACTATTGTTCTACAGCTTGGGGAAACTGTTCGAAAACTAATATAACCCGATTACAGAAACTGCAGAATAGATATGCTCGCTTGGTTTTGAATACAGATTATTCAACTTCACAATGTTCTTTGTTAACTACACTCGACTGGCAATCCGTTGAACAGAGGATTAAATACCAACAATGTATTCTAATTTACAAAATTTGGAATGATTCTGCACCAAAATACTTGAAACCATTATCTGTTATACGACCCATTGTTTATAATACTAGACATTCCGCCCAAAATCGTCTACAAATACCATACCCTAAATCTGAATACAAAAAAAGATCATTTTCATTCACTGCAAATTCTATTTTCAATAAATTACCATTGTCCGTACAAAACTCTAAGTCCCTAAATAACTTCAAAAAACTTTGCAAAACTTTCATCAACATGCTTTAACTTTACAACCTGGCCTAGTGTGTGGGGGGGGGGGGGTAGGGGTGGATATACCACGTTCAGCCACACCTTATCATGATTTTCTTTTTGTTTGTTTGATTTGTTTTTGTCTATGTTTTCAAACTTTTATTTTGATTACGATTTGTGTTATGTTAACTATTTCATTATACTCATTTTCTGTTATTTATTTATTTACTATGTATGTGTTCTGATTTTCTTATCATGTTTATGTTTCTTTTATTCGTGGAGGGCTCCGTTGTAAACCAGTTTTTAACTGAACCGGACTACCCTCCACTGTTGTTTTTATTGATTTTTTGTTAAATAAAACATGAATGAATCAATTCTCATATTTTTCCTTGGAAAATGTGCCCCCTCCATTTATGTAAAATTTTGTATCCGCCCCTGGTAGCATTGGATCAATCAAAACCAATCCGTTTTTTTGACCAATCTCATCAAATGAGGATGACCTGAGGAAGGCAAGCAGTTATGACATTACAAAATATATAGATAAATGGGTTATTTTTGCTACATGTACAGCTTCAGATGGATGTTATTTCCACCCCCCCCCTCCCTTTGAATAACTCGTTGATACGTCGCAGCTATTGTCTGTGTTACAAAATTTGGCAATATAGCTTGACAAAGAAGGGAATGTTTAATCCAAACGGGTTTGTGTTTTTTTTCGTGAAATAAAGGGTTAATAATTCAGATTAGACGTTGATAAAGGAAAGCCATATTTTACCAGAGCTAACATGTAGATGGACTATACCCGAATCCCCTCAACAAGCTGTAATCATCGGTATCCAATACCTGGAAAGAGCAGCTCTTTTGAGACCATTAAAGTACTCCAAAAGGTCAAAAAGTCAAGCGCGCGCAAAGTTTTTTTTCATACTTTTTTTCCAATTGCGTGTGCATGTGCGCTTGCGTGTTGTTTCTCACGCGGCGGCATGGTCCAATGGTGCCATGGAGTACGTTTTTGTCAATCAATTTCAATTTATTCAACAATCTATTTTGTATTTTCTGCATGCATGAGCCACTGAACGGTTTTCAATGTGGGGGGGGGGGGGGCGTTGACCATGCAAAAAAATCACAATCAGATGTTTATCGTACACGGTTAAACAAAAAATGGGGGGAGGACCCGTTTCCGCAGCCCCTGAAATGCATGTGATTTTCAGGGGTTTTTTTTTCTTGTAGATTGTTTCTTCCAACGGGGTTGCATGTAGAAGTTCCAATGTTATGTATACTTAAGCTCATCAAATCAATAACTAATTTTCACATAAGTTGTATTATTTGGGGAGCGTTGTGGCCCAGTGGATAAGTCTTCTGACTTTGAAACAGAGAGTCGTGGGTTCGGATCCCAGCCATGGCGTAATTTCCTTCAGCAAGAAATGTATCCACATTGTGCTGCGCTCGACCCAGGTGAGGTGAATGGGTACCCGGTGGGATTAATCCCTTGAATGCATTTCCGCTGAAAGGCAGCTCGAGCTAAAGCAGGGGGAATAATGATAATAACAACGCGCCTCGGAATAGAATATTTCTAGATAGATGGCGCTATATAAATTCCTATTATTATTATTATTATGAAACAAGTTAAATTTGAAAAAAAAGTAAGAAAAACAAAACGTTGAATGTCCGAGTGTTTAGGATTTCGTAATAAAAATCAAGTTCCACCTCACGGCACACATTAAGATATCACTCCGCAGATCTGAACTTATTTAATTTTAACTGAATATGTTAAATATAATATAAAAAAGCGTCTCAACGGACTTTTTGAGAGTTTTCTTCTCTTCCTGCGGTGCATGGGATCAAAACATTAAGTTGTATAACAACCGTTTTTTGGAGGCGCCATTCCATTATAACCATCTTGATAAACCATTCTACCGGATGGGCATTTGTTCCTGTCATACTTTCACCATTTTCTCATTGAGTTTGGAAATTACTTTTGGCACCAAATGGTGTGAAAGCACACGTGGAATAAAAAGCAGCGGCGACACGAAACAGATGCGGTTCCATTAGACATGTTAGATGGCGCTAATAATTGTCATTTGATGAAAATCGAACAGAAATGTTCTCTCTAAAAGGCAGTCATTATAAAACCACCTTGAACTGCTTTTAAACTGTTTTATGAAGAATGTACCAATGTAAAAGCTGTACTGAAAACTAGAAAGTCAAAAGTGCAAAATGATTATAATTGTGAAATATAAAACTGTTAAAGTACGGGGCCGTTTTGTAAGGCTATGGGTAAATCAAGCACGACTGGACAACCTTTCTTGTGGCAAATTATATAATTTTCCTTTTTTGCATGATATAATGACGATGAATATGGCAATGTCTGTGGCAAAGACAAAAACGAAAACAACCACAGCGATGATGATGATGATGATGATGGCGATGATGATGATGATGATGATGCTATTACTGAAGGCGATCATCATGACCATCAGCTCATGTGTATCATGTTAAAAATATCTGTGAACATTATGATTATAAAACCGAATTATTTTGTTCCGTATTGGCAGTATCACACAGGAAATTGTGCAAAGTGAGGAATAAAAGCAAAATTCCGTTTTTGGTGTATGGTAAAATATGGCATGCTTAAATACACTACAAAAACTCCGGTGTCAATTTAACACCAGCCCGGAATCTATATATGTCAACACCAGAGAAGTGTTAAACATCATCAGTTTCGTTTTGGTCTAACACCAGATAGGTTTTTATACAACACCAATTAATATCAAAACAGCATCGGTTTGATTCCAAACTGGTGTGTTTTCAATAGTTTTCGAGTGTGGATATATATAGATTCCGGGCTGGTGTTAAATCAACACCGGAGTTTTTGCCGTGTATAGTCATTTAATTAATGAGGGTTGAGACGTGACTATAACGCCCTTCAGGAATAATTAAAATAGCGTTGCCTCTGCATCTGAGGACAGTAGGTCTCATTGTTTGATAGTAATAATGAATATTGTTTAAGATAACATGTGACAAAGCAGTTTTGAAGGACCGATTATGTTGATTTATTAAGACTTTTCTGCAATGTTATTTTTCTAATTAGTAGACGTGAAGGTTATTCATGACTTATATAAATGTTCATGCATACAATAACCGCTACAACATACCACCGATTACCACACTTCTGCCTTGAGCGGCGCATCGATTGAGGCGGGGGGTGGGGAACTGGTGTACATGGAGTAGGCGCCACAGTGAGGAAAGAGAACGAGAGGGTCTGGGGTATTGAAATGATCCTAATGAAGAAAAGAGAGGAAAACTGAAAAAAAATGAAAGTTTAATCTCACGAGCAAAACGAAGTTGACAACTTCAGACGTTGGAGTTGTAAGGATGCCATCTTAAAGCTAAGAAGATATAATGCCCATTAAGCGTCGCAACCATTTGAAGTGGTCGCTGTTTTCCACCGATACTCCCAAGAAAGTGTTTATAATGTATAGAAAATAGCAATGAATAAATTATAATGAATACAAAACACATGGAAAACAAAACCAAAAAGGCTTAAGAGCACTTTAATGTTTGCAGTATAACATGAAGAAACCATTTAAACTAACGTGTAAATAGTTTGATATGTTTCCGATGTTCATTAAAATTCATTCATCCATCGATTCATTTATGTCTGAAAAAGATAGATGTTGTTTTCAAAGTCTTTTTCCCCATTTATTAGGTTTCATAATTGCAACATTCTTTGACGGTATCTGCCGGGAGGAGTCCTATGTCAATGTCAGGATTGATGATGTCATTTACTCACCATTTATTTTGTGTTTTATTGTATGAAATATGGGATATTCTAATTTTCTCCTCATTGTCAAGTAAAAACGAAGATAGATTCCTTCCTGAACATGTATAATTAGCATTATTTTGACATTACATGGTTTAGTCAAGTGGGCCCCTGTTGAGAAATTTGATAAAATAAATAAATATTGTATTTTTCAAAGTGAAAAATAGTGAGGCACATCATCGAATATCTCATTTGCAAATCGCTGAAATGTGCATATAATTGTTTTGTGAAAATAATCGAAATTTAAAATGTCATAACTCTTATTTGACATCTGATTTTGGTTAAATTTTCAGCAATATGCTTGTTTCATTTTCTATATTTATTCAAATTGATATTTGTTTGGGGTGGACTTGACCATTAATTCCTTTTTCTACTTATCTATTTAATATATTAACTATTTTTTGATTAATCAATTTATCTTATTGATTGATCGATTTGTATTGTTATTACTGGGAAAAAAACATTGTGAATTGCCTATTGCTCTCTTTAATTACTGGACAGGTAGATCTTGAAAGTGTGAATAGGACATACTCTGTTTTTTAGAATGTTCTTTTTAATGGTCCGAAAATAATTGTCATGATGCTGTTCAGGCAGTGGCGTACCATGGATCTCGGCAGGGTGGGCACCAGCAAAAATTTGAGTCACTTAGTGGCGCGCAAAACGTGCTCAATCACCATTTATACTGACCTAATATATACATTTAAAGGACTTTGCCATTAAAGGGATATGTATCTCATTGGTCAAATAATGCGAGCGCCAGCTGATTTTTAGTTAAATATATATATATTCAGACCTAAAAATGGATATCATAAGCAATTGTTTTCATGTAATGTGCCTGTCTCGCTAAACAAACAATGCGAGCGCAAAGCGCGAGCTGAAATTGTTTGATATATTGAACCCAAACGGACATTTTAAGGACTTGTCTTAGGAATCAATTAAGAGTATACATATCTCGCCATAGTCATGTAATGCGAGCGCCAAGGGCTCGCATATTTTGTTAGAAGTACATCTAAACACATGAAGCACTTTTTTCATGTAGCCATTGTAATCATGATTGTCAAACCCATATTACTAATCAAATATTGCGAGCGCGAAGTGCGAGATCGAAATTTAGGAAATTTAGACATAAACTGATAAAGAGGGGCATTTCCTTGGCTTGTTTGTAGGAATTCACAAAGAGCATACATATTCCGCGAACCAAATGAGGCGAGCGGGAAGCGCGAGCTGAACATTTTTGATATTCAGATCAGAAAGGGGGGCATTTTAAGGACTGATTTTAGGAATTCATGAAGAGCAGACATATCTCACCAATCCACTAATGCGAACTAAGCACGGACAGGAAATGTTTTCTATTCAGACTTTAAAATGGGGCAATGACATGAAAAATATATAATACCCCTACATAAAACAATCATAACTCAAAGTACGATGAAACATATCTTGTGTATATTGACTTAAAAACTTTTGTTTTAGCACAACAGGATTATATATCTCGTTAAACAGAAAATGCGAGCACCAGGAACGGTATCCACATAGGCCCTGAGCAAATTATGTTTCATAAAGTTTTGAAAAAATATTATTTTTTGATATATGATATATACAATATAATATAACAATACAATGTACAATGAATTCTTCTTTCCCACTACGTTTCTTTTCCTTTCTCCCGCTTTTCTCCTCCCCTTTTTTGGGTTAGCAGATGGGGGGGGGGGGCACGCCCCCCCCGTCTTCACGCCTCTGTGTGCAGGCATATTCTATTCAGACATTACCGTTAGATGTCATGCGCCGGTCCATTCTCAATTTAGAGCCCTCGGCAGACTTTGTGCCGGTAGATGTTCCTTGAAGATAAATTCAAGTTGTGGTAAAGATTTCAAAATGAGTTCGTACAGAATCCAATGAAATTACCTCCAAAGTTTCTGTTTGTATAAATAAAACAAATATGTGCCAAAGGATTCTGGGAGAAATTAGCAATTAGCAAAATTAGCACGGGATTCGGGTCAAGCGTCGGGCCGATATTCAAATCAATAACAATACACTGTCCCACGTGCGGTTATCTGTGTTGGTGATCTTCAGTGTGAACATTTTTGCAGCGTAGATTTCAAGATTTCACAAAGTTCAGTTTTTGTAACTGTACCAGATCTAGATCCTCGATGATATAGTGAAAATTAAGCCTGGTTTCACACACTTTCTCGTGTAATCAGTGTCTACTGTAACTACTTTCGTTTATCTTTAAATCTATTAGAACAATACAAAAATACAAAATGTAATGAAAAGTGTGATTTTACATACATGCTTGTACTCGGTTCAGAGCAAAAGTAAGAAATGGTGCGAAACTATTTTCTGTTCTTAAAGTCCCTCTTTGGCCCATTACTGGGAAGTCTTTTTAAAAACTTTTTGCCCTCTGCATAATGTCTTAAACGTGATATTCAGGATACAGTAATGTACATGGCTTCAATTCCAATTCGTCATCGAAGAGTTCATCCTCAATACAGCCGCCCTTCATGCCCATAATTGCACTATACCACTTACAGCCATAAATCGCAAGTCATTATTTTTGTTTACATCTCCAGGTCAACTGGCAGTTAAATATTAATTATGTTGACGGCGACGATGACCATGTAAACAACGACTTACTGAAGGCAACGGCGGATCCGGCATCTGTGTTCTAACGAGGCCTATAGCGCCATGAGAAAAAGGATGTCGTCCTACTGCTGTCGACGTTGCTGACCAATGCAAACATTCCGATCATGCATTTAAATTACACTGCCGTTACTAAATTTATGCGCTTTTCTGATGATAAAGACTTGCGTATTTCATTTACAAAATTTATCATTTTGATACTATTAACGGACACCTGACGTTTTATGAAATGACTTGTCGGACAATAAGTCCCATTTTATTCGACGGTTACCATAGAAACCATGCTTCTCATCCAATCAAAATCATGGAAAGTTGTCAGATCTGACAACTTGTCTGACACAAAGGGTAATGAAACGATCCCAAGTTTTTAAGTATCTCTCCTCCTCTCTCACACACTCTACATGTATCTCTACCTTTTCTATATATTTTTTTATATTTAGGCCTATACATCTCATCTCCGGTATGGGGGGGGGGGTGTATTTTTTAATGGCATAATGTACCCACCATTGATGTGATTGCTCAGCAGCGGATCGAATCCAGAATTTTATCAACACGATTACTAAGGTGGTCTCGAACCCGTCAACCGTGGACGTAGAATGGGTAGAGTTTTTTTTTTTATTTCTTTTCATCACCAAATATCTGAAAAACGGAAACAAAAATGAAAGAAAAAAGGTGATCAACCTCCAAATCGTGTGGACACCCCCCAAAAAAAAATACATTCATTCTATTATGGGTGATATAATTGATGAGTCTTACACTGTACAAGGATGGGGAGGGTGGCTTTCCTTACCCCCAAGCTCGCCCATTGCCATTGACCACTGATTTGTTCTATGTCCACAGAAAACCCCCTTGAAATCTCCGTTAAAGTAAAGTTATATACAATGCGCTCGCAACCTTGGACGTGTATTAGGAATTCCCTTGTGAACAGGTTTCCTGACAAACAAACATGTCACTCTTTCCTGGCTTCATCCCTGAAAATACTGGCAAGGAATAAAATATGCTTCTAACACAATTTCATAACGGGGGACAGATTAAGGTGGCCTTGTCACAGGAGATGAGTTACGTGGTAAATTATTCATAGAAAAGATTATTCATCGAAACTGGAATAATAGGTTTTCAAAGATCTCCTTGGGAATATATATATTCTATTTTCCACAATGTAAGAAAATGCCATAAACGATAAGTGTTGAATTATTTACAATAAGATGAATTAGTTTATGACCATTATTCAGATTAAAGAAAGACGGCCTAGTGTGGAAGATATATTGCAGTAGTGGTAAAAGCAGTAGTACATGTAGTAGTAGTAGTAGTAGTGGTAGTAGAAGTATAGTAGTAGTAGTATAGTAGTATAAATAGAAGTAATAATGATACAATAAGTAGTATATAGTAGTAGTAGCAGTAGGAGAAAGAGGAGGAGTAATAGTAGTAGAAGTAACAGTAGTAGAAGTAGTAGTAGTAGTAGTAGTAGTATAGTAGTATAAATAGAAGTAATAATGATACAATAAGTAGTATATAGTAGTAGTAGCAGTAGGAGCAAGAGGAGGAGTAATAGTATAGAAGTAGTAATAGTAGTAGTAGCATTAGTAGCAGTAGTAGCATAGAAGCAGCTGTAGTAGTAGTAGTAATAGTAGAAGTAGTAGCATAGAAGCAACTGTAGTAGTAGTAGTAGTAGTAGCAGCAGCAGCAGCAGTAGTAGTAGCAGTAGTAGAAGATGAACTAGTAGTAGTAATAGTAGTAGAAGTAGTAGTTAGAAGTCACGAAACAGTGTTTTATTTTCATTATGTAGTACTGAATCAATATCATCCTTTAATAAATGTATTGTGTTTTGATGGGGTGACAGTACAATACGGCAATTTTAATATAAGAATTGAATATATCAGTCAATTTTGGTTTTAAAAAAATATTTTGAGACTTTTGCAGAAAAAAAAATTAAAGTACAAGTCCTACTCTATTCATAACTAAATTTCTAGGCAGCAATTTATTTTATTTCCAGAGATATGAGAGGATTTTCACGGCGATGCCATACATTATTTTAAAAATAAAATTCGAAAATCCCGTTGGAAACATGTACCGTAACAGAGCGATACGACGTTTTGACTGACCGCGATTGGAATGCGCGCGGCCAGCCAAACTGTCGTATCGGCCACCTGCACTGCGTTGACTTTGCACGTGAAAAGCGATATCGTTTTGACTGACCGCGCGTATTGAAATCGCGGTCAGGGTTGTTGAATTACCTATGGCGTTTTTGTACGGGGGAAATCTAAACCGCTCAAACCGAAATTACAAGCATGTAGCTCTTAGGTGATATTTTATTCTGATCCTTGCTTTTGTGTAAAAATGAGGATACCATTGTCAAGTAATTGTCTTGATCTTTCCAACCTTTTCTTTCGAGCAATGAATATGTTATGTTTTACGGCTGGGAAAATACATACGAAATTTATAGTAAATTTTGAAGTCGATTTTCTCTGAAATGGCTTTGCACCGTCGTATGTGTGATACGACGGTTCGGTAGACCGCCGACAGTTCCAAACGGGAGACGGATTATCATGAGAGATTAGTTGCGTGGTAAATTATTCATAGAAAAGATTATTCATTGAATCTGGAAAAGTAGGATTTTAAAGGTCTCCATGTGAATATATATTCCATTTTCCATAATGTAGGAAAATTCCATAAAAGATAAGTGCTGAATTATTTATAATAAGAGGAATTAGTTTATAGCCAATATTCAGATTAAAAATGACGGCCTTGTGTCTATGGAGGCGCAAAATGGCAATTATAATGTAGTCGTGGTATGGTAATAGCAGTAATAGTAGTATCAAAAGTTGTATTAGTAGTAGTAGAACATAATACACTTTCAAATTTGAACCAGACAAATCAGCACTCCGAAGTGCAGTCACTTAACACGCTCTTTAAGAGTTAAATTAGCACTTCATTTTTCAGAGCGTAGTATGAGTAGTAGTAGTATTGGTAGTAGGATTAGGAGGAGGAGGAATAGTAGTAGTAGTAGTAATAGTAACAGTATTAGTATCAGTAATAGTAACAGTAATAGAAGTATAGTAGCAGTAGTAGTGGTGATAGTAGTAGTAGTAGTAGTAGTAGTAGTAGTAGTAGTAGTAGTAGTAGTAGTAGAAGTAGTATTAGCAGTAGCAGTAGCAGTAGTAGTAGTAGTACCTTTAATAATAATGTGTTTTAAAATGATGGCAGTAGAATACGGGAATTTTAGTATCTTCTACTAAATTGAGAAAAGTGAATTTGAAAATCTTTAAGACGAGCACGTGAATTGTTATAAACAAAATATTCCATCTGGAATATAGATTTGTATATTTGTTAGATATGCTTTCTTGTGGGAGAGCGTGGTTTTCGGTCCGGAATACTACCTAATAACAAAAGCTGAAGGGAGAAAATCGGAACAATTACGACCGATATTCGAGCAGACTTTGCTCCAGGCAACATGCGACGTTATATCAGGTGAGGATAGGAGGAATAAGGAAAAGAAAAAAGCGACAGAACGAATGATCTAGTGCGGGTGCATATACATACAGGATGCATTGTGGGAGATGTTTTGGGGGTAGAAGAGAAGAGACATGAGAGAAGGGGGTGGACGAGTGGAAGGCATGAGGAAGGAGAAAAACCAGATCGATGAATGGAAGAAATTTGAAGAAAGACAGAAAGAGAGAGGGAGAGGGGGAGAGAAGCAGAAAGAGAAGAGAAAAAGAAGAAGGAGGAGGAGGAGGAGAAGAAGAAAAAGAAAAAGAAGAAGGAGGAGGAGGAGAAAAAGAGAAGAAGAGGGAGAGAGGAGGAAAGAGTCATGAAGGCAGATTTAGTCATATGAAATCTGATTGTGGTGTATATTTTTATGTAAAAGAAAAGAGAGGGGGAGAAAGAGCTGGAAGCCAAAGATATGGAAATAGAGTAGCGTGCACATGCGATAGAACGTGTGTGTTTGTGTGCCTGGTGTGTGCTGTGTATACTTATCACAATTGTGATATACATACACACGTACTTTACATTTGGAACGGGGACACCGTTGCGAACCGAGGACGTTCTCGTTGAGTACCACCAATCAAAAATAGAGGGACAGTTGAAAAAAAAATAAAGCCAAAACCGAACAAACAAAGATTCATTAGATGTTCCACGAAACCACGATTGTTTGAATGTATATCATGATTCTCGACAGCGTATCGACCAAGATTCTTACGAATGTCTCAGAACTCCTCTTTATGTATTATAGTAGTTCTCTAATGATGTCCTCAGAATCCACCACAGAAGTGAATTGTTGTTTCTGTGCGCGTGTGTGTTTCGGGTGAAAGAGAGAGAGAGAGAGAAAAGTAAAGAGAGAAGAGGGAGTATAGCGCAGTTAATTGCAAGTGCGAGACAGCACAGGTAAATTAAAAGAGAAATAATTGTCCCTCGTGGGAGTCATTAATGAAGTCCTAGAAAAATTCGGTTAACAATGAATATAATTATATAGCAAACCTTCCTAGCGTATCGAACTCGGCCCCCGTCACGTCCTTATACTTCATAATAAGTGATCATAGGCCATTGATCCATTAGTACACACGCAGGAGAATGCACCTAGAGGGCTGGCTAAAAATAACAATACTCTGGAAAGCTCTGGCAAGTTGGCTTCCGAACAGATTTGAGCGACAGGCGGAACTCGCTGCCGGTAAATTCCGCTGTATTTACAGGTGAACGATATTACCATGAACTTGTGAGGAGTGCAGCTGCAGCCGCGAACACGAATCCCATTAAACATCGCACGACCCGGGGTCTACAGCTCATAACGCGTTTTACCACGTCGGGGTGCAGGCGGATTGGACAGCCGCGCTACTTGCGGAATCTTTATCCGTTCGAGTCAATCGCCTGATGACTTTCACATCTTTTATACACTCGCTTCCCAGACATCGTGTTATAATATCATATTTTGGAGAAACTCTATATCACATTATTCGGAACCTCTGCAATATCGGCGCCATCGTGTAACGCCTTGCTATCTTCAAAAAAGGATTAACCAAGGTGCATTCGAAGCATAGGATTAGTTTCTCCCAATCTTCGTGTCTTTGGGCACGTAACGGTCGTATCACAGTCAAAACGTGCTCGAGTTGCCCGGTCAGCCTCGCATCTATTTGAGGTAAGAAAAAATAATTTGATGATTTATAGGATTTCATTAAAGAAAGTCAGATTATGAGTTTTCATATCCCGACAGGTATTTTAATGGGATTATTAGCACATGTCTTAAGATTAAACTGTTTTCACATGTTAGACATGTTAGAATGCATATTTATACAATGTATATGCCGTTCCCTTACTCCTTTGTAGGAAAATATTTACATTTTACTGCTTGTTCTAAATTGACGGTTTTGTTTTATATATGTGTTGTAGCCATAATGAAATTTATTTTTGTGTCGATTTTAATCAATCGACGATACTGATTTCACCACAAGCTATATGGTGACAAGTTATTAATTGTGCCCACTTGCTATTTTCTCAGTCAAAAAAACATAATATATAAGAGGTAAAAGGTGAAATTCATATCAATTGCCAATGGCATTACAAACTTAAAATGTCAAATTATTCATTGAGGTAAAGCAATCTCAAATAATTGAAAACCGCCAGGTACGTGTATTTTACTGTATAATGATCGTACCAATGATCAACCTAAGCTGTCGTGCCAAAACAAATCTTCCCTTCTTGAATTTCTTTTCTCCCACGTGCAATATCGGACAAAGTAATAAATAAACAGTCGTGATAAACACTAACAGTTCAAGCGTACACAAGTTTGTGTCTAGAAATCGATATTTCCTGCCCCACGTTCATATTCATAAACCAAATTTTCTACTTCTTTCCGGTTGTGTACCAATTTTGATGCCTGCACACTCTAAACAAGAAATGTTAAATTAACATTTAAAGGGTTAGAGGAGTGAGGCATACACCTCGTCCAAAGTGTTATATCAAACCTTGCATAAAGCTGAATCCAAGATATAAAGTGTCGGGTCGAACCATTTTCACAGTAACAGAAAAAACCTCTAGAACGCTGTTCAATATATGAACCTTACAGTAATTATTTAAACAGTTACAAGTGTTTAAATCTTAAGCAACAAAGTTAAATTTTCAGTATCTAATCTTCAGTGATTAAAAATGATTGTTTAAACGGTTAAATAAATACTGGAAGGTTCATATAGTAAATAGCGTTGTATACAATCCTTAAACAGCGTTTTAACTGTGTAATGAGTAAATGCAACATTTAGAAAAGGTTTTCACCATATCTAACCTTTTAACTATCGATTGAGTATTTCATTTTGTTATTTGTTATTTTCATGTGACTATATACCAGGTTTATTGAAAGTAACAGCTTCCAAATTTTACATGGACTTATTAGAAGAGTGGTAAATATAAGACATATTAGAAGTACAGAGTTTGGGAAAGTAGTGATTTTTAATAATAAGCTTATTCGATATAAAGGGAGTTGTATATTTGATAAGATTCTATACGATAAAGGGGTTTATAGACTGCATCATATTTTGGATAATAACGGTAAACTAAAATGTGATACACATTTTCTTAATTTGAATTTAGATGCAAATGATGTTTAAAAGATTAAGCATATTCATGCCTGTTTACATGTTAGTTGGAAGAACAATATTGAAATAAATGCAAAGCATAACTCTGGAATCGATTTCAATTTGGGTAAGAAAACAACTAATTTGATGTTTTTAAAATCAAAAGAAATATACGTACAGCTGTTATATAAAAATGAAATTAAACCACCTATCTTTGACAGAATTAGAACGAATTATGATCTTACCAATAAGGAAATAGAAAGTATATTTTTAAGACTAAGATATTGCACACTGAATAGTCGATTAAGGGAGTTCAAGTATGAACTCTTGCATAATATTTTTTACACTAACCACCACCTTTTCCGTTTTGGTCTTATTTCGACCAATTTATGCTCATTTTGTGAAAAGGAAGAAGAAACGTATGAACATCAATTTTATACTTGCGAATTTTCAAAATCACTTTGGGATTTATGTGCAAGAAGTCTAAATTTTGAAATAAATATATTTAGTTGGCAGGTAATTCTTTTCGGGAAGCAGGAGAAAAGTAAAGGTAAATATCAATTAATTAATCATGTCTTGATTTTAGTTAAATATCTAGTTTACAAAAACCGAGAATTACAAAAACCTCCTTCATTGATTGAAATAAAAAAAATAGTATTAGGGGGGATCAAAGAGAAGAAAAGAAATTAGCAACAAAGAGGGGGACTCTTACAATCCATTTCTCTAAATGGGAAAACTTAAATATTAGACCATGTATTGGAGCCCAGAGCCAGTTCTCCACCGGATAGGGGATGGGGGTGTTCAAGGGAGGGTGGGGGGAGGGGGGTAAGACAAGGGCTGAGTTTGTGTTTGAATTTATTTGGGTAAAGACTGAGGCCGAGGTGATGGGTCAAAAATATATATGCTGATGGCTTCAATTCTTTTAGGTTTTATTAATGATTTATGAATTTATTTTTGTATTTGGAAAATTTCTCTTCTGTTTTTTATTTGACACTGGAAAAAAAATCAATATGTTGGAATTTTCTGTAGAAGTTTCTTCTTGATGCATATAATTATCATCAATGTTATTTATAATTATGTATTGGAAGTTGTCTGACATTGTTTTTTATTGTAACATTCATGAAAATATTATGTTTCAAAGTTCTATTTGTTATATATATATTATTTTGTATATGAGTTGAAGTTGTCAATAAAAACTACTCAATACAAAAAAAAAATTGTGGAGGTGCCGTGGCCGAATGGTCTAAGGCGCCTGGCTATATATACATAAAAAGTCCGGGGTTCGATCCCCGGAACCTATGCCTGTGAGCAATGCATATAATGCACGGTGCTCTTTTATCCTACTTTCAAATAAAATTGGAAATGCTATATGCATTATTTGTAACTGGGTGTGCACTTGTTAAAAAAATGTGTAGACTGTGTGCATGGAAAATAAAAAAAAATATGCCTTATACATTCACAAGTATCACAAGTAACATAATAACATTAACTACAATAGGCCTACCCTTTTAAAAAGTATGAAATAATGTTGTTGAAGCTTCTATAGCAATGGGGTAGTCTGATAATCCTCGAACATTTTTTTTTACTCCGCAAAGCATTAAGAGGTGGGTGTTTTTTTAATTACTTACAGAACGCGAATACTTTAACCAAAGGTTTACCCAATATTGGGTAAAATGGGAACATGCGTGTTGGTTGGGTAAAAATATACCGATATTTTGTGAATCTTACGCAATGCTGCGTTGAAATAGCCCAGTATAGGGTAAAAAAAGATACCCAGCAAACATGCATGTTCCCTTTCTTCCCAATATTGGGTAAAATTTTACTCAATGTTTTTACACTCTTAAAACAAATCAGTCAAATTGACAAGATCAGTGCAGCTGGGTGCAACTGATGTGACAATCACTGATAATCACATTTCTGACGTAAAAAATATTTGTCTCAAAAAATGTCCGATGACATACAAAAAGAACTGGTCAGACAATAGACGCCTAAAAAATATTCATCATTTTAACTTCCTGCTTGGTAAAGGGTTGGCCCCCAAAACATTACCCACCAATTCAAGGGTGTATTTCTTCGATGAACTTGCTGTTTGCTATTTTCTTAATCCCTGTCTTACATCATTCGATAGCTACTTAGCTTAATTAGCTACACATGGGTCCCAATTTTGATAATTTACCGTCTCCGCTGTTTTGTAAAAAATACCTTCATTTTTTTATTATTTTATTTTGCTAGAGTTAATGGCGTTCCGGATGGTCTCTCAGCCATGTATGGTGCCTAACAACGTGAACTATATGTTTGGGTTAGCAACGCTGTGTGTGCCATTTTTTTTTAATCATTTTCCTCTATTTTTTTCTTTCGCGACTGTTGTCATGATGCCCTTCTGTTTTGTTTTATGTGATCCATTATGATTTTCGTAGGAAACGGATTTGGGTTGGCTCTGTTATGTTCCTTATTTTCTTTCACTACAAAGGATACGATTAAAAAGTTATCATATTAATAAGATCATACCTTTATTTGGTTTGATTGTTTGTATTTTTTCATAGTAATTGCATTTTTTTTCGCGTCTATCCAAACTTCAGCTACAGCTCAAACAAAAACGTGCAATTACTGTTAACGTGATTAATCCACCACGATGAGGTTTTTGAAGAGTTTATGCTGTTTCAAAATGATATTTTGATAGTGGTGCGTATCATATTTGTCATTATTATAATCATGGTAATTTATTATGTTCACATTCTTATCAACAATACTAATAGTCAATGTTCGTGTTATTTTACTGTTAATCGCAATTATTGATGTCATTCTCATAACCATCATCATTACCATCATCAGCATCATCATCGTCATTATCATCATCACCATCATCATCATCACTATCACTGCCACCACCACCACCACCATCATCATCATCATCACCATCATCATCATCATCATCACCATTATCATCATCATCATCATCATCATCATCACCACCACCATCATCATCATCACCAACATCATCATCATCATCATCAAACCACCACCACCACCACCACCACCATCATCACCATCATCAGGCACCCTCATCGTCATCGTCATCATCAAACCCCTACCACCACCATCATCATCATCATCATCATCATCATCATCACCATCATCAGGCACCATCATGATCATCATAAAACTACCACCACCACCATCATCATCATCATCATCATCCTCATCATCATCTTCCTTATCATCATCATCGCTATCATAATTAGGCATATCATCATATTCATCTTTTTCTCCTCTTGTTTTCTTTTTTTCTTTATTTCTAAAGAAAAAATAGTTACCGTCGTTGAAATGCTGTCTTTCCTTGATAATAAATAAATGGCTGAAAGGGATTGGGTAACAAAAACCTCAGATTGGAAAAGAAAATAAGTGTTTGTGTCTCCATCAATTGATGAATGGAGTACGTCATACAGTCATAAAGAGGAAACCTGCTATTAAATTATCTTATGTTAGAATATTTTGAGAGGGATATCTGATATACATTTGGGAAGAATGTCTTTGGGGTATCCAAATGGGATAAGCAGCCTCTCAAATAAGTATTCTCCTTTCAATGCGAAGTTTAAAGGGGCTCTTGACGTATTTTGCACACTGTCTGTCTGTTTTCTTGTTGTGTTGCCGTCGTTTTCATATATTTTTAGTGAATCGTAAAATGTTTTGATGGAATGTTTGAAATAATGCAGATAACGTTACTGGACCCACGGTAGCTCCATGGTGAACCGAACAACAACTTGAAAAACTATCATGGATATGGATTACTGAAAAGAAAAAAAATAGCCACGCCACTAATATTCCCTTAATTCATTTCACATTTGTGTGTGGGCGAGGATGGATGTGAGTGTGTGTGTGCTAGATTAGATATATAAGATATATATGCCATGCATATACATTCAGGATCAAAATAAAATCTGCTATTTAAGTATTGCATTACAAAATCAACGGGAGAAATATTTTCAATCGTTTTCATAGAAATATAGGCCTAACGTAGAAAGATCAGCATGTTACCATATGAAACGATAATAGGATTGGGTGTACGGTTGAGCTATTGTACATCATGTTACTTTCAACTATAATCGATATATGAATAATATATATGGCGATTGATGAACCGCCCGATTGCTCCGCGTTAGATGTGCCGAACTTTTTTTAATATTTTAATTCAGTTTGAGCCATACGATTAATCATGTTGATTGTTCTTTTAATATGGATGTTCACAGACGAGGCAATTAATTCCCATGACGACACAATTAATTGAAAAAGAAAGAAAATACAAACAAACAGTGAACAAAATATGTACTTATAGATTTTCTAAATATTGGGATGAAAATAAAACTGTACGACTATTCAAACAATATACTACGCATTATTCTGTGATTATTCTGCATCTATATGTATATATATATCTTTATGTATGCATACACAAACACACCCACACACACACATATACATATATATATATACATGATGTATACAGTATATACATATATATTGTTGTCTGCAATGTAACAATTTTTATACTATTTTTGTTTGTGTGTGACTGTGTTAGGACTATGATATGTGTCATGTTGTGCTTCGATTTACTTCCATAATGTCCAATGAATGCAAATGTAAACAAAATATGACGATTCCGATGGGAACAATGCGAAATGAATGATTTATATTTTAATTTCTGTCGTAGACATCTTGCGGGATAACCGAATGACATTTGTAATTTGACGTCCATGAAACATAATCGCCATTTTTCTCACCAAGTCCATTAACAAGGCGAAGTGTATTAATGCCATTTGGGAAATCACATAAGTAGGATGAGATAATGATTATGGGATGAATCGAGATGTATTTCTCATATTTTTTTATGCCAGCTTTACATTGTTTCCCAATGGTATAATACCGAAATGCCAATTAAAACCTAAACAAGCGCCTCTCAATATTAAATGCATAAAATGTTGTTGATCAATTAGACGTAAAGCCTTTCTTCCACAAATTAATCGATTTAGACAACACTTCCTTGCTTACCTGGTTACTGAAATAGTAAGATGGAGTTGTGTACTGTTCCATTCGCAACTTCCTAAGATGTAAACTACGAAATTTTGTTTGACCGCCAGGAAGAATGCTTTCGATGGCAATTAAGCGATTCAATAAAGACATAATGCTCATCAACTCTAGACTCAATTTAGCGTGTGATCGGAAGCTAAATATTGATATTGTAGAACCGCACACCCTTTTCGTGATTAATATTAACCCTTTCCGAGTGAATCCTGTATTTAGTTGATTACAATGTAGTACACTATATTAAAACGATATAGACAATATATTTTACTCCGTTGCTTCTTTTGTTTCAATCAACATTGATATTATCGCTATTTGTTTATCTTAAAGACACTTGAATACACAACTCAACTAACAGAACCTTGAAAATGTGTTTAAATTGTAATGGATATGATGAAGTTATTGATTATGTTTAAATGCACGGCAGTATTTTCGTTTTTAAAAAAGATAAACGGTTATGCACATCTTCATGGCTATATGCACTAGGTGAGCTGGAGGTGTCATTTCAGGAAAGTGACATTTTGATAAAATTGCCAGTGGTTATTTTTTTCTCAGATTTTATTAGTTCGAATCACACGGCTTTTTGGTCAGGATCATCACTTTAAAGATGCAGTAAAGTGAATAAAAAATGAGGGGAACCAATAGCATCGAATAAAGTACGGAAATGAGAATTCAATTTGTAAATTGGCAATTTCGGAATTGGCATTGGATTCGCTGCGAATCAGCTTTCTATAGTTTGTTATAAATTACCAATTATCGGAAGAAAGACTGCACATAAACATCATTTATTTAATTGCAAAATGACTCCAACAGTAATATCAGCATTTGGCAGATGAAGGGTTAACCTTAGTAGAATATATGAACTGAACTTTGTATATTACATCAGTATAACAACATATCGCCAGGTAACCATGGTAACACAATTTGTATAAGTCCGCCAGTGCGAAATTCTGTCATGCGATTGGCCCAAAGAGAAATCCCGTGAATAAGGCGTATTTTCGTATATTTGTTTACACGTGTAATAATGATCAATATCGAAATAGGTCACCGACAGCGCGAAACCTTTATTTCTGAGCTGAGCAGAAAAGGGAACACCGTTTACGTGCTTTACTTCCATTATTATATATAAATATATTTATATATTTTTTTTTTGGGGGGGGGTGTGGGTGGGCACAGCATCAAGTGTGTATTGTTGTTTCAGTTTATCATAGTTAAATTTATTCGCTTTGAAATTAAGACTTGCAATGTTGAATTTACATGAACCAATATTTATTCAAATGTTCTTGGTCTGTTAATATGATCGTTTTTATCATTATTTCAGTAGGAACATTATACTACGTCGTCAAACTGTTCTCATCACCACCTTCACTCTTTGCTTAATCATGTTACCCTCATATTAATGTTATAGGAGGGCCTTTCTTTTGGGAATGTGATGTGATACTTGGAGGAACAAAAACAGTCGCAAAGCCAATATTATCTAACATTCATCTCCTTCATTTCTTAGCTTTGATTTATTGTTTTTTATTATTTATAAAATTTAAGACGTGTACAGAAAATAAGCTAATAATAGAATCTTGGCTTTCACATTCTTACATGACTTGTCGGAAACTTATCTCGGAAAATCATGTGGAAAGTGAGCTACACACATAAAACATCGGACGTGATTGCTCGTCTCATCTTTAATTATTTAATTAATTAGTGGCCTGCTTTTATGTAGCTGTTGTGTTTTTTTTCTATTCTTCATCAGAAACACCAGACAATACACTGGTTAACTCCAGACAATCCTTGAACTTCTCTTATTCTTGTAACCTCAAGTATATGGACCAAGAATAGAACAATCGAAGATGAAACCATATTAACATTAATAAAAACATCCCAACCCTCGATAGATCAATATACTAATGTATGTTTAACCTAGTTTAAAGAAGAAAACCGCGCGCACCAGCTGCGGAAAGGACGGGAAGTCAGTCGGGCCTATTTTTTAATCGATCGATGAAAAGTCAAGACAAGCAAACAAGGCTCATGTGCAATTTTATCCTTGAATAACTTTTGATGTCTTCTTCATTTTTCGGGCGATGCATTTGATGAAAATGGATTGGCTGATAATGACTTTTCCACTTCTCAAAGTCATGTTACACTTGAAGTGCAGAAAGTTACCAGGTATATTTCATCGAAAGAGGGAACTTTGGGGTGAAATTCCCCTTTGATATTGAACTATATACATGCATAACGACGGTTGCCGTTGATAATATTATAACAGTGATGAAAATGATAACATCCGACAAGGCCTGATCCCCACCCTATTACCATTTAGGGAAATTAAAAGTCATTCATTGAAGTTGCCTCTACAATCAACATTATGAAATAGCACCATGATCTGCTATTTATTTTACATTGTTTCAATTATTTATTTTTGATGGATTTTCTGTTTAGTGTATCTTGATTTTGTTTGTTTTTTGATATTGGAAATTGTGTGCTGAATATTAGACGAACCCTTAAGAATGTATAGTCCTGCCATCCTAATTCTGACGTGCTGAAATGCACTCGACAATCAGTACTTTGGAAAGGCACCAGGATGCGAACGTTTTATTTATTAGTTTTATTTGTTTTCTGTTTATTGTAATGTGAGGGTATTTGCTTTTATTCGGCAAATATCGTTGATAACTACAAGAAACTTTCGAAAATACAATCTTAATTGCATCAATATGTTTTTTTTTCATAAGAACAGCGCTTACTTTTATATTCGTGGAAACCAGACTTGGTATTTATTATTCCTTGCTTTGTCTGTCGTTCAAAACCATTGTCTCGCGTCTTTGTTTAGTCGACGAACGTACATCTTTCATCATCGCGGGTATTGGCGATTTATCACAGGTGAATTCGGTATTTAAACACGAAGCCAGATGGGGGTAACTGGAATGTCTGCTCGTGTCTGAGTTTCAATGTTGATTTTCAGCTATTTCATTTTTCAATAATGATAATAAATAATAATATAAAAATATGCAAATATATAGCGCTTAATACAATTGTTTCTTAGCGATGCATTCTATTACCCCGGCTTTAGCACGGCTACCCTGATCGGGCGCATCGAGCATTCAAGGTATTCCTTCCTACCGGGTACCCATTTACTACACCTGGGTCGAGAGTGACAAATGTAGATAAACGCCTTGCCAATGGGTGGAATATGAACCCCAGACCTCGTGTGGTTAAAAAAGAGGGTGACTTAAATGATGCCCATGATGACGGCTGTGGTAACGATTTGAATTATCATATACAAGCGGAAAACAGGATTGACAAATTTCCCGCTTTGAAGGCTTATTTCCCGGACGCCGGGAAATAAGCGGTATTTACCGCTTTTTTCCGGTATTTACCACTTTTCACCGGGAAATACCGGGAAATATAATTTTCCACTCACTTTTCTATAGGGATTGTCAAATTTTGAACATAAAAACAAAGGTGGTGAGTATGGTTTCTCTGGTGTGTACCATTTGTCTAAGTGTGTGTGTGTGTGTGTTTGTGTTTGGGTGTTATATATGTCTGTTAACATGAAATGCTGGAAAAAATACAATGAAATACTAAAAGGATCCAAAATATACATCTAATTCAGATATGATGTTCTTCATTATTCAGTCAATAAGTACCATATTCACACTCATTCTATGAACAAGGTTATGATATAACCTTGTTCTCTGTTACTCCTACCTGTGTGGTGAAATAAGTTCGGCAATGTTTGGCCTATTTTCTCTTTTTCTTTGAGACAAATGCTTGATTTTTTTTACACTGTCAGGTTCCATTACAGCTATTCATCATATAACTTGGCTCTTAGAGGATAATGAATCCTTAAGAACCAGATAGCTTGTGTGAAAACAGAAAAATTGAAGAAACATAAAAGAAAGTTTGAGAAAAGTTGGACAAATAGCTATGAGCATTTGAATATTGCAATCACTAATGTAATGGAGATCCTCAAATTGGCAATGCGACAAAGATGTGTGATGTCACTTGTGAACAACTCTCTCATTACTTTAGTATATATTTCACTTAAACTGCCTCTTTTTATCACATCTATCAGTAGATACTGTGTTCTTTCTATAGGAGGGCATGTAATACAGATTTTTTAGAGAATACATCATGGATAAAGAGTTTGTATCACTTCAAGAAAAAGTAGACAAAAATATTTTGAGGGTATTTTATAGTCCATCAAAGGGAAAGTTGTTCGCATGTGACATCACACATCCTTGTCGCATTGCCAATGGGAGGATCTCAATAGCATCAGTGATTGCAATATTCAAATGCTCATAACTATCTCAATATTTGTCCGATTTTTCTCAAACTTTCTTGGTTCTTATTCTTGATATAAGATAAAATGGCATGTAAAAATTTAAACCACAGAAGAAATATTTGTTTATGTTTTAATATGATTATTCAATTTCCAGGAACATAATTTGAGTTTGTGTACGTATGTGTGGACTTAGATCTTGTGTACGTATGTGTGGACTTAGATCCTATGTGTGTTTGGGTATGTACATGTATGCAGTTTAGATTTTATCTGTTTGTGTGTTTCTTCTATGAGTTTTGTGATTCTAATTTTTTCAGAACATTATTTTCATTTGTTGAGGTTAAAAACAACAAAAATGATTGAAAAAAAGAGAATTATGAATCATATTTCCCGTTTTTTACATATTTACCGGACGCCCATCTTATTTACCGGACTGTATTTACCGGTATTTACCACCGGTAATTACCGCTACCCAACCCTGGCGGAAAATATTTTTTTTTCATAGAAAGATTAATCTGTTATAAAAAAAGAATGCACAAGTAATGTTAGTTTCCATGCAAACAGATTTAAATATAGATCAGAAATCATTACCATTACTGCGACCGGCCTACGTATCGATCATGATATGACAAAACAAATATCTTATATCGGCTTGTTCGTTTTTAAACAAAAGGAACAATGTACACTATGAAATCATTGTTACCTTTGTCGTTATGCTTGGAAAAAAAAACATTTATAGAAGAGGTTATTGATATACTACAGTGTGTGTAGATGCAGAACACTGATCAATAAAGACGTGTCTATTCAGGTTTAGAGATGATGTTTATATTACCCCATCACAACACCACCTGCGTGTGGTAGGATGTCGTATTCTTGACTGATCAACCGGAATGCTTAGGTAAAGATTCGGAGAACTACCCCACCCTACAGACACACAGTTAATACCCGAGTTTCGTGGTGATTATGCTATTCAAAAGGTAGCTAATATCTTTAAATATATGTACGCTTCAATGTAACTTGAACGTCATTCGAAAATATAATGTGTTATAAACCACAATTAGATATCATCTATTCCTTTTCCGTGTTTATTTTCATCTGTTACTAAAGACGCGTTCCTTGCTCCCTTTTTCGTCATAAATGAATATTCTTTGCGCGAAAATATACACCATTCACCAATGAAAACAAAATAGGGAAAATATAGTTGTCTCTTTTTTAAAGTGTAAAATTGATTAAGCGTTTTGCATTCATATGTATTACCGATCTACTATTCATAAAACAACCAGGGGCGTCGCTATGATATTTTGTTAGGGGGCAGGATACGCTAATCTTTTTTTTTGCAAAAGTAAATTTTTGGGTTATTTAATAGGTTACCCGGCCCGGTTACGCTTCGTAATTCCGAAGGTTCGTTAATCCGAAAAGGAAACGAGAGTCGTAATTCCGAAGGTTCGTTAGTCGGAAAACGAAATGAGGTTCGTAATTCCGAAGGTTCGTTGATCCGAAAACGAAATGAGGTTCGTAATTCCGAAGGTTCGTTAGTCCGAAAACGAAATGAACAACGAACCTCATTTCGTTTTCTAATTGTCGAATCTTCGGAACAACGAACCTTATTTCGCTTTCAGATTAACGAACCTTCGGAACTACGAACCTCATTTCATTTTCTAATTGTCGAATCTTCGGAACAACGAACCTTATTTCGCTTTCAGATTAACGAACCTTCGGAACTACGAACCTCATTTCAGTTTCTAATTGTCGAATCTTCGGAACAACGAACCTTATTTCGCTTTCAGATTAACGAACCTTCGGAACTACGAACCTCATTTCGTTTTCGGATTGTCGAACCTTCGGAACAACGAACCTTCGGAATAACGAAGCTTCGGAATTACGAATGTATACGACCCGGCCCAGATCCCTCTTGTTTATTTTCCTTCCTTTTGTTGATTCAAAAGTACTCGTATATGTGGAGATTCGTCGTAAATTAGATAGTAATAATAGAGCCTCTGCATTCATTATTTCATTATCTATTTCTTTTACTTATTTAGATTCCTTACTATAGGCAAAATGTAGATTTAATTCAATAGTAATTTGGAATGAACTGAACTCAGAAAAATAGCCGCAAAACAGAACACATTGATTTCTCCCTCTTCATTGCTTTTATAAGTTTAAGCAATATAATTTTATTGGGTCATTGGGTCAGCGTGAAACATCTGTCAGAGCTATGGCGGTCAATTCTGAGCGATATAAACTGACTGCCACTGTCATTGCTTCGTGATTCACAGCATGAGACAGAAAGACGATATATTGCCGGTTTGTAAGGTCATTACTTTGGGGTATGGATACAACGTTAGATCGGCTGACAGAGTTGAGGTGTGCCCTTTAACAACAATAAATACGACCTAATCGATTAATAAATGCATTATTCAGGATATATTACACATGGAATTTTAAAGAGGATTTAAAAATCTTGCACGTACACTATACAATCATATCACAAAATCGATACGAGCATCTTCAGTTTAGGTGACCTACAAATACACAAGCCCTGCATGCAGTGCTTGACAGTTAGGAGGTCAATGTTTGAAGAAATTAAAAAGGTCCATTTCAGTTGCCAGGACTTGGCAGTGTACTGACGCGTGTCACAATTGCGAGTCCGGTGCAATGATCATGATTCTCCAAGGTCATCACTTATTTAGTGGATGAATCGTGCAAATGAGATGTCCACACACTAATGCCAACTTGTGCATCGATGTCAACGTTATTTAGGAGCCACTTACATTATTGTGGCAAACCCATTATTAGAGCGTCAGCTTCGTTGCTCAGGTAATACTGATACAAGTTTCTTGTAGGAAATCAATTCTTGAAGAAATGAAAAGTCAATTTCAGTTGGCAGTACTGGTCAGTGCACTGAATGTGTCCTGATCGCTAGTCAAGTGCAATTATCATCGTTGTCCAAGGTCATCAGTTCTTTAGTAATACTCCCAGGACCCTCTTGTAAACAGTTTACGTAACTGAAGGGGCTACCCTCTTAAAATAAAGCTGAAATAAATGAATAATTAGCAATGACATGTCCAAAGACCAATTCGAAATTGTACGTCAGTGTAAAGGTCTTTGAAGAAAATCAATTCAAACGCCAATTTCGTTTCTCAGGTGAAATGATAAAAGTTTCTAGTAGGAGGCCAATGATTGAAGAAATGAAGAGGTCAAGTGGTAGTTCTGGGCAGTCATGGCAGTGCATTGAAATTCGTCCTGATCGCTAGTCCAGTGCAATTGTCATAACGTCCAAGGTCATCACTTGTTTTGCTAGTGCAATGTGCATATGAGAACAAATGTCCACACTGATTCTAAATTGTGCATCAATGTCAAAGTTATTTAAGAGCTACTTACATTGTTATTGCAAAGCAATTATTGGAGCGTCAACTTTGTTTCTCAGGTGATAACGATACAAGTTTCTTGTAGGAAGTCAATTCTTGAAGAAACGAAAAGTCAATTTCAGTTGGCAGTACTGGTCAGTGCACTGAAATGTGTCCTGATCGCTAGTCCAGTGCAGTTACCATCGTGGTCGAAGGTCATCACTTCTTTAGTGATACAATAAAATGTCCTCAGACTGATTCGAAATATTGCTCGTCATTGTCAATGTCTTTGAAGAGCCACTTACATCATTGTGGTTAATCCATTATTGGACCGTCGTTTCAGTTTCTGAGATGACGCGTTATATAAAAAAAAATCTGGTAAGAGGTCAATGGTTGAATGAATGAAGAGGTCAAACTCGAACTGGACAGTGCACTTGCGTATAATGCCTTGATCGCTAGCTTGATGCAATTATCTCAGATGTCAGCGGTCATCATCCCATCATTGGGGGATAACAATATTTCATTGCAACGTCAACACGTCGCTGCTCAGCTCTCTGCCAATGTTGATGCGAGTAAAGCTGAACTTGTGCCATGTAGAGACAAGTTCGTCATTTAGGTGCCAGCTCCTGAGCATTGTGGTACTTAATTTAATGTCTACATTGTATGATATTTAGCTTGAATCTCCATCAATTGACCTTTTCATTTCCTTTAAAATTTTCCTTAATTTTTGACATATGTTTAACATGATTTCGAAGATGTTTTTCTAGCGTTATATATACATGTACCACCCCACCTTCTCGTCCATCTCTGATATGCCTTTGCGTGTGTCCGTACTATGCAGGCCTTTACACTATTTAGAGTTATTGTATTTCAACATAGATGCGATAAAAACACGACAAATTTAACTTACTGTCACATACCTTTTTTCATAATTAATATCAGATTCGTAATTAGTAGAAGTAAATCAGAAATCGTGTAGACCTGACATAAGCCCCTCATACATCATCTTCTCTAGCTAAATCACGTACATGCTCAACCAGGGCCCAGTCTTACAAAGAGTTACGATTGATTCAATCAATCGTAACTCTATGGAAATCCATCAGTGTCATAATTTTTTTTCTCAGGAAATTTGCAAAATGTGATTTGTAGACAAAGGAGAGCGCACAAAATTGTCCAGAAATCAATCAATTTATTGATACACATTCAAATCTAGAAATAAAAATTGAGCAAACATGCATTTTATATGTTGACTTTGCTGGCTTTCCATAGTTGCGATTGATCGGATCAATAACAATTCTTGTAAGACGGGCCCAGGTGTATATTGGAAATGATGTCCATTGGTGAGGAATATTAATCTTCAAATTGGACTGATCCCGCTGTGTATTGCAGAGATCAATTACGGTATTGAAACAGGTCGTGCCAGTATTTTTGACATAGAAACTGCTGGGCAATGACAGGGGCTAACCTTGCACTTTAATTTATACTTTGATTACGTTCAGCTCGATTTGACCACGTGTTCAAGAGAAAATAAGATGGTTAAATAAAAACATAAAAATATGATCACGTGGTTCAAGTTTCATTGTGATTAAACGAAATTATATTTTTTTATAATAATAGATTTTTCTTGTTACCGGGTGAAATGTTTCATTTTATTAATTAATTTTGTATTATTCATTCATTTCTTATTCAGTCGTTTTCCAATTATTTATTTCTTTATTGTAGGAAAAACCTATAACAGTGTATTAGGATTTATTATTTTGGCTGACTCCAAATTGGATACCATTCAATGTACCATGGAACGTCAGCCAATTCAAGTGCAATGTGCAAATAGCCAGGATTATTATTGAGATGGAGATGTAACTTTTTTCCAGTTTGGTAAAACATTAATTACACCAACTCAGAATAATAAAACAACAGAAAAAATATGTATTGGTATGTTTGTATTAGTTTTTTTTCTCAATAGTAGCACGGCTTATTAATGAAGTACTTTGGCTGGCTCTATTTGTCGAGAAGTTTGGCTTTAGTCTTCAATTGGTTAAAGTGTCAACTATGAGTTTGTGCTACATGTAGCAGGCTAGGGCAGTTATGTGTAGTTGCCAATGGCCAGGGGGTGTTTCATAAAGCTGTTCGTAAGTTAAGAGCGACTTTAAGAACGACTGGTGATGCTTTCTTGTGGTAAATGACATACAACCAAAATGTTCATTGGCGATAGTTTACGTGTAAGAAAGGATCACCAGTCGTTCTTAAAGTCGCTCTTAACTTAAGAACAGCTTTATGAAACACCCACCTGGTCTGAATATTTAAGATCCTAAAATGTTTATATAACCAAATAATAGATGTAAACCCATGAGAATGGTGCTGACACAAGTTAATATTGATTGAGGCACCTGAAGCTCAGTAGACGGTTCTGATTCCGGTGGCCCGGGTCCGATTTTCACTTGGTGCGCCCTTTGGTAAGGCATTTATCTTCATTACCAGGTCCCTCGGAGAAGACCTCAAGACGTCATTCCTCTGGTTGCTCGCTTGCTTACAAACATTCATTCTTTCATAGAAATCAGGTAACAAATCACCAACATTTATACCAGTCAGCGTACAATAGGCAGTTTTCAGCTACTGAAGTTCACGTTTTAGGAAAGTGCCAACTAAGCTTATCTTACAGATCAAATAGATCTACACACAAATTACATTACAGTACCGGTCCTGTTTACCATGCTTCCAGTGTAATATGAAAGCCTGATTGCTCCCCCATCAGAATTTCTACACACAGGCATCTGTTAGAACTCGGCCTGTTTGCTGAAAGGAAAAGCAATATAGCCCATGGGTGGGTGACATGTTCATTGTTTGGTGTCGACCTTGAACGGAATAACACGTGCCTTTCAAATACAATCAAACATCAAAAGACTAGCATGGTATCCTACGACTCAGCCACTAGACCAACTGCATGTATTTGTCAATGCTTATTCTCATTGAACTACTGTAAATGATAAGTACACACATTTATTTTGAGGTATTATTACTAATTTCCATTCATAAAAATGGTGTTGAAGGTAAGGTGTTGCACGATTGTATTTTTTGATTGACGACCTGTTTAGTATTACTATCTGTGCTTTCTTAATTTCATGCTATGACCTCTGGTTCTACCATGAACACCAATCTCAAAGAAGTTGTTTAGGTAAATTTGATCAAATCCTCTTGAAAAATGTTGTACACTGGATAGTCTCTGGTATCTTGTATCTTGATTGAACTTTAATTTGATCATACAGTCATAGTAGGATCCATGATTTGATGGCGCCAGTAGTATGTTTCTGTATTATTCTGTTTTACAATGACAGTCTAAGAATGTTAGACTATCATAATCTGATCTCTATTAGAAAATGATGAATACTTCGAAGACAAGATCATGTTTCTAGTGTGTTATTAGCTTGGAAAAGGCATTTTCTGCCTTTCGTTCTTTTTTTTACTATTGTTTCGGACCCTTTCTTCTCTACCATATTAAACAATTATTAAAAACCAATTATCATGATTATTACTTCCCATCAAGAAGCTGTCAATTCCTAAACGTGGTTCAATAATCCAACCTATGTTTTTCGTGACTAATCACAAAAAACTCCAAAAATGAAGCTTGCAGTTTTCACCAAACTATCGTTATAATTACTGTCACCATGGAAATGCAGGAGCCGTGTTAAGAACACCAGCGTGAGCAACAATTTTAAGCTCTGCAAATTATGATCCGTCCTTGCCCTATAATGCAACAATGAATTTAATAGCGTTGTTGTTTTCGAAGTCTTTTACTCTTCGGGATTTTTAGATCAGAATATTTTAAAGGTTTCCAATTAGGACCGACAGACATTCTAAACAACCGCAAACACAGATTCAATGCAATGGTGTAGCATGCATATCAAGACTAACACCGAAGCACATTGATCTAATGCAGGGCACACACTGTACGACTGACCTATTTGTATTCGGCGGGCAGTACCCCCTTTAAATTTGTGAAACACGTGGAACAAGCCATGACATTGCACTGAAAATAAAGTGTCACGAAGGTAATGGAGTATGCTTTATGAGTTCGTGATGACCCGAGGGCAAAGCGAAGAAAAGGGGGGTTGTTATGGACTCAGGAACCTTTCACGTACATCTTCCATCATTTTAAATAGAAACAAGTGCGCATCTTCTATAGTGACGATTATTAGCGAAAATGTACACATCAAAAACTGTGGTGTTAACAGGTGTACATAGAGGACCACACCAGTTATTTTACACCGGTGTTAAATTGGTGGTGTTAGTTTTACACCTATAGGTGTTATTACAACACCTTTGGTTGTTTCATTTACACTCTTTGGTGTTATGTTCAATCTCTAGGGTGTAATTTTAACACCTCAGGGTGTGGTCCTCTATTAACACCAATTGGTGTCAGTTTTAACACCACAGTTTTTACAGTGTACCTTTGTACATGATGGAGTACATCCCCAGAATATTATGTTGAAAAGACACAATACAGACAACCATTTCAACGAAGGCAGGTCAGAACGTCAATAAAATATGAACATGCTATTGCTTTACCCATAAAAAATACAATGTATGTTTCAGTTTGCATCATACATTATTTTGAAAGGAAATACCTATAACAGTGTATGAGGAGTTAAGCTCTAATGTGATCGGAATACATCAATATGATATGTTCAAGTATTTGTGTTAATTGCATGAAGGAGAATCGAGATCTTGCTTTATCGTGTTTTTCGCTAGATATGAATATAATTTCGTGTTACTACAAGTAAGCATATTTACTTCTGCTATTAAGAGTATAAACATGGAGCTATGTATTTGATAGAGCTATGGTATTAATGATACAATACTACAATGGAAATGCTATTAGGACACTGATTGATTCCCTTTTTAATAAGGTATTTCTACATATTCTGCATCTCTTATTTGGATAGCATTGGGTGAATTGATATGAATAAAGCATTACAGCTTTAGGGATTGTTTATGTTATGAAATCTAAAGAAATTGAAATCTAGTTCAAACTCATTTGCAAATCCAGTGCCGCATACCATGTATACAGAATGGAGAAAACAGGTACAATGTAGGCCTAAATCGACTGTTTTGCCATCTGTTCCTCCAAGCTATGCATATCGTAGGGTTAAAAATACCACCTAACATGTGACCTTAAAAACAAACCATACCAGCGTCGGACCAGCGTTGAATTTCTCACAAACAGTTTCATGATAAAAAGAAATGATTTACTGTTTACTGGCTGAAATCCTCAAAAGTATTTTTGTATTTATTGTAATTTGACTCTGCATATTTTTTTTCCTATTTAGAACTGGGGATAGTGTAGCCTACCATAGGGGAGGGGTGGCCGTATTGTATCTTCATTTTTTTGCGTAAGCACGTCTATACTCACATCTGTCCTGATCACTTTACCATTCTTGAAAAAATAGCAAAGGTTAAAAGCTAACCGATAACACTACAAGTTCTAATCGGCAACGCACTTGATTGTGAGTGGCACAACACGAGAAATGCATTTAGAAGTAGAAAGCCCTCTTTACTCTACAAGAATAACATCTACTTTTAACGAATTACTTATTTCACTTGACACGCAGGTATCGTACAAGACACTTTATATATATTGACCCCCTTCGTTTGGAGTGGAAACACTTCAGAGGTACTCGGAGCGAGCGCTCTGGTTTTTGCTTTTCCCGAAGCGTATTAATGGATTCGGTAATTTTCCGACTTATACTCAAAGCCAACATTGCCGCTTGAAAAAATAACGTTCTTCATTTAAATTGAAAGAGGGCAAGAGAAGGGGTGACGAAGAGAGTTGTGTGTTCACTTTTAACGAACGAACGAATCAACGAAATAAAAAGGCCAAAACATAATAGGTGAAGAGGAAGTAAATAAAGAAGGGAAATTAAGCGAGGAAGAAAAGAAAAAGAAAAAAGTATCCGAAGAAGAAGAGGAAATAGGTGGAATTTTCTCTAGGCAAAATTAAATTGACTAGCATTCATCCAAAAGTAGAATAGAAGAATAAGAAGATGAAAAGAGAGGAAGAAAGAACAAAAATGAGATGAGAAGATGAACTAGCAAACAACAAGAACATTAGCCATTGGCCATGTGGTGTATGGAAAGGCCAAACCTGACCTACATGTACAGTGACTTATAAATAAGGCTCCTTCAGAAATGGACAAAAATGGTGGGTAACAAGAAGTGTAAAAGAAGAAGAGGAGGAAAACACGACGAAAAAGAAGAAAGTTAAACCCCGTAGAGACTCCAGACTGACCTATACTCATCTGAGATTGATAGCCATATTTAAATTTCGTGTTATTCTTTCTTTTTGCATTTTCATCCTGGCGTCCACTTTAAGAATGGACAAGAAAACTACTAGCCCATGAATATTTTTATCACCATCTGAAAGATCTTATTGGCTTGCACTTCTTTCACATCCGTTTTAAAAAGGAAGTATTTCCTTTCACCATGTAGATCATACTTATTTCATGAAATAATACTTATTTCACTGCACATTAAAATACTTATTACCGTCGGAAACTGTAACAATCGCAACGATATTTAAAATATACTCAGGATTTCTTTCGAATATTGGGTTAATTGGGCTATATCAGGAGTACCTTGAAAGGGCTAAAGGACGAAATTGATCTGTTCGGTGTTTTTGTGTGAATTATACTCGATCTTCATAAGATATTAAAGTATTATAAAGACAAAAGGACTAAAACGATTGGTAAAACATGAAATATTGGCAATGTACTCTGTTTCTTCTAACTCCGTTTGCTTTATTAAGATTTAAAGGAATCTTTTTCTCTGTGTACCTTACAGTACACTCATTTTCAATATGGCGCCTCTCCGCTTGTGCCAGGCACACCTGTTGATGCTAGCATTGTTTATCGTGGTAATGGAAATCAAATAGCTCAGAGTACCCGTGTTTTGACATCTTGTGTCAGAACGAACACAAGAGTTTCCCTTGGGCATATTGGGTTCTGCGACCTTAAGTTACGACAATATTGTGCAGTAACCGTATCAAAATATATCTAAGAGCAAAGTACGTACAGATTACACCATTTGCAAGGCAAAACACCATTCCTTGTTAAAACGACTACCCAAATGACCAAAGGAATGGCTATTTATCCAGCAATGCTAATGGGGGCTACTTGGTGGCGATTCCTCCGCACCTACGATGTGTTAAGTAATAAAGTCATCGGATTCAATTGATCAGAAGCGCTCTGGGAATTGTGAAGTGCATTAACGTGAAGCTAATTACCCCGTCGGCATGGTTGAAGAGGTGGTAGATGGAGGTTTTAGGAGTCAAGAGGAGAGAAGCGTTCCATTGAAGGGGAGGAAGCCAAGGATGCATTGCTTTGGATCGAGATGGGGAGATATATTGTGGAGAAGTTTTAAGACAGACACAGACTGGGGTGGAGGCGTTTGGCGTGGTAGTGGCTAGGCGGTTTGGAAATGCGGTGTGCGGGTGTGTTTTGTGGTCTGCTCAGGTGGGTGTGTGTTGTGGTGTGCTAGTGGTTATATCGGTTAGGGTGTGATAAGGGGTGTTGTGTGTAAGGGAGGGAAGGACCAAGTATGGAATTACGTGTAGCATGATAAATGCAAAAAGAAAGAAAAAAGAAAGACGCAACGGTGGGGGGGGGGGGTATTCAAGGATTGCCATTGTCTTTTGCGATAGTGGAAAAAATCGAGGATATTCTTTTATAATTCACATCCTTTCCCAAAGTTTAAAAGGAATCCAGCTTTGGTCACAAAATGTTGTGTTGGAAAGGAAAAAAAAATAAAACTAATTGGTGAAATTTTGAAAGAAATCGGACAAGTGATACGAACGTATGGCTGCTTTAAAATTTACATCATTAAGACTGTAGATTTCAAATTGGCAACTGGGTAAGTAAATTGTGACAAGGGGCAAGGACAGCTTTCCCTATACATGTAGGCCATGTACTTATCAGGGATTTGTAGTTTTCTCCGAAGTACCCGTTCCCTTGGGGCAGTAATCTAAATATATCTTAAGTGGTATATTGTTTATGTCCTCATGAAAGAAAAAAAAGTGAAGGGAAACTGTTGAAAATGACATTTAAGCCATTTTATGTATTGGAATGGGAGAGTCGTCCTTGCCCGACAACACTATGCCATCACATTTTCGGCCAATTTGAAGTCTCCATGGGTATATAGTGATTGACAATATATAACTTTAACAAATTAATAACTTTCTTATTGTTTTCTGATATTATTCAAACTTTCACCTATCTGCTTGTCTGATTTTTCTTTTTCCTCTACAAACAAGTTTTTATTTGGGTTGGATTCCCCTTTAAGACAGCTTTCGAACAATATAAACTCGAATTCAATATAATATATTGATCCAAGACATGGTATGTCAAAGTTATTTATCTTTCAAACAATTATTATGTTTACGTTCGTGATCTTAATGATATTGCATTTTAGAGTGTTGTATGCTTCGCTATCGCTGCCATTAATAACTCGAAAACCAGACCAACCAAACATAAAATAAAGTAGATCTTCAGTTGAAAAATTAAATTGATATTATTAGAAGGTTTCAACAATGTGAATTGGATAAATGGAAATTAGATGAAGGGGGTATTAGATGATGGTGTGACCAAACTTTAATTTAAACGAATTCGTAGTAGAAAAGTGTTCCTTCTGGAAATAGACAAGCATACGAAGAACCGGGAGCAGGGAATGTAGGGTTTTTAATCTGGCGAATAGCTACTTATTCAGAGTTAAGCAGATGTTACACTTAAGCATGTTAGAGATATCGTCTTGTCAACCACATTCAGTCCGCCCGTGTCTTTAGGGGATCCTTCCCGACCGAGCTAATGTTATACAATCAAGCCAGGGTGTTGAAGATCTAGGGTCGTAGACATGGTAGGGTTCATGTGGCTTGATGGGATGTCAGTATAAAGAACATTTAGCTCTTTCCGTGTTAAAGCTCCTCAGTTATTCTTTTAAATTTGCGAATCGTCTTCTCATGGAATATGAAATAGAATTTACTTACAAAATACAATTTATCGAATCATCAGTTTTCGAGCTCTCTCGGGCATGCCTAATCATGGAATGTGACCCAATTATAGTGCAGTACACTTTTAAACAATCCTTCTCGTCTCCATGGCATTATAAAATTATTCATTTTTCATTAGTGGTTACGTTTTTTAACATGTGAGCAAAACTAAATCGAGAACGCAATAATTGTCCAAGGAAACATAGGGACTTCAAATGCAGAGACTTCCAACAGAGGAGTAAAAGTATTAGCAATATCCCTTGGTTCTGTGTATTTAAAGTCTGACCCGTTTGCTATTATTGATATGATCATAATTTAATCGTCGAAAAAATCTCGGCCCCCAGCGACAAAGAAGCTACATGTATTACTCTAAGCCTCACCATGTTTCTTAATGCATGTATGTGCTATTTTTACACAGTTAATCGGATTTGTGTTTCGAACGGAAGGTCGCGAAATGAGGACAGCGATGTAGACGTGTGGATTACATTCAATTTTTATCTGTTTATGGTAAGTCAGATTCTGGATATTTCTACTTTTTTTGGGTAGCTTTAGGGAGTTTCATACCGCGACGCAGATCGGATACAAAATGTATTGACAATGTATTATTATCATTATTATCAATTTTCTACCAAGGCCTGCAGCTGTTTTATGTCATTTGATGGGCATTTTCAATACATTTCGTGTGTTCTTGAATCTGTCTTGCGTCGTGAAAGTGAAAAATTCTGTCATATTAATCAATGGTGCAGCATGTGTTTCACTGTGTTTATCTTGAAGATGAACTTCAAGATAAAGTTACACTGTAGTATCTGAATGTATCGCTAGTATCCAGTTTTAGGTAAAAGGAATTATTTGTCAGACATTTCTAGATTTAGCAAGCGATTATTGTATGTGTAATAATATACAGATATTGCCTACCTAGAGTTTGAATATAACATTTCCTCTCCCCGACGGAGTTATATTTTTCCCAAGGTATTATATTTTGCCCGAAGCGCGCAGCGCTGAGGGAAAATATTATCCCGAGGGAAAAATATAGCTTCGGAGGGGAGTTGAAATGTTATTTATTAAAACGATAGACCAGGCAATATCTGTTATATTATATAGTCTATGTGGATTCGCCATCAGAAATTGCATTCATCATCTGACTCAAACCCGAAATTCTTGCTACAGCTCTGATTCATCTACGTCATAATAGATTCTTTTAATGCTTCAAGCGCGTTCTTCATGCAATCGACGCGTTAACATTAGCGCGTACATCAAATAAACTTCCTGGTTACGCAACTTGTATGCAGCGAGTGACGTCACCTTGGTGAATATAACGCCGCAATTGACAATACAACGCAGTATATTCCCTGAGGTGACGTCAAAACCTAGAATATAGCAAATGCGATCCTCGCAGCTATGGTCCCGTGATTGACCTATCACTGATTCGAATCTACATAACATATGTAATATTAAAAGCGATCTCCCTTTTCTGAAGAGGTATTTTAACCAAGAAGTAGCATTGCTAATTATAGAGGTCGTAGTATATTTCACACCTAGTAAAAAAATCATCAGCGAAGCATAAGCCGCCTATAGTCTAAAGTCTACAATCTACATCGTTTGAATCTTTAGTGTATACGTAACCTCTCAATGAAATCTAAACGAATGTGACCCCCTTATGACACCTTGGGTGAAACGTCGTGCAAGTATTTAGACATCAAATGATTTATCCCCCTTCTATACACAAGAGCCGGTGAGATCCACCTCAACACATGACGACCAGGGCCTGATGGTTATCATGGCTTTTATAATGTCATAGAGCTCAATGTCACCAGCGAAAATGTCTTGCAGTCCTACGTCATCATTAGTTTCCTTCCATTTGGACCATTCATTGTGCTGTTATCTGGTTGATCTACGAACTCAACTTTTTTTTTTTACTTCATCTACTCGTTTGCTGAATTTTTTATGTCAATTTTCAAATAACCGTTTTTTGTTGAACGTGTCAGAGCATGGACCCTACTGCCTGGTTTGAAACACCCATATTTTTACCTTGATTCACCACCCACCCTTTTTTAAAAGGTAGTTTTCTATTATCCAAGATAGGAGAGGGTCATTTATAAATTTACATACATGCCTATAATTCGAAGATAAAGCAGAGGACAGTAATGGATCATGAATTCAAAATAATGTTAAAGTTTCATTTTTTCTTCAAATGTGCTCATTTTGGATAATTTGTATTTCGGGATATTATTGAATATAACCCGGTTTAAATTCACCTGATACTTCCAACAAGGTAGAATTTGTTGAAACGGGAATCCTGATTTCAAAGACAATTCTAGGTACAGCTAGTGTTTAGGCAATACCAGCGTGACCAAATAAACAAGTACAAAACAAACACAAACAATACCTGTCAGCCTTGTTTGTCACCAGGGAAAAAGTGACAGAAATCCGATATTGCCAGAGTCCAAACTTTGATTCTCGGGTCATAGGCATCCCATGCAAGATGGGCTTTCGTACCTTTCCTATCCATTTAGGAATGCATCTTTCTGTTCAACCCTACACTTCCAAGACTACCATGACTGCAAAAAGGCCTTAAAAGATAAATTCCAGTTCTGGTAACGATCTCAAAATTACTTTTTACAGAATCTAATATAATGACCACCCAAGTGTCTGTATGAATAAAAAAATATGTAAGTCTGGAAGAAATTGTGTAATTGCTGAGAAATGAGCGAAATAAGCGCGGATTCCGTCGGGTCTTTATTCCAGCAATAATAATACACTGTCCCACATGAGCCTATCTGTGTTGGTGATCTTCAGTGTGAACATTTTTTCAGCGTAGATTTCAAGATTTCACAAAGTTCAGTTTATGTAACTGTACCAGATCTAGATCCTCGATGATACACTGACAATTAAGCCTGGTTTTACAGACTTTCTCATGAAATCAGTGTCTACTGCAACTACTGGCATTTCTCTTTAACATGTTGGGACAATCTCATGAGTATTTGTAAGTCAAACTTGATTCCTTGGTACTTAGCATCCATCTTTCAGCATCCCTGGTATCGATGTTGGACTGTGGGAAGTGTTCTCAGGTATATCCCCTTCCAAAAGGGCAAGTGTTCATATTAAAAAGCCGGTTGTGGGTATCGGTGGCTTGCGAAAATGACATTACTGCCACGCTGAAATTGGCCTCTTGTCCAGGCTTACGCAACTGCTAAATTGATCCTGTAGAGTTTTGCGAACACGCTAAAGGCTGAATTACGATTGGTGGACTAGTCGGACTTTTGGGATATAACGAATAAGTGGAATTATTCCTCATTGGTACCGGTATAATTCGAAGCAAAATCCGCGGTCTAGTATTACACTTTGAAATCCCTGTAAGTCTTATGACAGATCACAACTAAGGCGTGTCAAGATGCCTGCGTAATTTCACACCATCTGGGTGTTTTTATTGTAACATGTCCAGCTACCAGTATTGCCCGACGCGTGACCGTACTATCATGACTATAGATTATGGTGAGTCAATGTGCAAATCACTTTGTTCGATTTTATTTCAAATCCATTCCTCTTCCAGATCTAGTTTGTGGTAGAACAATCATTATAGCATGTTCAGTGTTTTAGCAGAATCTGGTCTTAAAATACTTGTTATTGAATACGGCCTTAGTATCAACATAAAACGCATTTATGAAACAAACGTAAGCAGATTTATCAGTGGAATTCATGACCTTAGATTCAACAGTGATGATCTGTACAGCGCAGGCATCACGAACGAACCTGAACTACTCCACAAAACACAGTCAGGATGTTAGAATGAATTCAGGACTTTATTCCAATTACAAAGTTGCATCTCCCTACAGGAATATCGATTTCAGTGCGTGATTTTGTTTTTCTATTTCGCTATTTTGATTGATCCGGAGCGCCTGGAACAGAGTCTAACGCGACACTTACAATATTACAGCATCTCCTTCAGCAGAGTGATATGACATTCCGGCGCTGATATTGAAAATGTAATAATGCCACCACATACTAACCCACTCTCGCTCTTTTGACTTTTCAAAAAGATAAGCCTGACCTACTTATGTCCTCTTAAGAGATACGCCATTTTGCCTTTGTGTATTTATAGTTTTCATTATGTCCTCAAATCTGCCTCCATCATCTTTAGCAGCTTCCGAGGGCTTTGTTGGATAGCATTTTGATTTCTCTAAGGTGTTTTTCCAAGAGCCCAAACTGTATTTATTGGCATTCGATGCACACCTATTTCAATATTTGAAATACAGTGTTCGTTGAATGCGAACCACCCCCCCCCCTCTCCATCTCTATCTATCTCTCTCTCTCTCTCTCTCTCTATCTATCTATCTATCTCCATCCATCTATCTATCTATCTTCATCTATCTATCTTCATCTATCTATCTATCTATCTCCATCCATCTATCTATCTATCTCCATCCATCTTTCTATCTATCCATCCATCCATCCATCCTTCCATCCATCTATCTATCTATCTATCTCCATCCATCTATCTATCTATCTATCCATCCATCCATCTCTATCTATCTATCTATATATCTATCTATCTATCTATCTATCTATATGTCTGTCTGTCTGTCTATCTATCTATCTATACATCTATCTCGGTCTCCTTTTCCCCTTTAATATGTATTGTGTATGTAGTACACATATGGGTCTGGCTGGTGTATGCGCGTGTGTGTATATTTGTGCGTTCATTTATGACAACTCTCATCATTGACGCCTGCCTATTTCATGCCTTCATTCCCGTGTTTTAATCAATTGCTACTGTTTTTACTTCTTCAGGAGAACAAAAATTGTTTCTGCCAGCTAATAAAAATACAGGGCAGTGATGCTGATGAGTTTCTATTGTTCCACACTGTATGACACTGATGGCATTTGATTGTTTTCGATTCTCACGGCCTTCGGTTGTTGGATTCAATTAGTATCCATTGCCTTGACCATTATAACGGGATTATCAATGGTACTACAGTAGTAGATACTGTTGGAATTAAGTACAGTTTTCATCATCTTGATGTTCTTCACTTCTTCCGACTTAGAGATCTGATTCCTCTCAATATCAGTCCATTCCAAAAACTCAGCTCTCTAAGGAGTTTGAAGATACCAGGCTAAAAGTATGACTAATGTTGTTTGTATTGGATCCATGTTGGCGTGTTTCCTGGGGAACTCTCTTCCCATAGCCAACATATTCTAAAAGTATGTATCGTCGATTGATACTGTCTATTTTCGATAATTCATTCTCTGTCTCGTTGTTCATGTTTGTATTACACGTATTATTGTGATGATACTTGCACAGAAATGATGCTTAAAATGGTCAGGAAAATCACCATTATCTTTTAAAAATCGTCATGATACCAAATATAGTTCACAGTATCATCTATAGAATATATAGAATCCGGGCTGGTGTTAAATCAACACCGGAGCTTTTTCAGTGTGTTATCAACATGGCAAGCTAATTTGACATTCTCTTCATCCACGTTACCTGTGTAGAAAAGAAGAGTATAATGGTATAGAAATAGATTAGGAATTGTTCAGCTCTCAAGACGTAAAGATGCCGGAACATGCAATCAGTAGACATAACCACTTTTTATTCGATACCCGTTTATAATCAATTACCTATTTTCTTCCCAAGGGCCATCGTATATAGAGAATATTCACTAGCAAGCATAATGTAAACCACATGATAATATCAAAATTTTCCGATGCATTGCCGGTTCTCTATTTTCAGCATCGTTAGACTTCTAAGACCCTTCAACAAAATTAGAGGGCAATTACGAATTGTTTTTAAATTAATGGTTGTACATCCTTAGCCCCATTATGTGACTGTATACCTGATCGATTATTTCATGTAAGCTTAGAGAAAGATAATAATTTTTTCCATTCGATATGATGGTTTTTATGCTCTTTCTGCATTTTCTGCTCTGTACATTTTGCAGACAAGTTTGCATGAAGTTTCAGGTATTAATAAAGAGCCAAAAAACAACACACGCTCTGCACACACAAAATAATAAGTCGAGGGCATGACATCGGAATCTGCCGTTTCAAGCAATTGACTTTCCCGTATCCTTTGGATCATGTGGATGAAACAAAATCATTTCAACGGGTAATTATTGTGAGAAGTGACAAGTAATACTCAGTGTAACATTTTGTCCAGGGTGCAATAATGTTTAAAGGTTTCAAAAAAAGTAGAGCAATCCCTTCATAAATCTATGCCAATATATTGATCAGGTTGATATTGTTCCCATGAAGGTACAAAACACTCTTATTCGAATTATCATGACACCACGTTCTGACCGAGATGAAAAGGTTACTATGGTTACGAGGCAAACATCGATTTGTCCCGAACGAAATAGATAAATCCCCGAAGATCTTGATTTCTCGTTCTCTCATAGAAGTTTGGAAGATATCGAGAAGAGAGACAATCCCTTGGGAATCGTGATTAATCATCCTTTCATTTTCTGAGGAGTTTGTGTTCCTTCTGTGCGAGATTTGTAACGCAGATCCATGTAATTGGAAAATAGTCTCCATTTACGTCTTTAAGGTTGATATAACAGAAGGATTGTCTTAAGTTCGCATTGGGAATTCATTGGCATTATCTTACTTGGAAATAAGGCTTCTGTTGCATATGTGTAGTTTTTCATGCAATGCGTAAAAAACATTTTGAAGGAGAAGAAAAAGAAGAGGAAGAAGAAGAAGAAGAAGAAGAAGAGAAAGAATATGGGAGAGAGAGAGAGGCCCCAGGCTCCCAAAAAATAATCCCTTGAAAATATATAACAAGAGAAACTTCGAAGTGATAATTCAAATTGCAATTGAAACGATCGGTGTAACGACCCTCTCACCCGAATATAACATTAGCAAAGTATTTGTGTTTAGCCCTGCGGAGGATATTGGGTTGCTCGCAATTGATTAATCTTGATTAACAAAATTGCTTCAACCTCGAAAGACGATGATATGACAAATATCAACATACTTCGACACTGCCAATCAATAGAGTAAATTAATCAGCGTAAATATTAATGTTTCTCAGCAAGAGGGGATATGTTTGTTTGTACCACTACCAGTCACATTACTCTGTTGTCAGTAACGGTAAAGCGCAAAGGTGTTTTTTTTTCAACGAGAGCTTAGTTAAAGGTCAAGTCCACCTCAGAAAAATGTTGATTTGAATCAATAGAGAAAAATCAAACACGCACAATGCTGAAAATTTCATCAAAATCGGATGTAAAATATGAATGTTATGACATTTCAAAGTTTCGCTTATTTTTAACAAAATATTTATATGAACGAGCCAGCATCCAAATGAGAGAGTCGATGATGTCACTCACTCACTATTTCTTTTGTTTTTTATTGTTTAATTATACAATATTTCAATTTTTACGAATTTGACGATTAAGACCTCCTTGCCTGAACCACAAAATGTTAAAATAAGGAATTCCACATGTTCATGAGGAATGAAACTTTATTTCACATGACAATGACGAGAAAATCAAAATATTTCATATTCAATATAATAAAATACAAAAGAAATAGTGAGTGAGTGATGTCATCAGTTCCCTCATTTGCATACTGACCGAGATGTGCATAGAACTGTTTTGTGAAATGAAGCGAAACTTTAAAATGTCATAACTTTCTTATTTTACATCCGATTTCAATGAAATTTTCAGTGTTATGCTTGTTGAATTTTTCTCTTTTTTATTCAAATCAAGTTTTTGTTGGGGTAGACTTGACCTTTAATAATCATGATAATAGTGACGGTTCGGAAGGAATCGTGAAAGAAGTACATCGTTCATGTCCTGTGGGAAGCCCTGTTCAAGACAAGTGCTTTGAGTCAATATTAATGTAGATTTTTACAGGTCCTACCGAAAGCTGTGTGAAATTTTATGCAAAGCCGTTTGCTACACGAACCTCGCAACCGTTGGGGTAACAGCTTAAACAACCATGCTTAATTTATTGAGAATTAAATATCAAAAATCAAACTTTCTTGGTTAAAGGACAAGTCCACCCCAACAAAAAGTTGATTTGAAGAAAAAGGGAAAATCCAACAAGCGTAACACTGAAAATTTCATCAAAATATGTAAAGTTATGAAGTTAAATATGTAAAGTTGTGACATTTGCTTAATTTCACAATACAGTAATATGCACATCCTGGTGGGTATGCAAATGAGGAATCTGATGACGTCATCCATTCACTATTTCTCTTGTATTCTATTATATGAAATGTGAAATATTTTAATTTTCTCCTCATTGTCGAGTAAAAGAACGATTGATTCATATGATTCAGTCAAGTTGGTTCCTATTGTCAAATCTTAAAAAAATGAAATATCGTGATATAATTCAAACAGTAAAAACCAAAAGAAATAGTGAGTGTTGGACATCATCTTTGACATCATCGACTGTCTCATTTACATGTCACTGAGTTGTGCATATCACTATTTCATGAAAAATAAGCGAAACTTTAAAATGTCAAACGTTCTTATTTTGCAGCTGATTTTAATGAATTTTTCAGCGTTATGTTTGTTTGATTTTTTCTATTGATTGAAATTAACATTTTCTTAGGTGGACTCGACCTTTCAGATTTTAAACTCCTGGTTTAATATTTTAAACAAGCGTTGTGACGTTCACCTGGTAAGCAACGTTCTATACAAGAACGTAAGAAATACATAAACATCATTTTCATTGACGCACACAAGCGCGGGAAGTGGAATGCTTTTTATTTGAACCATGTACCTATACTCTGACAGAGTAGTAGGTCCATGTTTGAACGAACTGCAAATCTACCTGAACATCTCTCACTTATTCCTCGGATGATGGCTTCAGGCCATTGACATGGCATTGCACCATCCGAATGTACATGAAAGAACTCATCGATATTTTAACGGAAGTCCACTCACTGCTTCACCGGAAGAGCAGGCATGGTAGATACTGTCAAATCGGGATATAATATTTATCAAAATACAGTCTTGCTCACCTGCATACAGAGTGTCCTCTTTGTGAAGTAGAGGACGAGGATGAATTTTATATATGATAGCATCTGGAAAGAAATGTTCTGAATCACTTGTTGCTGTTGTCGATGATGAAATAAAGAATGATTTCTTTTTAATAATGACGATAGTATTGTAATATTTTAATATTCATGCAGCGCACATATCCCCCTTGTAAGGTTTCCAAGGCGCTAATATATCATCATGGCTAAGCCGGTCTGCCGATTCCGGTGTCTACAACTTTTTGAGGAATTATTTCCTACCGGTGATTTTTTTTTTACCTTACCTGGGTTGAGTGCAACATGCTGAGGGACGGCATTTTGTTGAAGAAAATTGCGCCATGGCTGAGATTTGAACCTTGGTTTAGGACAAGCGTTGTTCCCACCAAATCGAAACGCTAAAACAAGAACAAACACCAAAGACATTTTTTTTCAAAATGTTTGAGTATTCTTTAAGAGTAGGCTAGCAAATACATGGAAGAAGTGACATTTCTAAGCTTATGTTCTCTTGAGTTACCATTATCCCATTTGCGCTCGATCGCCAAAAGGGATTATCATTTAGAATTTAGATGATGAAATTTTGGGTAGCCCGGGATCCCGTATGATGATTTCCATGGTGAAATGATGTCCATAATGTTTCCATTGAAAGAGGACAGTGACTTTATCATAATGTTATTTGCTCTCCTGCTCTGAAAGTACATTGAACCCTTCATTTTTTTTCTGGAAGGAAGTTGTATCACTTACGCATGGAATGAATAATCGTTTGTATTAAACTTGCTAGTCTACTAAAGGATTAAGTATCATTTTCAGTTATTTTGTGTTGTGGCAGTAATCGCTTTAGTAAACTTAACCAATGTTAACAAAGTTTGTTATGCAAACTGTGGAAAATCGCCTGAATGTAAAGCCTAAGGTCCCCGCCATTGACTTGTGTACAAAGATCCCTCTCGTTGTGCTAGTCTCGTGTGAAGACCAGTTTGTTTATCAGCTTGGCAAGCAGGGTCTGTGCCTGCAGACTATTTCAAAAGGGAGGTTATAGAATGCACGGGACTTGCATTATGTATAAGGTCCTTTTGTAAATTATTTTTTTTTACCTGAATACAGAATCCTGTAAAAATATAACTGCAATGATGAATGTGCCATGAATGATTACATGAACGTACCAATGAACGAATACGAAATATATAAATTAGTAACTAGGTAAAAAAAAGATGAATTATTACAAAAATGAACACATACACTCTAAAAAATGAAGTGCTAATTCAGCTCTTAAAGAGCGTGTATAGTGACTGCACTTCGGAGTACTGATTTGTCTAGTTCAAATTTGAACGAGAATTAGCACTTCATTTTTTAGAGTGTAAATAAGTAATTAAATGAATAGATAAAAAATAATAAATAACCAAGCAAATAAACAAATAGATGCTTTTCATGACGTTCACTTTGCTAACCGGCAATTTATTGACTGTAAAAAAAGAATACCCTTGTATGTGCCCCCACATCCCCAACTGCGTTCCCGGGTGTACAAATTGATTTCCGTGGTTGCTATGGCAAATAAAGGATAACCACAATTTCACAAAATAGTTCATGTGTTTTAGTGGGGTTTCTTTGGGTAGGAGGAACATGAACGAGCATTAGCGTGAAGCAGAGATCTATTTTCTTGCCACCCCCCCCCCCTTGCGTCCTCTTTTGATTTAAATGGTCAGTGTCAGACAGATTTAAAAATCGGCTGTAGTTTGTGTAGGTATACTGAAAACATGTTATAGCATGATAAGTATTTGTCATTATCATCTTGATCATAATATTGTCTACATTCATCTCACTCATATCATGCATTATAACGTCAAATTCATTTGCTTTAAAATATTAGTTGAAAGCCGATAAATTCGTTTCAATTGAGTTGTTTTTCAAAATATTATTTTCAATACAAAAATTAAATGTACTTACAGCTGAATTTAACAACGAAAAGAAACATTTCAACAATGATAATTTAATCAAGCGATATGTTTTAATCGCGAACTATAAATGGACTCAGAGAGAGCATCAACAGCAATAAACCCGCCAAAATATTGTTCAACGGTTGAACTTTCAGCTAAATAGAGTTCATACTTTTTTTAAGATCGTTGGTGTCGCACGTGACCGATGCGGTACATGAACCTCAAATAAGGGGCATCAATCGTCTCGTTACGGATTATCCAATCATCTATGCATGTGGGTGGACGAACATTCTATTTCAATATTGAAGATTTCCAAATCCAGGCTCGTATTTGCATCCTTAATCCCACCGATGATAACCCCTGTAGGGTAGCCTGTATTCCATACTCTTAGCGTATTTAGATACTTCAACAGTTCAAGAAGGACTTCTTCCAGTATTTCCAAAATCCCGATGACGTTATTATGGACAATGGAAGAGTGTCAATTACGCTATATTGAATATCTATCGATCCATTTAATTGATGATAATTAGTTAAGAATGATGAAAGCTGTACTGCTAGTTGTAGTACTGGCAGTGGAACGATGTAGTAGTAGTAGTAGTAATGATACACTCTAAAAATGAAGTGCTAATTCAGCTCTTAAAGAGCGTGTATAGTGACTGCACTTCGGAGTGCTGTTTTGTCTAGTTCAAATTTGAACGAGGAAAATCAGCACTCCGAAGTGCAGTCATTATACACGCTCTTTAAGAGCTGAATTAGCACTTCATTTTTTAGAGTGTAGTAGTAGTAGTAGTAGTAGTACATGTAGTAGTAGTAGTAGTAGTAGTAGTATAGTAGTAGTAGTAGTAGTAGTAGTAGTAGTAGTGGTAGTAGTATAACCGTAGTAGTAGTATAACCGTAGTAGTAGTATAACCGTAGTAGTAGTAGTAGTATAGTAGTAGTAGTAGTAGTAGTAGTAGTGGTAGTGGTGGTGGTGGTGGTAGTAGTAATAAACAGTGACCGAAGTGACAGGTGCCCATTCCACAACTCAACCACTCTGCCTGAAAAGTGGTATGCATAACTTATCAAAACAAAAGTATTTTGCATTTAAAGTAATAATACTAATATTAAATTCAGCTGTTCTTTCGCCTGCCTAAAATATGAAAACGCTCAGTAATAAGGCTAAAGCATACCTCTTACCTGCCTGTTCCACCCTTGGCCGTCGGCCTGCTTTTGTTACCCAATACTAGAATCGTATTTTGGTAACTTTGGGATAATGTAGTGGTGAAAGGGGATGAGGTATTGAATTATACCAATGACCTACCGCGGCGAAACGAGCAGGGTTTCTTTTTAACAAACCAATCCGCAACATCAAGCTGTTCCATGAAGTAACCATGGTGTTTCATTGGCTGGTATCATTTGTAGCGCATTACCAAGATTGGATGATTTTGTGCAAGAGGGTCTCTAAACACTTTCAATGTCACGGGATTAGAGTCCATTCTAACAGAGTCCATTCTAACTAAAAGGGACACTCCAGTCTGAAGATATTTATATCTCAATAAATAGAGTAAAATTCTCGAAGCAAAATGCTGAAAATTCTAACAAAATCAGATAAAAAATTACGAACTTATTGAATTTTAAAGATTTGCATTATTCCGATAAAACATTTCTAGGCATGTCTTTATAAATATTTATTAGGTAGGCTGATGATGTTATATCCCCATTTGTTCTTCTGTATTTTATTTCATAAGATTAGGTTAATTCAAAATTTTGCTACCAAGAACTCAAATAAATTCTTTTCAACAAAACTTTGTACGTTACAGTCATTCAAAATGAAAATTTCGAAAATTTGTGCAGTAGATATACTATTCATATTAGTATCAAATATTGTTGAACACTTGCAGTTGAAACACCAATACTCCTCTTCCGATCATCACTGACTTGGAATAAGAGGAAACCTATCAAACGACATCCACAATGGAAATAGTACTTATAATCTGAGCTTTCTTTCTGGATGTAGAAGTAGCATTATGACATCTTGTACGGATGGACGTTGATGACGTAACAATATAAATCAACGACAGCACGCGAGGTAAAGAGATAGGATTGAATCGCGTATTCCATGCAGACATCCATAAAGGGTGGCGCTATGGTATCATTCCAAAGGGGGGGGGGGGGGGGAGTGGGATCGCAAGTAGACCTATAAAATCTCAATTTATTATAATGAGTGACAAGAGTTACACGACGTTCATGTATACAGTGTTCTCCTTTATTTTCTCATTTTGTCCTCCCCCACCCCCTCCCCTCTCTCTCTCATTTTTACTACTACTTGAAACTTCATAGAGATGATCCCCCGTCACCCCCATGTCCATGTTGCGTCGCCCACGTCTCGGCACTCAATGTCTTATCCAATTGATAAAACCGCCATGTACTTCCCAATTACGTGCATCAGATGCTGCGCTAAGCAGGAGACAAAAACGAACAATTTTCTAAATTGATTTGGGAGGTTGGAGGAGACATTTAGCGATATTGACTTGAAAGGTACACTCCTTCCCAAGACTGTGACCCTACAGCCAGTCCCAATCGTTTAATTTCATGTAATTATCCGAAGCCACCTCCCCCATCTTAATGTCATCTCATTGTGCATGACTATCCTTTCATTATGGTTATCATTCCCTCGATAACATACCCCGAATGGCAATGACGTCTCCTGAATATTTTCTATTAAAAAAATCTTAATCGAAATACCATCACGACATGTCTTACCACTGTTGATAAAGGCGCCATCAATTAGACATTTTCATTTACGATCCATTGCCATTGATTGGGTGAAATATTGCTTGTACATGTATGTACAACAAGTTGCAGAATTATATTTTTTCATTGTTTATAAAATTATATGAAAGGGAGTGCAGTTAGAATAAAAGGACGGAATACGTTGTTTTTTATTTATTTAATTTAATTCTGCATTACTTATTTGGGGGAGGTATTAATTCAAAAGAAGTTTTATGAACCTATAATTCCGTCTTCCCATTGTAAAGTAACTAAGATAACATGTCAGATATAGTTTGCCCAAGTCTATTAACCCATCTCTTTCTCTCTCCCCCTCTCTCTGTACTCGCTGCCTCTCTTTCACGGTCTCACATTTCCTTGCTTCATTATTGAATTACATTTGTTGCTTGTTCTAATGGGCTCGCATAACTTATTTATAATTATCATCTCAAATACTATACCTTGGTCTACTTATTATTATATATAAATCATATACCACCATCAGCCTTGTAGAAACAAAGGGAATAATTTAGTGTGACCCAAGGATGCCATTTTGGCACTTAATTATTCAAAGTTTGATGACTGAGTTGGCTTAAATACGTGACTTGATAATGCCTCCAAGGATCCTAAGTAGGCCTGTTCCATAATTCTGGAAGTCATAATAATGGTAATAAGGGAATTGTGATATGTTTAGCTTCTTCGTGGTAATATAGGAGCGCCTTGAGCACCTAGCAAGGTGGATACGTGCACGATACAAATCCTATATTACTATTATTATTATCATTATTATTATATGTTTAATGAAAGAAATCATACATCGGTGTTTGAAAAAAAGAAAGAAATAACAAGGAGTGATACAAGTCGCATATTAATTCAGTCGAATTTGCCCCATCCGAACGTTATTGATAATTATTGGATGTCTAGTCACCACTCCCCCCATAAACATACTCAATATCACCCCCCACCACCACCACCCCCCATTTAAACGTAATCTAGATATTTTTTTTTCGTATTATGTATTATCTTATGGCATATTGCACGAATAAATCTATATTATGTATAAAGGGTTGGTTGTAGAATATTGTGGATTATTATCATTACTCAGTCAAAGCTTACAAGTATGGATAATCAAGCAGTACTGAGCAGTAGCTATGAACAGGCATTGCAGTAATTAATAATTTGAAGAAAAATACTCCCTGATATTATCATAATACAACACTACATGGATTGTGCTGTTAATGATTACAATTACAGACAAGTGTGTATTAATTATTAAACTCATTCATAGATTTCTACCATCGGTGACTGTAACATTATAAGCGAAAATCATGGAAACTGCATGTTTGTTTTTGTCTCACCTGCATAGCAGAGTGAGACTATAGGCGCCGCTTTTCCGACGGCGACGGCGGCGGCGGCGTCAACATCAAATCTTAACCTGAGGTTAAGTTTTAGAAATGACATCATAACTTGGAAAGTATATGGACCTAGTTCATGAAACTTGGCCATAGGGTTAATCAAGTATTACTAAACATCCTATCAGAGTTTCATGTCACATGACCAAGGTCAAAGGTCATTTAGGGTCAATGAACTTACACCATGTTCATGATGTTGGGGGAATCAACATCGAAATCTTAACCCGAGGTTAAGGTTTTGAAATATCATCATAACTTAGAAATTATATGGACCTAGTTCATTAAACTTAGACATAAGGTTAATCAAGTATCACCAAACATCCTGCATGAGTTTCACGTTACATGACCAAGGTCAAAGATCATTTAGGGTCAATGAACTTTGGCCAAATTGGGGGTATTTGTTGAATTACCATCATAACTTTGAAAGTATGTTGGTCTAGTTCATAAAACTTGGATATAAGAGTAATCAAGTATCCCTGAACATCCTGTGCGCATTTTAGGTCACATGATCAAGGTCAAAGGTCAATGAACTTTGGCCATAATGGGGGTATCTGTTGAATTACCATCATAACTTTGCAAGTTTATTGATCTGACTTTTGAAACTTGGACATAAGAGTAATCAAGTATCACTGAATATAGGCTGTGCAAGATTCAGGTCACATGATCAAGGTTGAAGGTCATGTGAGGTCAATGAACTTTGGCCACATTGGGGGTATTTGTTGAATTACCATCCTTTCTCTGTAAGTGTATTGGTCTAGTTCATAAAACGTGGAAATAAGAGTAACCAAGTATCACTGAACATCTTGTGCGAGTTATAGTAGTTTTCAAAGTCAGCACTGCTGCTATGTTGAACTGCGTGATACAGGTGAGACGGCCAGAGGCATTCCACTTGTCATGTTTAGATTTTGCCCGAGAATAATAATTGACCATGTTGACGTTTATGCATTTTAGTACCGTGCAAAGACAGAATGATGCATGATGAAAATAATCCCTTCACTCAAAATATTCTAACCCTATGGTAAAACAATAATGGAATATATTTCCATCATCATTTTAATGTAATATCTCTTGTTGTTGTGGTTCCTCTTGTTTTATAATCTATGCAGGCACGTAATTTTTACGAATTTCAAAGCACATTAGAAAATAAAGAAGAACCTTATCAAGGCAGTAGTAAGTCGTTAATATGGTTAATTAGATTCATTAATTGAGGGTCATTTAATGATGAATTGAAATTATTTACATTGTCTAGTGATAGTTTTCAAGCTTTAGTTGGAAGGCCCTTGGATACCAGCAACCATTTACCGCCGAAGTAAAATGGTGACCGTGTGAACGTGATGCACTCCCAAGTCCATGTTTAAAGTACAGTTTTCATTAAATCATTCACTCCAAACAGCACGCCTTCACATCATGGGTGTACGTACATTGGTAAAACATGAGACATAAATGTAAACAGTGGGGCCGTGACGAACAACGCACGTGATGCACGTCCCGCAAAAGGCATGTTCACACATGCCTCTGAATTACGACTGAAGAGAGAAAAGTAGTATTTCGGTAATGAGATAATAACGGGAAGAAAATGGTTGTAAAACTGCTAAAAATGATACTTTCGCGATTTTATCAGAAATGGCTATGATGAGCGACTGTGTAAGCCGTGATGATTTTTTTTTTCAATTTAAATTGGAGAGAGGTGGGGAGAAACAAAATGATAATAAGAATACGCACAACGTTCTTATGAATAACAATCGGAATTTTAATACTTCTTCTACCTCTGATGATGATGATGTTGAAGATGATGATGATGGAATGTCCATATTAATCATTAGGATGATAATGATGGCAAATGTGATAATGAAAATATTACATTTTCAGTAAGTTTTTTTTAACTTCGTTACTGCAACTTTAGAATACAATTATCTCCACTCGATTGACCCTCTTTAAGAACAGATAGAAATAGAGAAGAGATTCACGTTGGTTTGATTGAAATGAACAAGCAGAAGGTGAAATTTGAAGTTATTGATCTCGCCACTGTTGGGAATAAAGCTGCATGAAATTTATGTGTGAATGGAACCTAGCTTTGCGAGCTTTACAGTGAGCATGAACTCAAAATATCACCTGGGATTCCAAAGACGGCATTGGTAGAAATTTAAATGTGTGTAATGAATGTCGAGAGGATGAGAACAGTTACGTTCCTTTCAGTCGTGCTTTAGTGATGAAGAAAAATTTCAGGTTTGGACTGCTTTTAAAGCTAAAAAATGCTTTTAATGGTCATGTTTGAGTGTTTGAGTCTGTCCGTTTGCCCCGAAGAATGTTACTTCAACAATCGTTTCCTGACAAGTTAACACATCTGCCAACTTTCCTTGACACTGATTGGCTGAGAAGACCATGTGTCACTAAATGAATGATGTTCATGAAACACTATATCAAAACCATAGCATGAAAGCTAAATAGCGTTTACAATTGCAATTAGCGGTTACAACTCTGATTTGTAAACTGAGAACAAAAATATACTGCCAACTAAACTTAAAATTGATCCGATAAACCATTTAACATGTTATCCATAGCAATGTGCAGAGCCGGGCCACTTACACTTTGAGTTAAAGTTATTTATTGCTTCAATACCTACGAAGTAGACATCACCTGTGTTTACAGCCAGGAAGTTTCCCATCCCTGTTTGACTTTCCAAACCACCATAAGGTCATGGAGGTTGTTCATTGTGTTTAGTAGCTTCTTTTTTTTCTCACCAATCGCACTTTTTAGCGGAAAGATGAGCAGGCCTATCATAGTTAACCCAGTTTTCTAAGTGCACCCGGCTCGTCCACACTCTCAATCGGTTTTCATGTCAATCAACGGATGTCCAACTGTACGGCCACGGCTTTGTTTTAAGCATATCACCAGGATTGGATGAGGATGCTGTCTTCATCTTGTCTTCCATCTAGCTGATCTATCCCCACGATGTCTGGTGGGTGTTTCATAAAGCTGTACGTAAGTTAAGGCGACTTTAAGAACGACTGGTGATCCTTTCTTACGCGCTAAACCATCGCCAATGAATATACCATTTACCACACGAAAGGATCACCAGTCGTTCTTAAAGTCGCTCTTGATATGCTTGACATACGAACAGCTTTATGAAACGGCCCCGGGATTGACTGTCTGTTTCCAAAGATTATCCTTTATTCTCTGTCTCTCTACCATGGTCTCCCCCTCCCTCTGCTTCTCGTTCACTCTCACGTACCCTCAAATCGAATAACCCGTCACGTCCTGTTAGCAAAATTCGCCGTCTTCTTTATGCGATCTATTGTGAATAATACATTTTCAAAAGTCTCTGTTCGGGTGGTTGTGTCTGTGAGGGTGTTTGGTATTTCATATTGTCATTTTTTCATCAAAATTTGTGGATTTTTGTATGGTATTCCTCACCGCTAAACTAGTTTTTCGTATATTTTACAGTATGGCCGAAAAATTTCGGTTTCCCCGTAAAATAATAGTATAATAATAATCGGTATTTCTTTACAGTCGAGGAAAAACAAAACTATTTCTAAATTTGCCGCCAGTAACTTTCTCATTCGCAAATTCAGTGCAGTAATGAAATTTTGGGTTATACAGCATTGAATTCACGCAGAAATTGTAAATTGTAACCAGCAATTGAAAATTGCGCCGCCCTATACCGCCTGATACATTGCATAATCGCATTACATTTAAAGGCACTATACAATCTAGTCAAATTCCCATCTTTCGTTGCAGAATTGGTGGAAATCGGGTCAAATATCAGTAAGTAACACTGAGGAGCATACCATGAGCCATTAGGATATTTCTTTGGAGAAAGAGAGCTGTTTTGACCAACGTTTCCCAAAACGAATTATGTTTGCATCATCCCTAGTAGTGATAGCCTTAAAGCGTAATATACGTCACGCCATGCACACGGTATGCTGATAAAAGTGGTTGCCGATCGTTATTCTCACCTTGCTTCGGGAAAGCATTAAAAACAATACCTTTCATGACTCGAAAAGGGGAAAAATGACTTGCAAGAAATCAGTAATGGATCTGAGGTAAATTGGAAAATTGAAAATTATTGAAGATCGAAGTCCGGGTGACTGGCTAAGTGAGAGGGTTATATCGAATTGAAGTCGTATTGGGAATCTATATATGGATATAAATCTTAAAGTCGGCAGTTTGCTCCGGTGCTTTCAATATCTGTCATTCTATTGTTTTTATCGATTGAGAAATAGGGTTACACTTCGTAATTCCGAAGGTTCTTTATTCCGAAGGTTCGTAGTTCCAAAACACGTAAATTGCCTATACCTCGATGTTCGTTAATCCGAAAACGAAAAAGGGTTCGTTAATCCGAACATATTTTGTGGCGTAATTCCGAAGGTTCGTTAATCCGAAAAGGAAATGAGAGTCGTAATTCCGAAGGTTCGTTAGTCTGAAAACAGAATGAGGTCCGTAATTCCGAAGGTTCGTTAATCCGAAAACGAAATGAGGTTCGTAATTCCGAAGGTTCGTTAGTCCGGAAACGAAATGAACAACGAACCTCATTTCGTTTTCGGATAAACAAACCTTCGAAACAACGAACCTTCTTTCGTTTTCGGATTAACAAACCTTCGGAACAACGGACCTCATTCCGTTTTCGGATTGTCGAACCTGCGGAATAACGAACCTTATTTCGCTTTCGGAATAACGAACCTTCGGAATAACGAAGCTTCGGAATTACGAATGTATTCGGAGAAAAAGTTCATTGGAATATGCCAGTTCGGAGTTCTATTCTGCGCGTGATCAGAAAGTCATATTTATCGGTTTAATATTTAATGAGTTAAGCACCAACTTTGATGTCTTGATTATTCATATATACTTTTGAATCGGGTTTTTCAATAGATCCACAAAAAACAACAATGCTTCCATGAGCGACTGGTATTTCTCATTCGGCCAAGTACATTGATTAACAACATGCTAATGCATTCATTTCTGAGATGCAACAAATACCTTCATAGAGTTTTCACTGTGTGCAGCTATTTCAATCACCTGGGGGGTGTTTCACAATCCGGGGTCATCCGTGTACAGTCCGGGACTACCGTGTACACTCCGGCTACTCATCCGGCGCCATCCTTGATGTACCGGCATGTCCGGGAGAAAAATTGAACATGTTCAATCTTTCATCCCGATTACACGGACTGATAATCATCCGTGTTCATCCTTGTAGTCTCCTTGTACATCCGTGTAGCTACCGAATGCATCCGGAGGCTCCTTGTAAGAACGGGATGATCCTTGTTGATACCGGCTTTATCCGGGGTCAAATGTTTGTATTGTTTGCGTACATGAACAATTGTCCGTATTCATAACAAGCACGAGCATGCTCCAGATGCTGCAAAAAGGGACGAAACTTCATTTTAGCAAGATGCCAGCGACAAGAAGTGGTAAGGTCCGTGGAAAGACCCAGTAACATCCGTGATCATCCGGGTATTCCGTGTTGGCTCCGGGAGCATATCAAACAGGATCCCTATTGCTACCTTGCCTATCCTTGTAGACTCCGTACTTTTCCGTACATATCCGTGTTAAAGCTTGTGTATAGTTTTGGTAAATCCACCAAAATGCACCTTTCACTATTCCAATTCATTGCTAGCTAATATGAATGGATATGCCCTATAACAGTTATGATGTGGAGGATATGAAATGAAAATGTGTTTTACAGGATAAATTTTGCGATTTTACTTGGAAATTTAACTTGATCGGGTCACCCGATCAAATTAAAATATCTGTGTGTTTTTGTCTTTCAATTAAATCCTATTCCAAATCATGGAATGGGCTGAAACTTTCAAGATATGTTTTTTGTCTGTAACTTTTGGATATCTAATCACTAAATTTATAAGATAAGTGCTTGAATGCCCATTTTTTAAATTTAAAACAAGCATCGCCGAGAGAGGGCGCTATATATCCAATGTTGTTTCATCATGACTTTATTCAAGTTCAAAGACACTCATACAAAATATATACATGAAGAGACCAGGTCCATCGTTTCGATTCCAAACGGTTGGCAGGTCAGATGTTACATAGATTACAAAACAGGTAATACGTATACAAATATAAAATTGTTGAGAGTAACGTAAATGTAGGAATTAGTTAAAGCTGTCGTAGATACCACGTTGAAAAAAAAAAACTTAATCGATTTCCTAAAATTGAAAGTAAAATATGTAAAGTACATTGCCTTACGCAAAAAAAAACATAGTCAAGTAAATCATCTTGGGCCCTTAGGGATGGTTACGGGTCCAAGTGACGTACCTCCCCCCAAGTTCGTTCTTTTCTTGCGTAGAATATCGAAAAAGAGGAGAGTATGGCGAGTTTAGAAAGAGTATGGAAGAATTTGGTTGGTTGGAAATTTGAGGTTGTTGTTCTGAGGAGTTTTTTAAGACGGTGTTTATTATTCCGGTCAACTAGGCCCCTTGTCCCGACTTCTACAGCGTAAAATGACACCATGTACCCCTTTTCCTTGATATCCCTGACGATCGATTCATACTTTGTGACTTTCCTTTGGTGTGCGTCATCAATGTTGGTTTCAAATGGGATTGTCAATTCGGTGATAATTATCTCTTTCTGATCTTCCCGTAAAATTACTAAATCTGGACGCAAAGTGGTTGTGAGAATGTGGGGAGGTATGGTGCCCCCGGCAATTGAATGCCCTTCTAAATCCGTATAAATTTTCCCGTTGGTCAAATTTTCAAGAAATGCTTTGAGCATGAACCTCAAAATGTTATTATGACGCCACTCGTATCTCTCAAGGAAGACTGGGCAGTTTGAGAGTATATGATGGAGAGTGCCTGTGGTACCAGGACAGAATATACATTTATCATTTAGGCGTTTACCCCAGGTATGCAAGTTTGTGTAAGAGGGCAAAGAGTCAATACATGCATTCACAACAAAACTTAAAACTCGTTTTGGGAGATTATACATAATAGATTTCCAAGTTAGGTTTTCATTTTCCAGTAATAACAAGGAGGCAAATTTTCCCTGGACCAAGAGTGGCTCCACTCTATCAGACCAATATTTAACAGTGTCTTCCTCTATTATCTTCTTAACGGTTTTCTTCACAGTATGCCATGTACTGGTCTCAACACTGATAGCATTTTCAACTCTACGATGGGTTTCGTTACATTGTACGACAGTTGATTGTTAACGTGACCATTGTGATTTCAATAGCAGAGTCAATCGCTTCATTAACTACTGAATCCGCTTTAACTCTCGATCTGCTAAAAGCGGTGGATTGGGATTGGCGGTAAATGTCGGATAATCTCGGGATATTGAGACCTTGAGGTAAGTGGACCATAGCAATGTTGGCACCTCGGGAAGGGATACCTAACCAAATTTTCAGGTATTTATCGGTTAGAACGTCGAGTTTATCTAAGTGGGTCTTTTGTAATGTATGAACTGTGAGCAAAAAGCGGATAGAATTGAGTAAGTATCGTGAGTAAATGGCAACTTTTAACTCAGGACGAAGAGATAATTCGTCTACTCTTTGGATTCTGTCAGTAATTTCCTTATGGACAAAATCATATACTTCAGATGGTTTGCCACTGAAACAGATATTTGATCCCAGAAATTTGTGCGGCTTTTCTCTGATTGAACGGATACTTTCTGTGCCGATTGAGAACTTGATTTCTTTCGGGGTACCTCCACAAATTGACAGACTGCAATATTTGGAAGGTTTTAATTTAAGTCCCATCGACGATGTGTATGAATGTAATTGATCAATTATCTTTTGATGTTGAACTTTATTATTGGTTATTAAATTAAAATCGTCGGCGTACGGAGTTGTTATGATCCTGGTGTCATTCAGGTCATATCCCAGACTATCTTTCATTTGACCGAGGTATTCAATGAGGGGGTTAAAACATGACAAGAAGATGATAGGTGAAAGGGGATCTCCCTGGAACACACCTTTTTTGAACATAAAAGTTTCAGATGACCATTTATTGCCTTTTACATTACCTTGCAATCTACCATATAAATTACAAATATACACTGACAGATTATTAGGCACATGAAATCGACGTAGGGAATGGGAAATTAGCTCGTGAGATACACTACCAAAAGCATCAGCTAAGTCAAAGAACGTGACATGTACAGTACGTTTCCTAGCTTTACTATGTGACATTATTTCATGAAGGACTTGATTGTGTTCCACGCAACCATTGATACCATTAATAAATGCCTTCTGAACATTATGGTCTATGTAATTATTTGTAGTTAGGTAGTCAACTAAACGATTTGCTAGTATTTGATGGAAAACTTTACTTACACAAGAAGTTAACGAGATCATTCTGAAATTTTCTGGTGCATTGGTATCCCCGCCCTTGTGTATGAGCGTTACTTGACAACGGGACCAGCTCTCAGGGAGGTCGTGTGTTTCGAGAAGAAGTTGAGAAAATAGGGTGGCCAAAAAATGATGAACACACGGGGTATGTTTTAACAAACCATACATAAGGCCGTCTGGCCCGGAGCAGAAGATGCCTTCTTGGCATATAATACCGATTTCACTTGCTTAGGGGTAACCGGGGTTAAATCAAAATCATGGTTTGAATATTTGAAATTTTCTCAGAGAAGTGCAGTTGGAAAAATATCTAACGATCTCTACGCTTCAGTAAGACTGTCGTATTAGATGATATTCGATTATCAATCACATTATTGACCCTTTACTAAAGCTATACACAGGCTTTAATAACCAGTTAACTCCGTACTCACTCCGCGAATGCTAGGAAAATACAATTTAAATGTCGACGCGTACATCATGTACATGATATGCAACGCACAATTTTATTGATCAATACGCAGTAGTGCGCGTCATCTTGGCATGATCTGACCAATGCTGTCATGCCTTTTACACTGCGCGCAACAAGACATTTAAGTGCGAATTAAGTCATACTTAACATGCTTAAATCTTTGTGAAACACCCCCAGGTCTATTCAATTCCTGCATCCTGTCATGTAAGACAAGCTTACATAATATGTTGCCTTGAAATCAGCCTGTCATAATGAAAGAAATTAAAGGTCATTTGACCAAAATTGCCCGTGAGGTGACTTCGAACTGGTCTATTAGCTAATGGATGGTAAGGTCGAATTTGCTCTCAATACATTTTGTATACCCGCTGACAATCGTTTCAATCCTTGATTCTAAACAATGGATTGGAATGATAATATAATGACTAATTTATTTAAAAATTAGCCAAGGGGAAGTTTCAAGTTCTTTTCGAAACATGTCAAAATTGATAAGTAAGCCAATTCCCCTAAAGAAAAATGAATATATATAACAATATTGATAAATAATAATTTACAATAAATGAATAATCTGGACACATTTCCTTGCGAGTTGCGATAAGCGAACATTAAGATATTATCCTACACTGTCAACAAAAAAATATTGGGTAAAATTTAAGCAATACGAGGGTAATTATGTGTCCAACCAATTTGGGACCGCATTTAACCTAATGCGGAAGCATAATTGTCCGATAAGGTTAAAAAAAATAAGCAACAATTACTGTAGAATGGGAAAATTTTTCATCACATTTGAAAATGAAAATGCCCCAAAGAACTGACCAATGATCCATTATTTTTAGAGTGTAAATATGCCTGAAACTCTCAACAGGTCTGTGCAATGTGTAAGAAAAAAAAGTTTTTGTTGAGCTACCCCCCCCCCCATCCTCTTATTTATCGAAAGAAAAATACTACCTGGGATAAATGCTAGCTATCCAAGGTATAGTGTATCTATTGCCAACAAAAAGCGCAATGAGCCAATTTTCGAGGGATGAGACATGGCGTACACTCTTAAAATTGTTGGGCAAAAATGCCCAACTTTTAACCAACCCTGGGCATCATACTGTCCACACAACTTTTTGTTAAAATCTGCCCAAATTAGATAATATAAACTAATAAATCGGGTAATGAATTTGCTCAATAGGATAATAATTGCCCTGAATATATATTTTTTTAACAATATACATTACCCAACACAGTGGAAAGTGTGTTGCTCAATATTTCAAGTGTTCACATGTAGGTTTATAGGCATTTTTAAATAGTCCTTTTTATCAAAACAAAACTGAAGATTATTTCACACATTTTCCTTTTCATTTCCTTTCTCCCATATTTATATGTCTGGATTTTTACACACTGTAAAGAAGATAATCTAAACAATGCTGTTTACTATGCAAATGACACATTTTTAAACAAGTCATGCAAGTGTTTAAAATCTGAAACAACAAAGTTTAAATTCAAATATTTGATTATCAATAATTCAAGCATAGTTTTTTTTTATTCTAAACACTTCCTTAAACTGTTTAAACAACTAGTGTGCTTTTCACATAGTAAAGATTGCAAGTTTGAGGGATCCATGACCCAAAGCGCCCCCCTTCCCCATCTGTGTGCCAGTGATGTTCACATAATGCAGTCTTTGAAAAAGTGCGAGCAAAAAGGAATGACCCTTCTTTAAGAGTGTTGTTTATCCACAGGATAGCTGAAATGCGATCTCACGTTTCCCCTCTTCGTGAATGAAGACATTTGAATATTTTTGTTTTTAAAGAGAAAGAAGAAGGGGGTAAAGGAGGGGGGGGGGGGGGGTATTACGCCAGAAGTGCACTGAAAAAAAGTCACATAGTCATAGATATTAGACAGATAAAGTGAGAGAAAGAGAATTCGCGCTAAAATTCAAGGATTAAAAATGAAAATGTGAATATAGGAACCAGCCTAAGATTTGATTTATCAAAAATTTTCTTACATATCTCAAAAAGACTGAGTTAAAATCTGTTAGCGTTAACATGTTTAAAGTCAAATCCACAACGTTTCAGACTAAATCAAATGTACGACAGGTCCTTTTAAATCCTTGAAATTTAGAATGGAAGATAAGTTTAAAGAGGGGGGGGGGGGGCGATAAAGAACTAAATGTAAAATGCATGCACGGAGATTATTTCGTTATTTCGGTTAATAAGATGTGGAGTAATAGGTTGGATCTAGAGTTTTTTTTTAAATGGTGGGGCACAATATGGTGCATGGAGCAAGATTTCTAGGCATTTGCGAGCGAATGAAGATAGTGATCAAGCGATTTTTTTTTAATTACATTTTCTTTATTAAACTGAAAATGTAATTTTGTGATAGATTTTTTTTCTTCACAACGTTGTATTGTATTTTTAAAAGTATGTAATTTTTAACATTTCCCTATCATTTCTTTTTCTTCCCTCTTTCCCTTTTTTCTGTTTTGGCGGGGGAACTTTTAGGGGTGAAGGGCCCCCACACCCCACTGTCTTTTCCACCATCGACTCCTTCTAAGCAAAGTGCCGGGGAGGGGTGGGTGGGTTGATGTAGACGGAGATGCGAAGGGAAGTATGGTTAGAACATGAATTTAAAAAAGACACGAAGAGAGAGAGAAGAAGATGAAGATGATGAAGAAGAGGAGGAGGAGAAAGGGACAAAAGCCAAACAAAGACGAAAGATATGTGGGTTGAATTTCAAGTGAATCAATACTCACTCTTGGTGTCTATTTCGTCTGGTTACCCACGTGCACCCCTGAATATCGCACGTAGTTAAGAAATAAGTACTCTGGATGCAAAAGGTATGAGGCACAAAGGGAGAAATCCTCATATTAGGCATGTTGGAATGGACTCTAAATGTGCGATATGACATTCGCATCGACCTAATGTGAATAAAAAGTGGTTTTCGTGCGACATTCGCTTATGGAATTTTCAAGTAATGAATAAAGGGAAACTATGTTAAAGGTTTGCTACGAACAGTATATGAAATAAGAGAAGCTCGACAATGTCTCCATTATGCAATAAATCCTTAAATCATAATGGCATCGAAGGCGTCGAATGTATAGTGTGACGAATTTCCGCATCGAAAGGGTGTTTCCCCTTAATGGGATGCCATGATTTTACAATGGAATTTAACATTGGAAGACTCATTTGAAAGCTTCACAAATTGAATTTCGTTATCCTCGTATCACATTAAGCAGACATTTCCTTTTGTCCTCCTTCACGTCCCACAAAACCTTTTTTAAAGTTACTTTTATTTAATCATGTTAATGGGAAACCAACTTAAGTAAGTACGTTGTGTTGTTGAAGTCTTGTTTTGTTCTCACTTTTTTAAGTTTAGCGAACGAATTACTTTTCGAGCCAAGTTTTAATGTGATTAAATCATGGTGAAGGTTTTCATCAGCATTCGCTTTGGTTGCATAGACATCGGATTGTAGACACGGTACACCTCGTGAGGCACCAGTAATGACACATGTTCTTCGGCGGATTCGAACCGTTCAACCCCTCCCCTTACATCACTCGTACCACTGGGCCGCCTGACCTTCTCAAATCATGGCAGTAGTGTATGTCTATTCGGATTATAAACATTACGCGCACACCTGCTCTTACGCGCGAACAGTAAGCGGTACATACACATGACACATGCAATTATGGTAGGGATTCGTTACAAATGTCACAGTAATGATGGGGTAATTAGTCACTTGCCAGCCAGACAATAGTCATGATAGTGATACAGTACATGTCTTACCACCATCTATATGGGTCAACCATGTGTGAGTCGAACGCCTTTACAATCGCGTTTGTTTTGATAGAGAGTTATACCATGTGACATTGTTGCGTCATTCATGTTCACTGGCGTACTAGTAATCATGTTAATTAAGTTATTTGAGGAGGGGTATGGCTGCATGTGAAGTATACACTGAGGCCCGTATTCTGAAGTCGGGTTTAACTTAAACTCGGGTTTAAAGTTGTAGCTTAAGTATGGATAGCCGTTGTTACACAAATCACTAATGGTAGAGATATCACATTTAAAGCTCATTTGGCTCTCAAATCATTCATAATTGTCTATAAGAAGTATGAATAGATCATTGTCTTCACCATCAATGAATCAGGAAAGAGCACAGTAGACATAAAGAAACATAGAACTTAATTAAAAAATTGACACCTTTGGCTTCCCATAATTTAATCACAGAGTCAAACCTGACTTCAGAATACGGGCCCATGTAACAGTGTAATTATGTTCGTGCATTTATAATAATATCAAAGAGGTTCTACAGGATTCGTTGTTGTTTTACAGTTTGGTTATTTGTCATCTTCTTATCTTAAATATATAGCTAACATTAGTCAAAGCCTGTGTTCGGTAACGAGCTCCCCAGCACACAAACGTGGCACTTCTACTTATTGCTAATAATCTGCGACATAATGGATATCGAATACTTTTTTCTGCTTTTCCTTTTTTGTTCATGAACCTCCCACGTTGATATAATTTTCCCAACATGAAAAACGATACTTCAAACAATGTTAGTAGCAAGGCTAGGAGACCCTTTTCTCTCAACCGTGTTTCAAAATGTTCGCAAAAATATTATAATAAATAAAATAATGTTATATTGCCAGCGTTTGTGATTGTTTGTGGGAAATACAGAATATGCTACTACCTTTCCAGTGAGCTTTTTTTTTATTGTGTAGTTGCTATTGTGTGTATACGTGTAACAATCAAATTTTGCTCGACCCTGGAAATAGGATTTGGCGCCACCATCTGAAATATACGACCCGGGGCTTGAACGAATATTCCGCAAGAAGAGGTGTTATTGGCGCAACCTTCATACTAATTTAAACGATACTAATGATGAATAATAAAATAGTTCAAACCCGATGTAAGGTGCTATACATATCGTTACAAGATTACGTAATAAATACAATTAATGTCGGATCCACCTTTAATTCCATAGATCAAAAAGACTCGTTTAGATATATACTTCGGGAAATAAATGGTGTTAGATGAAGCGAAAGAATAAGAATTAAGATTAAAGTCGATGATGCAGGTATCATTCTTACATCTTGTATGAGGCTTTAAAGTGATATTGATTGTACGATTCCAGACGATACCTTTACTACAATCTCAAATATATGGGGGAACGATTGAAATCTAATGCAGTAGGTAAATATAGAAAATATCCACCCGAAGACATCCAATATATAGAAAGAATGGGCAAGAAAAGGAGACCCGGAATTCCGCACGAAGAGTCGTTCTCGGATTTATTTTTATTTGCAAATAGATTGAAATACTACACTGCTCCTTTTATATCACGAATGCCCACTATCTCAAAGTAAGTGGTTTTTCTTCTTCTTTTTTTAGGGGGAGAACGTAAAAAAAAATACCGCTATCCATTCTCCTGAATTTGTATCAGTACTTTACATTATTTTGTCTTGCATAGAGAACAGGGGAGTCGGCGTTACAGGATTCCTACAACACAGAAATGCTTTTGAAGCATTATAGAAAGAGTGATGGTGTTTTATTATGCGAAAAACCTACATTTTATTCATGTCAGTACACACAGCAAAACTGTGGTGTTAACCGGTGTACATAGAGGACGACACCAGTTATTTTACACCGGTGTTAAATTGGTGGTGTTAGTTTTACACCTATACAACACCTTTTGTTGTTACACTTACACTCTTTGGTGTTAAGTTTAATCTCTAGGGTGTAATTTTAACACCTCAGGGTGTGGTCCTCTATCAACACCAATTGGTGTCAGTTTTAACACCGCAGTTTATACAGTGCAGTAACACAGTGGTGCAATGCCCTTTAGCGACATTTATAAAGATCAGTGATAATATGTGGTTGTTACAAATATTTGCATAATGTTTCTGGGTAAATATTGATTTAGGGTTTTCAGAAGGAATTACCCTTTCTTACTCTCACTAAGTCATGTAAAGCCTCAATCTTATTGTGTTTATCCACCCGCGTCATACACAGCAAAAACTGTGGTGTTGACCGGTGTACATAGAGGACCACACGAGTTATTTTACACCGGTGTTACATTGTAGATTTACAGTGTTAGTCTAACACATATAGGTGTTATTACAACACATTTGGATGTTACATGTACACTCTTTGGTGTTGTATTCAATCTCTAGGGTGTAATTTTAACACCTGAGGGTGTGGTCCTCTATTAACACCAAGTGGTGTCAGCAGGGTGACCAGACGTCCCGTATTTCCCGGGATTGTCCCGTATTTTGCTCCTTTGTCCCGGCGTCCCGACAAACCCTTCCCGGGACGCCTATTTGTCCCGTATTTCAGAATATTGAACAAAATGTAGTGAATACATTTAAAAGTGACGAATTTTCATGAAATAACCAACAGATGACGGATGACGAAGCAGAGACAACAATTAAATCGATAACTGTAAACTTTTGCAAGTGTGATTTTCTTGCTAACCCAATACAGTTCATTGTAAACAAACTGGCCTCCTGCCCGTGTGTGGCAGGCTACTATAGGCATGTAGGATCGGAGCAAATTCTCAATGGTGCAAACAATCTCACATGATAAACAGTTTTTCATCCAAAATGATCACAAAATCTGCGGGAAATTCTTTAAATTATATTATGGATTCTCAGATTAATGCAATCGGAGGAACAAGTTATTGTTTCAGCTTTCGTTTTGAGCTTTGGTGTGGATGATGCCGTGATGTTTCATATATTTTTTTTAATTTGACAATATGTTTCACTTTAAAATTTTATTCATTTCTACAACATCTTACCTTTAATTTTTTTTCAACACATCTAAAAAAAAAAACCAAATAACATTATGATTTTTGTTAAATGATCGGATTTTTTGTTTGCTTGAAGTTTGAACTTTTTTCCTCTTTGTTTCTTTTCTACCCTATCCTTCCTGCTTGCCCTTTTTTGTTCCATCTATCTTTATTTCCTATCTTTCTTTCCTGAACATTTTTTTTTCTCTCTCTCTGTTCATTTTTCTTTCCTTCCTTATCTGAATTTCGTTCTTATCAAATTTCCTTTTTTATTTCCTTCATTCTTTCTTTCCTTGAAATGTATTTGGCTTCCTCCTCTCTTCCACTCCTGTTTCTTTTCGTTCTTTCTTCCCTACCACTATGCAGGCGCGTAGCCAGGGGGCGGTGGGGGCGGTCGCCCCCCCAAAAAAAAAGTCCCCCAAAAAAGAAAAAATGAAGGGAAAAAGAGGAGAAAAGGAAAAGGGAAGAAAGGTAGTTTTGTGTGTTTTTTTTCCTTTTTATTCCTTTTTTTTCAAAAGAGAAACTCCTTCATTCTCGCTCTGTATTTTTATATGATTTTTGCTTCCGCGCTGCGCGCGGTTAAATGACAATATTGAAGTTCTCCACTGTTTCCCCCACCCTTTCTCTAACCCTATTTTCCATCTCAGCTATATGTGTTTCTTGCCAGATAAAGTTCAAATGTATATAGGGCATGGATTTAAAGTAAGGTTAGGCCGAAGTATATGAAGTTATCCTTTTTTTTATTGATCACGCAACTTCTGGTCGGGTCGACTCCGGGCGGGTAAAATCTTTATATCAGTTTTTGCCGTCATCTCCATAAAGTCAACTTCTCCTGCTTTTCAGCTCATTACTAAACAACCATAATTTTTGGGCAAACAGGTTCCTAATTTAAAAAGAGGAAGGTATAAAATTCGTGTCGTTTTGAATAAAAAAAGTCAAATATCTTTTTTTTTAATAAATTCTATTAAATTTCATGTCATTTCCCTGCACACTCATCTCCTGTCCTGTTTTGCGCCCTCAGTTTTAAATTTTGAATGACACTTACGTTTCTTTGATTCAAAATGAAGTGCTTCAGGATAAGTCAAAGAAATTAGGCAACCTTCAATAACTCACAGAAGTTTCTATTTTCCTTGTAATGAAGTTCAGTAATCGTAGAAAATCAATTGAAATAGAGCCGATGGGGTACAAGATACCTGCATTTGATGAAACGTCCGCCCTTTGAAATTTCAGAGTTTCATTGCTCTGCGCGGGAAGGAATATCTTCCTCCCGACAAATATATTTCTTCTCTTCTGTTTTGCGAGTTAAAGATATGCGCTGTCGCTAAATTGTTTGTAATCAGTTCTGATCTTTCCAAGAGAAGTATTCAATATATCTTTGAGAATACCCTTTTCTCGGGACCCTTTCCATGGAAAAAATTATAAAAAAGGTTTAGCTTCCGCGCTTCGCGCGGGGTTATTAGTATTTTAATTTCCTCCATTGTATTAATTCCTTTTTGTGCGTTCACAATCACTTTGAAAACAAGGTTCAAAATCGTCAACTATTTTTGGAGCTGATATAGGTACTAGAGACAAGAGAGATGGCTCCTTTTCATTTTAATTTATGAATCACCAAAAGCTTCGCGCTTCGCGCTCTGTTAGTGTTGGCACGCTTCGCGTGCATTTACCGCCCCCTCCAAAATGAAATCCTGGCTACGCGGTTGACACTATTTTCTCTTTTTTCGTTCTCTCCTCCCTTAATTCTTCCCTCCCCCTCTTTCTTCTTTTCTTTATTTTATTTTCCCCTCTACTTCTTTTTCCTTATTCTTTCTTTCCCTTCCTTTCTTCCTTCCTTCCTTCCTTCCTTCCATTCCTGTTATTCTTCTTTCTTTCAAAGAATGAAGGAAACATATTTCTTTACTTCATTCTTTTATTCCTCCTCCTTTTTCTTACTTTTCCCCCTTTAATTCTCTCCTTTTTGTCTTTCATACATTTATTCATCTTCCCTTCTTTTATCTTTCTTTCTTTCTATATAATTTCAAAGCCAATGATATGGAAACCTTTTTTTTATCTCTTTTATTTTTTCTTTCATCCTTCATTTATTCTAACTTTCTGGGGGTTTTTTCCTTAATTTTTTTTCGATCCTTCTCAATTCATCTCTTTTCTTTCTCTCCTTCATTCTTTCGTTCACCCTCAATTTCAATTCTTTATATTTTTTCACAAGTCTAACACTGTGCGTGGGATATTCTTTGTTGATCTTTGTTTGTCGATTGTCCCGTATTTCATTTCGTAAAATCTGGTCACCCTGGGTGTCAGTTTTAACACTACAGTTTTTACAGTGTAAATCCATGTAAGGCCTCAATCGTATTGTCTCTATCCACCCGCGTCATAATATACATGTACATTCTTTTATTCTTGCTTAGAACTGCCTCTGTGTGTCTCTTTCTCTATTTTTTTTTATATTTCTGTTTTTGTCTTAATTTGTTTTCTTTCTGTATGTGTGCCTCTCTCTTCGTCTCTGTGGGTGTGTTCACTCTTTTTTTTCTGCTCCTCCATGTCCTCTCTCATCATCTCTCCGTCCACAGAAAAAAGCCCCACGATGTTTAAAATGTGGTACAACACTGTTTACTATTTGAAGTTTACTGTAGTTGTTTAAAGGTTTAAGCAACCATGCTTACTTTATTGAAACTAATCATATCAAACATTTAATTTCGATGGTCAAGTTTTCAATCTCTTCTTTAAAGGGATGGTCCGGGATAAAAGTATTCATGGCTTAATAAATAGAGTAGAATTCACTGAGCAAAATGCCGAAAATTTCAACAAAATCGGATAACAAATAAACAGTAGTTATGAATATTCATTAGGTGGACTGATGATGTCACATCTCCACTTGTTATTTTGTATCTTATTATGTGAAATGAGGTTTATTCAATTTTTTCCTCCAAGAACTAGAAATATTGGATTGACCACTGATTTAGTGCATTAGATATTTATTGCTGCATCTTATCTCATTATAAGGGAGACATATTATTCACACAAGTATGAAATAATGAAAAAATTATGATTTTATGTAATAACATAAGAAAATGGAAAGTGGAGATGTGACATCATCAGCCCACCTAATGAATATTCATGACGAGTGTTTTTACAAAATATTGCTAAACTTTAAACTTCAATAGCTTTATAATTTTTTATCTGATTTTGATGAAACTTTCAGCGTTTTGCTCAGTGAATTCTACTTTATGTTTTAAGATATAAATATTTTCAGCCCGGACCACCCCTTTAAGGTATTCAACACATTCCTGAAATGTTAATAATTGTATCACATTTAAGAAAATAAACAGCGGGCTTTTTTTCGTATTGATTAAAATATTTCCAATTCTACAACCACTCTCTTCATTTCTAAGCTTCTTAATGTGATGTTATTGCATTATATTGAAGTCATTCCAATCCAATCCATTGTATTGCTATCATTCTTTTTAATAAATAAATTTGATTAAAATGACATTGAAACGTCTCATTTCTCCGAGTTTTCCAGCATCAATGATTTAGCTCGCTGCCTAATGGCCAAACCATGCATGTAACATTTATGAACCACTTCTTACAGAATGAGTGTCATATTAAACGAGTTATCATCAAGGTGTCGCTATCAATCTCCCGTGTCTCTTTTTGCGGAAATGTATTTTTAATGAATTGCTATGACTTGCAAATGACATTAAATGATATCAAATAATGTATGGAAAATTCCTCTCCACATCGGGGCTCGTTTCTTGTTCGTTCCATATTGATGATAATTGTGATGGTAGTCGCTCTCATGCTGCCAGTGACATCATCGCAATCTGAATTAGGTTTACAGCGAATTCTACATCTACTTTTTGTTCAAAACCCCCTTCCTCGCTTGAGAATGGGCACACTTTTATCAGTCTTGTCAACGCACGTGCCCACTCGTATTTGTGTCGGCAATATTCTACTTAGATTATCCCTCTTCCCACCTATGTTTTCCATTTTATCTCTGTATTTAGGCATACATTCGTAATTCCGAAGCTTCGTTATTCCGAAGGTTCGAATATTCCGAAGGTTCGTTATTCCGAAGGTTCGTATTTCCGAAGGTTCGTTAGTCCGAAAACAAAATGAGGTTCGTAATTCCGAAGGTTCGTTAGTCCGAAAACGAAGTGAGGTTCGTAATTCCGAAGGTTCGTTTGTCCGAAAACGAAATGATTAACGAACCTTATTTCGTTTTCGGACTAACGAACCTTCGGAACAACGAACTTTATTTCGTTTTCGGACTAACAAACCTTCGGAACAACGAACTTTATTTCGTTTTCGGATTAACGAACCTTAGGAACATAGAACCTTATTTCGTTTTCGGATTATCGAACCTTCGAAATAACGAAACTTCACACCACAAATGTTCGGATTAACGAACCCTTTTACGTTTTAGGATTAACGTACATCGAGTTATAGGCAACGTGTTTCGGAATTACGAACCTTCGGAATTACGAAGTGTAACCCTGTATTTGACTGTGCTTAGCCGTGTTACTTCCCTAAATTGTTCCATACCCATGACCTTTCGAAATAATATTAGTCTCTTCCGTATGTTGAAAATATATAACGGAAGTTTTGAATTTACCCAAGGGGGCATTGTTGGCTAACTCTACCTCATTTATACCTCCCGGGCCTCCGAAGGGGTGGGAATCTATTTTGGATTTTCAGCATGATGGGAATTCAATTGAGGAAGTGTAGTCATGGTATTTGAGTATTGACAGGTAGCTAGCCTTGCACTTTCAGTGTAGTTGGTTTGCCATGAATAAAATCTCAGTTATGACGTTTTTCTTCATATTTTAGAGGTAGAATAAACGTTTCTTTGCCATGTTATCTTAAAGTGTTCTATTGTTTTGTTTAATTTACAGTGTTTTCATGTACAGGTATTTTCAGAGTACAGTTGTTGGTATACGTATCCATCAGCTCGGGGAAAAAATGGTGGGGTATTGGTTTACACTAACATAAAACGAGAAGACGAACGAGAGCACCAGAAATGCATGAATAGGTGATAGAGGCGTGCACCAGCCCAAATTTGATAAATTCATTCTACAATGTATTAAGTGTTACAATTATATGGATAACTTAACGCGATTCCTAAACAGATTCATCAGTTTCCAGGCAAAGGCGACAATGTCCGCCTCGGCGTACACAGAATGTACTGAAACCATGCGACTTGGTGTACATATAGGGGCATCATGAATAGATATTGGCATTGAATGTCTGGTCATTAGAGCTCATTACATGATTTTAGGAGAGGTTGGAACCCCAGCCCCCCCCCCCCCCTTAAAAATGGTTTATGTTGCTCACCAGGTTACGTCAGTTTACTTCCCACCTTCCAATGTCTTCAAAAGTGAAGTCGACAGATGAACCCCAGTTTTTCAACTTCTTCAAGAAGCTACGCCATCGGTTAGGGATGCTACCATCGGCAAGGTCGGACTTATCACACCCCAGAGCTTCGATGAATGCATTCTAAATGAAGTGAAAGGGGTGAACTTTATCAGGAAACGATTGGAATAATCATCGTATAGTCTGTTGAGGATAGCCCAATTAGGCTGTAATTGAGGGCCGGTTACGGGTAACCGTTATATTCCGATTATCGTTGAGTTTACAGGCTCTGGCTCGAGTCACTCGCTAGATACTGTGTGCAAAAAGGGGCGAAGAAAGTCAATAGGTTGCATGCTTTATAATCCCGGCTTGTATATGCAAGTATTCACAATAACACACACTTTGATGAAACCCAAAATTATAACGAACGGATTTTTTTTTTCATGATTAGGACGCAGCGATTCTGACCGGAGGCATGGTGACAACTGCGATTTGGTCCCCGATTGACAGTTTCAGACGCTTTCTCGCAGTCATACCATTAATGATCATTCTCTGTTTCATCATGATTAGGCCTATACTAATGATAGGATCGCCATAACATATACCAACGTATTTTTGTTTAAATATGATATATGAAATATGGGCATGCCACCCCCACCCCGAAACTGGAGAGAGAATTAGCTCTACTACAACGAACCTTCCCTGAAGAGATGAGTATATATACCCCTGGGTTTGTACCCCCTGCTGCAGAAACTCGTCTATTGTACCATTATTCTTTGAACATTTATTTTTGGTATGAAAAGCACCGGCGGTACTTCATATAGGCATGATAGAGATCGTGTTCAAACAAAACCATTTTCCTTATTGTATGACGATTATCAAGGTACGTGGTTTTCACCCCTTTTGTTAAAATAAAATGGATATACATTATTAGGTGATTAAGTCAAGTCACGTTGCAATAATCAAACCCTATTTATGGATTAGTATAATGTCCCCTGAAGCGCGCCTTGCATGTTGTAATGAATGCTTACTGACAAGTGTGTTTTCCAGTTATTTTTTTTTCTTGTTATTGGTTATTGTTAATCGATACGGTTTTAGCACAGAGAGCACTCAACACATTACATTTGACAAGGCACCGTTCATCTGGGCTCCGTAACACAAAATTTAGCGTTTAATCGCTGAATGAGTGGCCTATCAACATCGTCGTTGCATGCGCATTTTGCTCGGAAGACTGACTAGGAACCAATCAGAATTGTTCTTTCATATTATCTATTAACCGCTAACCTTTGTGTTACAGGATCCAAAAGGGGAGAGGTAATGATAACCCCTCTTACAGTGACCCCTCCCCCTCCATGTACGTTGTAAAGTATAAGGTACTGCACGCTTAAGAGATTCAACCAGCTCATTTGCCCCGCAGTCGCAATCCCGATTGCCAACTCCTCCTTATCCCCCCTTCCCCTTGCGGATGCACCCTGGGCAGATGGGATAATAACTGGTCAATATCCGAATGATCGCATTCCTCCTAATCATTTGCCTCTTGGAGTTAGTATGTGCAGGTCTTCTCCTCCCGATCGACCCCACAAATTTGCAGGACATTTGGGCAATATTCAAGACGGCTATTTGGCGCTCAATGCTGCGTGAAAGAGTTATCGGGGAGGCCAATCATAAAACGAATTCACCACTCTGTGGTAAAGCAGCTCCTTAAATAAGTGCTTTACATGGTTCACGTCTACGGTGTACATTTGTGTTACTTGCTAAATGTGTTGGGTGTTCAACATGTTCAGGTTCATTTCGATCAGTCCAATAGGTCTCCAATTGTTTGTAAAGGGGAGTCGTATAGATTAATCAACCGAACATCTACCCGGGATTGCCTAGCAAGTTTAAAAGGCATGGTGATGACTTTATATTTCAGCTGTGCTATCGGAGCCGAAAGATTCGAGTCTGATTTTTTTTTCGAAGACGCAAGTGAAACAGCGTTACGACTAAGTACGAGTGCATGGATGTGGAAACGAGCAATCGGCTTGAAAAAATCTAATCGGATGATCAAATGTAGCTTGCCGGCGAGTGCAGTTGAGGATTCGATACTTGGAATTTCGTCAGGTGCTACATAGGAATCCCTTAGGGGTAGAAGCTAGTGAAGGAATATATTACCAGGTAGAGTAAGACTGCATTTTCATGCAAGTTAGTTCACAGAGCGAGAGAATTTCGGAGATGTGAGTGAGGAATCTGCCTTGGTGTATTGCATGCAACGTCGATAATATATTAGATTTAGAAATGTGAATATCAATTCTGCTTTCAAATAATGGAGGTATAAATAATCTGCCAGCAGATTTGATAAATCTAATTTCAATAGTCCTTTGTTTCTCCCTTGATCTGGTATGATGTCGTATGAGCATGATGAATGGATGGGCTGGCAATTAAAACAGGTGGGAGTACATGAACTGCCAATGAAATAGGGCCAACTGCGAAAATCATCAATTGCTATCAATTATCTCTTGATTATGAACCACATCAGGGCATCGGTGTTCCACGATGCCAATGTTTCAGATACACTGCAAAAACTCCGGTGTTGATTTAACACCAGCCCGGAATCTATATATTTCCGCATCAGAGATGTATTGAAACAACACCAGATTGGAATCAAACCGATGCTGTTTGTATAAACACCTATCTGGTGTTAGACCAAAACGAAACTGGTGTTGTTTAACACTTCTCTGGTGTGGACATACATGTGAATAGATTCCGGGCTGGTATTAAATCAACACCAGAGTTTCTGCAGTGTATCATTCAGATTCACTGCCTCCGTAACTGTACCAAGGGAGTTCGGAGTAGACTCCATTGGGATACCATCCTATAGCACTGTGATCAATATGGGACGTCACCTCGAGTTATCCATATCACAATGTTAGCCTAGCTCTTATGATTGGAATATCTTCTGAAGATGAACGTTTTACCGTGGCACGGCGTAATTCATAATGCAGAACATCTACAAATGGAGGAGACAACTCTATCCCGGCCCGGGTAACATGAAGCTTAGTAATTGATCGTTGAGCTCCTTTTCCCGAGTGATCATGCGCTATAATCAAATGAATCAATTGTAGATATCAGCGTCAAGATCAATCCCAAAGATGGTATAATACGGGGCCCAGCTACATTCATTCCACATCCAGAAGAACCTGAATGGCATCAACAGATACTATAGTTCATAGATACAATCTGAACATTGACAGTTGTACATGTTATCGTAGCCAAATTGTTGTTGAGTCTTCACAGGAGAAGGGCGAATATTAAATTCAAATCATTCACTATTTGCCGTCTTCTACTTAAATTGTGATAATACGCATAGCGTCCATGCTTGTGAGACCGTTGCCTCCTTCAGTCATTGAAGATCACCTTCATCTCCCTTTGCGACATTGTAATGCTGTTCTAGTGCAACTCATCCTTACATCATGTCCATGAAAAATCACTTCTGGTCATGCTACAGTTTTTTATCCCATATTTAGAACACCAACGTGGCCAAGAACCACATGGACCTATCATGAGGGACATGACAGGAATACTATTTTTCGGCCTATCATGTCTATAGGCCTATACATGTATATTAAAAAAAAATCCTTTCCAACAATTTCTAAACGTTTATTTTTGGACCCACGTGTATGATTGTTTCTCTAAAACACTAAATATACCCCAAAAGACTTAGGTATTCTTATTTGTCATTTTTTTTTGCATCGAGCCGTACAAACATCGTTTCCTGATATTTTCAGAAATTTTAGGGATTTTTAATCTAGCAATTCTCCTTGCATAATTACTGTTCCAAAGTAATGCTGTCTATTTTGCACGTTCGTTCTATTGGTGGGTGAACTTCTGTATGTAATTGACTTCCATAATACCCACCTGCGGTGTCTTGTATTCCGGTCAAAGTCAACGTGTTTGCCAATCGACGATATCACTTTCCAACCGTGATGACGTGAAAAGACATGTCCAGTTCCCCTTCCACTGAGAAGTCCGTTTCAGAAGGACGTTACCTTTACGCTGAAGGTATAGGTTGGTGGCCTTCTTGCTCCGAAGCAAACGTCGTTATCGTCGGCATGTCTAAACAAACATATCTTCCGAAGAAGAATCCCTCCAAAGCGTCGTGTCTGGATTTAACACATGGGTCGTTAGCTCGATAGAGCGTTTGACTTACACGTAGGCCCGCAGATGGTGGGTAGGGGGCGGGAATTGCACCCATGAGTAGAAATGCATGTGATGATAATACTTAAAAAGGCCTATCCTATCATCATTGTTTGGAATTTGTAGGCCTACCCCAGATGAAAGCTGATAGAGTCATGAATATAGTTTTTATACTTTTGGCGTTACTTAGGGTCTGCATCCACATTCAAATGGTAATAAATACGTTTTGGTTCACATTTATTTGGGGGATGCCCCTAATACAATACCACGTGTAATAACGACCTGAAAATGAGTTCGAACAGAATCCGATAAAATGACCACCAAAATTTTCGTATGCATGAATGAAAAAAATATGTGTCAATTGGCTCCGTTAAAAAAACCCTGTAATTACTAAGAAATAATAAATAACGGAATTTCATAAAATTGCAGGTATTTTTTATCAAACAATATTAATATACTAGCCCACATATGCATTTCTGTTAGTTCTGTTAGTTATCATCAGAATTATCAGTTTTCAACTAAGATTTAAAAAAAAAATGACATGATTTCATAAAAAATTACATGAAAAAAATTACATGATTTCATGAAGATGAGTTGATTTAAAAATAAAAGTACAAGATCTATATCTATGTTAGTTTTCTGGTAATTAACCTTGATTTCATAAGCTTTCTCATGAAATACTTTTTTGCTGCAATTACTTTCTTTTTTTTCTTTTAATATATTAAATACTAATTTTGGTGAATATTTGATTATGATTTGAAAAAAAAAATGTGTTTACTAGTGACAGACAAAAAGAAAGGTATTCAAACCACTGACGAAACTTAATTTCCATAGCGATTCTAATTCAACATGTCCAATATTATTTTCGTATTATTTTCGTATTTTAAATACAGTACGATATCGGACAATCCTTGTCACTTGATAAAGAGTTGCAGCGGCACTCGAAAGCTCGTGAACTTGTAAGCTAGTGAACACTTTTTGCGAGAGTGATCACGAATTTCCTAGAAAGCCAGTGAACACTTTTTGCGAGAGTGATCACGAATTTCCTTGTTGACCATAGTAGATTGCGAGACAAATGAATACCCTCTAGCGATTATTTTCGTTGTTGAGTGTATTGATGACTACACTATGCGGTTTACAATATGGGCCTACAATACTACACTTCCGCTGACATACCTGAACCAACTAAGTTACCTATCGAGTATGCCGAACTATATTTACTTAACTACGGACAAAATAACTGCGAAAATCAATTACACTAAAATAGATGTATCATTTTGCTTAAGATATAGATATCAAGTGCTACTGAGAGAACCGACCTAAGAATGAATTCTTAGGCTATTGTGGGATTCCAAAGGGTACACCCTCTTTTGCATCATTAATTAAATTCGAAGGTTTTTTTTCAGAGTTTAAGGCGCCAAAAGGGATGTATTCTCTTTATTCCATGTCATTATACCTACCTCTAACATGTCTAACACGGATAAGCACAATGCGTGTCCTCTAAAGCTGCTTAGCATTGTCAATACATGATGTGTTTTAACATGCTTAAAGCGAATAATATTCTAGTTATATGATAATTGCCAAGGACACTCATTTAAGCTACTTGTCCAAAATATGTCTTCATAGTCTAGGGTAGATATTGATATATTGAATATTAATTTTATTAATATACTAACCCCATATTTAGATAAGGAACAGAAGGCAGAACAATAGAATTGTATTAATTATGTTGTATGCCTCAACTCTCTGGCTTTCGTCAGTGGCTACTGCCTGTGTGGATTTCCAAACTCATCACTTGCCCTTCACGTTCGCATCTCCCTCGTTACGAGACAAAGCCTGTCATCACGTGGAGTAGACCAAGGCATCGGGGATGACATGCCTCGTTGGATCTGTATACGACTTGCCCCCATGCGTGGTTCATCTTCGTCGCGAACCTGGCAAACAACGTCACTGCAATGTCTCCCTGTCACATCAGACTAAAATGGTTTCCACCATGGAGTTCTGTTAGTAACTCCAACATGTCCATGGTTCCACCATGACGTCAGGAACCCCAACTGCACCTAACAGTACCAGTTCAGATATTGCATAACACCTGTATGGTTAGCAGGTCTATGGGCCCCGTGGTCCGAAGGGTTATGTTGATCTGGGGAACCATCTTACAAAGAGTTACGATTGATCCGATCAACACAACTATGGACGGCCAACAACGTCAACATCTACAATGCAAATTTGTTCAAGATATACTCTAGATATGATGTATATTCATACATCCACCGTTTTCTTGAAAACTCGATGTGCTTCTGTTTGTACACAAAGAACATAGTTCAGAGTTTTTGTAGAAAAAAAAATAATGCATTGATATATTTCAATATAGTTGAGGTTGATCGGATCAATTGCACTGCTATTCAAAACAGAGCCCTGAGGCCCGTTGCAAAAAGAATTGCGTTTAAACGCAAGTCAAAAAATTAATCGCAAGTCAAAAATGCGCGCTGTTGATTGGTTGAAAATCAAGTTGCGCGTGATTTTTAGAGTTGCGTTCGATTGCAACTCTTTCTGCAACGGGCCCCTGATCAGTCATCTTCGAGTTAGCCAATGCGGAATCTGGGTAGCGATTCAGAAAGAGTAACAACTATTGTAAATGTGTCAACAATCTGGAAACTACCATGGTAACCGTGATTTTGATTGGCTTCTAAGCCCTGTTGCCATAGTAGTTGCCATAATATTAACATTTAGATGTAACCTGTAACATAATTATGTAAAATATGTCGGCCCCTGGTATTTTCGAAAGATCTTAGAACCAATCACCAACCAGCTACGAGCTTTTCAAATGATCCCTATTGTGATGAACTTGGGTGACCTGCATGTTCGGCTTCGGTCTGACGTCACTTGGTAAGGTCAAATGTCATCTTCAGGTCAACGTTAAACTTTACTTGCAAGACTCTCTTATGACACCTAACTCCGCAACCGTAAGTCACGTTTCTACCAAACTTGGATAGTAGATGGACTTGGGGGACCTGCATGTTATGCTGTAGTCGGAGGTCACATGGTAAGGTCAAAGAACATTTTCAGGTCAACATTAAAGGTTACGTGCATGGCTCTTATGACAAGTGTTATTCCATCCCAGTCATTTCACAATGAAATGAATGCTGAAGTGAAAGGTACATGTACCTGTTATTATTCAAGTGATTGTTGTGTGCAAGGAAAAAGACTGCACCAAATTAACATGATTACGATAAAGGCTCCCACTCATAACTGAGCATGGCAGTTGAATTAATGCATCCATGTTGTCTAATTAACACATGTACACAGGAACGGTGTAATAAGTCTATGCAAAGATAACATAAGCATTGAATGATAGAATAATTGAATGTTTGGAAAACAGAGGCAATGCCATGCATATTCCATGCATATCCGTTGAAAATACTATTTTAAGAACAACTCTGCTTATGATTCATGAAATTCTCTTGACCATAAGTAAAGTTGAAAATTTATTATTCGAAACAGGTGTTGTTTTTTTTTTCATAACACCGATGAAGAGTCATGAGGACGGGGTGATCTTCAGTCTAGTATTCTGAGACATTTCCAACGTGTCCAACGAGTTTGGCTCTTTCGAATTTTAGAAGTTTAGAATCCATCTCAATGTGTATTATTTTCATTTATTGCCCGTCAGTGCATGGTAAAAGTCTGTCATTGAATTTATTTATCTACGATTGTGTATGAGATCTTTTCATTCTGTTCTTTTGCAAGGACAAAAATTCGAATTAATCTTGGAGATCCAAATATCTTCTTCAATGAACATTCAGAACAAACACCTACTAACTACTACACCAATACGATTCTCCACTTGCTGTACAATTATTCCTAATGATCTGAACGAGAGGAGGAGGAGGTCATCAGTGCGTGTCGGAGAGAGCATTCGCCCCCAAGAGAGTAAACTGCAAATCTGCAGGTGGATAAGCATCATCTGGTTGCCATGGAAACAGGACCTTGATGTTGCCCTTCCTTCTGAGAAGAAGAAGGTCATCCGTATAAAGAGCTTAGCTACGAGACTGACAATGATTCCCCGCAACCAGAGGCATAAGTCAATCGTCTCTTGCATTGATGTTGGAAAGAGGATTTATTTGGGATCTGGCTCCTGCAATGCATCTTACTCCATCTCCTCTCATAACTTGTGCGAAAGCATGCAGTGTATTTGAAATTAAAATGGATAATGAAGATGTCTTTGTTGCAAGTATGGGTATTGTAGGTCCATGATATAACGTGGTAGAATGACGGGTCGTGTGGTCCAGTGGTTAGTTAGAGCATTGGACTCATAATCGCAAGGTTGTGAGTTCGAATCCCAACTCTGCCATTGTCTCCACTTTGATAAAAAGGCCCGAGGCGAGAGTGATATCTGTCGTCTATAACGCCAGCCACTATGACTGATTAATCTAGACGTAAAATGTTTCATAGGTAATTGGTTATATACCAGCTTGGCGTTTACCAGCAAAATACTGTCCTGCCGAGTTCCTACGGGAGTTACCACAAACAGAAACAGAATAGTGATGATTATAATACCTATACGGTAAATAAATACATGCAGAGCGCTTTTAAACGAGTGTTTGTAAGCGCGTTACAAAGGAATAACATAAAAATCACAATACAAATTAAATAACATATACATTTCATATCATAACAAGAATTAAGTCAAGTAAGGGTCAAACGAGAAATCGATAAAAGTCACAACTAATTGCAATTGATACTTAATAAATTAGGACAGGAATAGATGTGTTTTGTGGAAGGATTTGAAAGATTGAAGAGAAGTGAACTGACAGATATACTTTATAATCTGTTTTAAACTTATGACAGCAACTCGGGAAAAAATGAACAGTAAATCGAAGATTTGTAATGGTGGGCGAAAACAAAAAGTAGGTAATACTGTTTTAAAGTGTATGCCTGCATGAGATACGCCATTGTTTCTTGAAAGATGTAGAAACTGACAAGTTTTCATGATCCTCAGATGTTTGCTTAGCTGAGAACAACTTGTCCGGAATGTCACATTGTCGGGAATGGCACATGGTAATTGTTTGGAAAGCCTTGAAAACCCCCATGGTACGATGTATTACGAAGAAGTTCAATATTAATCGAATCCAATAGCCCGCGTTTTTAATATATATATTTTTTAAATATTGGTAATCCCTTCACGTACCCCATCTACAGGTTCAGCCGCACCCCAAGCAAGATGGACCCACCATGCAATTCGATCCACCTAACCCATATGTCTATATCTTTAAATCCAATTTATGTCACATGTGTTTATTTATCCGTGTGTTTGGCGAGATTCCCTGATACATAGGTGGTGACAGCTACGGCTTATCAAGGTCAAGAAGTGATATCGATTGCGTTCGATCGATGATGTCTCAAGGACACCGTTCTTCACCGAAGGGTGGAAATAAATGGCGTGTCTTTGAACGGTCCTTGGGTTTCATAACAGATATCTGCCATCGCAGTTGATCACCATGATCGCAAAATGAACTTAGGAAAAAAGGTGTATAAAGAAAGGTAGATTTGTTTCAGATCCATAATCCCGGAGGCATTATGTTTGCAGTTTTCTTTGAATTATTCGATCTGGGTTGAACATTTTCATGACTTTAGGCGGTTGTCAACTTGCAATTTGGTTATCTCACGAACGGAGCCAAAACTGCATGTCTTATAAAATTAACTGCCTCGATAAATGTTTCTGATTCTGAAGTATGGTTTCGACTAGCGCCTGTATTCCAGTATTTTCTTTTTTTTGTTACAATAAAACAAATCATAACTATGAGGAATCGTTCTTACCGCTATGTCTAGATTTTGTTTTTATGTTCTTGAAAAATGCGTATTTTTTTATATTCGGTGGGGGGAAATTTGCCGGAGCCCTTTCGACAAAAAATCAATCCAAGTTATCAATTTGTTGTTTCAATAAAATGTGTAATGTCTTTAGTTTACCCCCCCCCCCCCCCCTTCATTTTCTGCAAGTTTCCTTGAGGGCGCTTTATTCTTCCTTACCGAATCATAACCCTTTCCCTCTTCTCTCCTTGATTTTTCTCCTGTTTGCCTTTATTTCGAACGTTTTGATTCAAACATCTGCCTTCCTGCAATTATGCATCCAAAGACTAATGATGATGAATCGAGGGAAAACAGTACATTCCGGTAAGATGCGAAAATCGGTTCTGCTCTTTGGGTTTAATTTGTCGACAGAAGGGAAAAAAGAAAAACCCAACCTAGCTCAAAATACAAATATGCTTCGAAATTTGATCAAAATGAGGACTGTATTTAATTCTCGTGTATATTTTGCATGCCAACGGATATCGCCTGAGGGGGTATCTCATAACTATGAATGGTAATACCAACACAGCTGGTTGAAGCAGATGACGATTGACTTATTATTTACTTAAGGCACCTCTTGCTTAAGTACGGCATTCTTCTGTTGCCATGGAAATGTCATGTTATCCAGGGCACCGTAACACAAAGATTTAGAGATTAATCTTCGCTTGATTTTCGCGATTATTTGTACATTTTAGTCAATGGAATCAATCGTAAACTATGTTTTACAACGATTGCTAAGCATAGTGTATCAGGCTCCTGGTAATCCGTCATGTGGCGTTGTTGAGTTAAGTTGCGTGACAGCATTTGATTCGAAGGCGATGAACATGACTAAACACCTATTCTTTATTTTATCTGTCTTTCTTTCTCTCTCTCTCTCTCTCCCACACACACACACACATAACCCTTACATCAATCTATATAATCCCTCTCTATTTATTGATTTTACTATGGCACAACATTGATATCAGCGAAAAAATATTGATTTAAAAGTATGCGGAAAATGATTTTGTAAATCCGTAATGATGTAATTTCTCATGTCATTTAAAAAGAAGTAACAACTAATCAACATTCCGGTTTTTTTATGCATATATGTGTGAGGATGAGATTGTGTGTGTGTATGTATGAATAAATATATTGTCATGGTTTGTTGTTTTTTAAAAGTTAGGCTGCCTGCCTTCAAATTTCAATTTCTTTGAGACTGACAGTATAGAGTACAGTACGTATATTTTCGATATATTTTGAAATGCATGTTTTGTTTTAATTTCCAAGTGAATGCCTAATTCGGAAACAATTTATGAAACATTTGTAAAGAATTGAATATATGTATCCTAACATTTGAAATCCTTTAAATGGTAGCGAGCAACAAAGTGCGTAGAATATACATGTACAGCAGATAAGAATTGTCCATTACTATTATTGGTATTACCATCATCATTATTATTTTTCTATTTTTCTTTTAAAATTAAAAGCCGATTAGGCGCCATCGCACGTAATGCACGAATCATTTTTATCGGAGTACATCTTGCCAGCTCACCATAGGAAATAATGAGGTTATAAACAACGTGTGCAGGAGATCTACCGGTCGTTAGGTACGCTCAAGCCCGACAACAAAGTGATCGTTGCGTTTTTACTCCAAAGTTCAGCCGAGTCGCCAATTAAGACGCATCCGAATCATGTCGTATTGTTGAGGTTTGTCCCTGAAATTGCAGTTGTGCAGGAGATCTATAGGTCGTTAAGTATGCTTAAGCCGGGCAACAAAGGGATAGTTGCCTGACTACTCCAAAGCACACCTGAGTCGCCAATCAAGATGCATCCGAATCATGTCGTATTGTTCAGGTTTGTCCCTGAAATTGCTCTTGTGAATTAGATCTTCAGGTCGTTAAGTATGCTCAGGCCTAGCAACAAAGTGATAGTTCCGTTTCTTCTCCAAAATACATCTGGGCCGCCAATTAAGAATCATTCGAATCAGGTCGATTTGTTCAGGTTTCCCGGAAATGTGGTTACATTTCGCAATTTTAGCGACATCAAAAATTGTAAAAGTTATGAAATGTCACAACATATCGTTTTCACCTGTATCATGTTTGCGTGGACCAATGTTGGTCCAACATAATTGCAATATTGTTGATCAGTCCCTTTAACCACCGAAATTGGTAGATTCGTCCTCAGCATTACCTCAGGTCTCTGCATGAGTCTGTTTATTACAAACCATACTCATCTACTCTCTCAAGACGAGACACCACATGGGAAACGAGGTGCGTCCATACAGATTTTCTCGGTACCGCCATGTTCTACATGTTCCATCTATCTAACGATAGTCCATTCACACAAATTAAATCGTTTACATGTTCTACGAAGCAACCAAAGTTGGCATGCATCGTTTGGCCTGTAGTCACCTTCGTTGGTATGACTGTGCCCTGCCATCATTACCTTACTAGCGTTCTTATCATCTGTGGTTACACTTGGTATATTAAGTTGTTTGTTTTTTATTTGTTTTTTTTTTGTTTTCTTAGACCAGAGACACGTTCCGAATTCGACACGATGACTGAATGTAATTTCGACCCTGTTTCAACAAATTTCCTTAATCACAAGTATCTCTACAGGTCCGAAATGGCGGATGATTTGTTGCTTCATTGATTGCTGATGACACTCAGTGACAATTAGGACGGCAACGCTTTTCCTCGCGTTACTGCTCCTGGTTATCCAATAGTTCTTTAATAAAAAGATGGAATATTTCATTAATTAACGTGCGTAAATACACCCCCCCCAAAAAAAAAAAACAATGATGATACACATGTATGCTCGCTTTTGCGCTTTTGGCAATATGAAAATGTTAACGTTAACAGTCCAAAATCAAATACCAGAGGCTTCGAAATTTCTTAGTTCTGGATGCATAAGCATTTAATCATATTTTTATGTGTCTGTGTATGGATTCACTAAAAGGGTCGATCCTAGATTTGATATGTTCAAGCAGACGAGCTTGTTTTCATACAGGTGGTATTAAGAAGATACGACAGAATGTTACTATAATTGGAACATTTAATCCATGTGACCCCTTGAATGTGATTTGGGCTCTTATGGGAGTCAGCAAGAATGGCAGGTGGACTCCGTTTTGTAAACATCCCTGATAGATTTTTTTAAACAAGACTGTGTTCCCGACATTAATCAATAAAGTGAAACAGACAGTGCATTGATATGTAATTGCCTTTCTATACACAAGATATGTACATAATGATGAGCGATGCATGCTTTCCATTGGATGAAACAGAAGTTGTGCTAGAATCATAATTGAGTCTCGTTTGCCCCTTTTGACTTGGTGGATGTCCATTTGCATGCACTTTCCTCGTGATGTATCGGGTTTGCATAATAAGCTGAAACCTTATCATTCGGGAACATCATACACGGAACATGCCCATACCGTAACTGGGTCAAAATATTTCTCGATGCAGTGATCCTCCGAAACCGTTGTCGGAGCTCCAAAATGTCATCCCAGGTCGCCCTCGAAGACTTATTTTCCATATACAGTCAATCATGAGAAATTCGAAGTGACAGGTTGGTTGGGATGTACCAATGGTTGTGATTGATGTTAGTTTCTCAGCAGGGATGGTTCTTTGGTGGTATTCATGTCTTTTTATCACAAACCGTCATTGGAACTTACAAGAAAGAGGAGCTTACCGCTGTGGAAGCGTTGACCGGTCTCAGAATGTGGCGCAACCGCAGTCGGGTTGTAAAAGATCCAAACCTGAAAATAATTAACTCAAGATCAGAAATCGTTAAACAGAATTTAGCGGGAACTATTTTTTATGGTATTAATGTTTTGGGAAAACAAAGCGTCATTCGATTTACATGATTTAATGGGTAAGAAGTTGGCTACAGTTGTGGAAGCGTTGACCGCGGTATCGGAATATGTGGCGCAAACACAGTCCGGTTGTAGCAGAACCAAGGTCGAAAAAAGTTTGCTTAAGGTCAAGGAGCGGATCAAGACCTAACGCAAGCTAACACAAAGTCTGGCAGAGTCCGAGAGAGCTTTTCTGACTGGTATTCCAAGTAATTTAATAATCGTATTCATTATTTGGTTTCATTAAATCATTCTCTTTTTTCCTTTCGTTTTACAGATAATTCACCTTGAAAGAGGCGTCATGGCTTCGTCTTTAACCCATCTGGATTTCACATAAAACTGCCAACTCTTGAATAATTCAAAATGTACGGGTTACTTATAGAAAGTGTGTGCGAGTTCATCAAGGAAAAGTTCGGTGAGGATGACTGGCTGCGGATCAAAGAGAAGTCGAGGGTTCACGAGTACACCTTTGTTACACACAGAATGTACAGTGAGAAGATCATCCCTCGGCTTGGACAGGCGGTCCAGGATGTAACAGGGTACAGCAAAGAACAGTTCATGGACGAGACTGGTGTCCAGTTTGTCAAGTTTCTCAACAAGTACGAGTACGACAAAATGCTGAGAGTACTCGGTAGGAGCCTCCGAGACTTCCTCAACGGCCTGGACAACCTACACGAGTACCTGCGCTTCAGTTACCCCAAGATGAAGCCTCCGAGCTTCTTCTGCACCGATGAGAGCCTCGAGGGCCTCACCTTGCATTACAGGACGAGGCGCAAAGGCTACACCCATTACGTCAAGGGACAACTTCGACAAGTGGCTAAACAGTTCTACAACCAGGAAGTTTCTGTGATTATAGTCGAAGAGAAACAATCGTCAAAAGATACCTTCTATGTTAAATTTAGGATTAACTTTGACAACAAGGAGTATACGGAGAGGGTGCGGCTTTCTAGTGTGATGAACGGACACGCTCAACTGCGGGCAAACTTATTCTTTGATGTCTTTCCTTTCCATATAGTCTTTGGCAACGACATGAAAATACGGAATTCAGGTAAGTCCACTCCTACCTATTCATCTTTCAAGCGGGAAGATTTATTCAGTTGAATATACACTGTTAGAAAATGTAACCTTTAAAGGAAAGAAGTTCCTGCAACAGAGTCTCGAGAACACCTTTAATCTTACCATATTGTGTACAGGAAATTGATATTTATTGCATGGATTCATACAAATTTCCTTTAAAAAAACACCCTTTTACCCTTTTTAAACATACCTTTTCTGAAAATTGCAGAAAAATTCCTGTTTTATGAATTTGCAGAATGGTTTTGTTGTTGCTTTCTGCATTTTTTTTCCTGTAAAATCTCGTCTTTTATTTTAACAGTGTATTTATGTGGAATTTGAATTTTGATTAAAAATTTCCTCACAATGGTGCATCACTTCTGCATTGCTTGACAGACCGGTAGACGAATTTTAGATCGACCTATGATCATGATTATAGAGTCATAAAATTGCATTCGTGATTCTTCTTGCATAATCATGATGACCAGGGACGTGGGAGATTTACAAGGTCCAATGATAAGTGCCATCTTACTGACCATGGCGATCGCTTTGCAATGAGAAAGGTGCTTTCGAGAGAGTGAGTTGAGTATGGTAAGATAGAGGGGGGTCAGACGTCTGGAGGGTCAGACGTCGGTTCTTCGTGAATTTTACATGAAGATTAGATTGGTTTTAATGTCTTCAAAAAAATAAAGTTCTTCACTTCACAGTTCGTATCCATTTTAGTTCTTTTTTATGTTACACGTTTTTTTTTAAATCAATGAGAAGAAGAGATCGGATTTTGCACCCTTGATAAGAGAATAGTTTAAATTGATTTTATTGTGAAAGTATACATGTATTGTATACACATGTATTACCTTTTGCAATTGAATCACTCCGAAATGGGTTAAGATGCATTTGAACTTGACACTAATAATCATCTTCCGCTTTGTGACCAACATAAAGAACTTTGAGCCGATCAAATATAACGAAATGTTTCTCAATGTTGTCACAAAAATATGATGTGAAAAACAAATGATTCCTGTATTTCTTATCAGCAACAAATCACAGAAATGAGACTCTGGAAAAAAAAGGTGTATCGATAAGCCTCCCTTAGCCGATTAATCTAATAACATGGATCCTATACAGCAATTTCTTCAATCTGCAGAGATGTGCTTTGAGGGACCTGTTCATAATTAACCCATCGGGGATACTGATTCTTGATAATTGGGAATCAAGGGCGGTTGGGATCGTAGAAGCCTGGCACTTTAATCAAATCGGTGGCAATGAATTTGGCATCAGATGAATGTCAAGAAAGAATCTTCCGTGCTTAATTACTGTTGATAGTGAATGAATTTTAGTGTGGTGCCCAAGCCGTGCGATATGACATTGTATATTCAAACTTGACGAAATTTAAAAAAAAGACTCGTTCGATAGTGTCTTTATTACGTTACTGCCTCTTGCCAATATAAGGATGGTCGTTGATAACACAAACAAGTTTGTTTTTTAGTCGTGTGCCGTTCACAGAAGCAACGGGCCGCAAATGCACGTTATGATATCCTTTATATCGTATATGGCATCCCCCTCCTTCCATAAGCCTATATAATAATAAAACATAGATGGCCGTAATTTCTGAAATGATATAATCGTTATATCAATGCCTGATATCATTTACTATTATTATTGAGGAAATAAATGTCTTGAACAAATGACACATGCTTCGATTCAAACTTGAGATAGCACTTAGCTATTCTTACACATGCAGGACATGGCCGACTGTTGCTCTGTCAAGTCTATAGTGGTCCAAATTACACTTTAGTTGTGATGGCCTCGCCATAAAAAGTAATTCTCAATGATCATGATGATCGTTAATTTATTTTGTTTATCTATAACATCAAAAGCATAAAGAAAAATGCTATAGTATCTGGTGGTAGAATTAATAATAATATTAGTGTTCAAAAGCCACTGGAATAGTGGTTTTATGCATAAACGTCACGCATCGGGCATGTTATTTTTTGTTTGGTATTTTGCTTTCGAAGGATACGATCTGTCTGTATTATTGTAAAATATTTGTATTTTGCTTATCTACTAAATGATTCAGTTCTATATTAGTTTTCGTAAAAACTATTATGTGTTTTTTTAATTGCTTTGCATTTTAGTTTAGTTCATCTAATTTTATTTCACGTGTGTAAGGGTACATGGGGATATCATATCCAGAGTAGGATCATTGTCCCATTTTGAAAATTATCCATTTAATGTCAATAATATACCAAGGATAGATGTTTAACATGTCTAGGTCGTCATTTGATTAATTATCTACGTCTACTGCTATTTATTAAAACCGTGAAGTCGACCAGACTCCATAATGATAGAGGATAATGAGATCATCCCACATAGTTAATGACAGTTATTAATATCATTAGCATGGGCCACCAGACATGTCTCCTAAAATCCATTATTAACATAATTAATTGCATACAATGGTATACCATAACCCGCATACACCTGTCTCTGCACCCCCCCCCCCTCCTCCAGTAGGACGATTTTTCTCTCTCGTGCAAGAACCGCGGAGTTATTAATTGCAAAATAATGTACTTTAGCATGTTTAGGCATTATATAAATTAGAAACCAATAATCGATCGTTTTAGATATTTTGTGATGAAAATTTCATTTTTCCTTAAATTTAAAAAAGATGCTTACTACAATGTTCATCCCCACGCACATACCCATGATGGTAATAACAATGGCTAAACATTAAACGTCAACCATGTTCGTAATAGAAATAGAGGAAATAGAAGGTAATAAAGAGAATGATTGATAAATATAAAAACAAATATTGGGAGATAATAAAAAATAAAAGTAAAAGCGATACAAACGATCTCGTTCTCATATTTAATACACAATAAACTAAGTAAGAAAAAAAGAACAAGAAGAAGGAGTAGAAGAACGAAAGTCGTTTTTTCTGAAATGCATTTCCAATGCCACTCTCGAAAAATAAAAATCTGATGATACAGTACATGTAATATTAAGATTCCTTATACGGAATGATATATCTGTGGTATCGGCAAAACATTTTATTGACTTTTTCCTTCAGTTTCTCCACACCCTTAAACATAACAAAAGGGCATGGTTTCAAGCTGGCCTGGAAAAGGAGGACGGGAAGACCTGTTGGTATGAACAATGGTTCTCATAATAAAAGAATTCCCCAAAATCATGTTCAAAATCTAAATGTGCCAGACGTTGACGAAAATGCAAATATAAAAGTAAATGAAAGTGAAAATTTCGAAAAAAAAAATCATCTGACATATGCTAGAATACAAAAAAGAGAAATAATCAAAAGGGTGAGAGAAGTAACCAGTAGCACATTCCTTGAAGCTACCGAGCAGTTACCTCCCACGTGAGAAAAAATTAAACAAAATATCTCAAAATTACGAATTATATTGATTGAGTTTCGCCTATGCGGCAAGTTATTCAAGAACGAGAAAAATCGAAGACATTGACAAATAATAGTGATATATAAAACAAGAAAAATCTAAGGAGTCTATCATCACCAAAGGTTTACAGTCCCCGCCTACTGGGTAGTCATCAAACACAGAAAAGAAGGAAAATACGAAGCATATTTTGAAATATTTTGATATATTGAAATTGAAATCTGTTCAGACATCTTCAAGTGGGTGTTTCATATCTGAATTAGAATATATACCTTACGGCCGATTGAAATATACGATGAAAAAAACATCTTTTGTCTCTAATAAAATAGTGTAAGTATTGATTATTTTTTTTCATTTCGAACATACATCTAGTATATATTTTATTAGTCATTACCTACTTTAACCTTTATTCAAATAAGTTGGTTTAAAGTGATTGGTTAACATTGGTTTGACTTTTAAAAAATCTGAGCTAGAAGGTCACACTTGTCACCTGTGTCTGTGATATGTTACAAAAATGAAGCCCAGAAAAAATTGCGTTCGAAAATAATTATTTAGTGCTTCAAAAATTGAAATATAAAGTGACCGGAAACACCATCTTAATTTCATTCCATACACTTATGTGTACTATTTAGGCGTCTATAAGACGCCTATTTACAAAATCAGGGTTTGCCTTGTAGTTTTAGCTTTTCATTCTCAATAATGGTTGTTTTCAGGGTTTATTAGTTCTAATACATGCACTTGTACACATGTTTCATCTTGGTTTGAGAATTTTTTAAATCGGCTGCTCACAAAGTTAAACAATACCTTTAATAGGAGAAGAATAACTTCACCCTTGTGTCCTTTCCAATTTATTTTACAATCGGTCGTAAGACCTAAGGATTTTAAGGGGGAGCACTCCCAGACTCGTCCATTAACGTTTCGTTGCCTCCAATGTTTGCAAAATGTAGTATGATTTGAGATAGTTAAGGGGGGGGGGGGCGGTCGTTAAAGCCATATTTATGAATGTAATACTATATTTCCGGGTAGAGTTATAATCGTCCAGAGATCGAATCGTCTGTCCCCTCAGTCTGGTATTATATGATATTTTCTGACTATTCATTCAGTGGCATTATTTACTCATGTCGAGTCGCAGACCCATATTCAGTGACACTTAGAACGTGGTGGAACGCATACTCTCGTTCATTTTCATAACCTGAGTTTGAAATTCCTTTAAAACACACAACGTTTAATACGTTACTCTATTATTATTTAGGTCTTGATTTTACTAGAGTACGACAAACAAAAATCAATGAAATGATTGGAAAGTAGGCTATTTGTTTTAGTTTGTATTGTTGCAGTTTTCCTTATTCTGTTATCTTTTATAAGTTTTATATCTATTTTTTGTTATTATCACTATTATTGCCTTTTTTGGCGTGGGGTCCATTCTTCCAAATGCACATCATACCTTGCTTGACGTGACATTATCTTAAAAATCCATATTCATACATTTGTATGTACCTTAACTTTTTTAAACCCTTTCACAGGTTCCTTTATTGAAATCATAATAATATTTTTTTTTTCAACAATACATAATTGAATAATTAACACAGTATATGACACACAACTTGAAAATGTACAATACAATATTCCATGAAATTGTCGTTATATTTGTATAAAAAAAGACAAATCAAAGTGCAAATGAAAAAAATATATATATATGTATGTATTTTAGAATGATAAATGAGAGACTCAGTGTAATGACGTAAAAGATTATCACCTTTTTATGAGTTTCTTCTCTTTCAGATTTGTTTCATATATATACTTTTCAATATACCAAAATAAGATTTTAATTCGGACAAAGTATGGTCGAAAACTGGAAGACAGTGTTTGCATTTTGCTGCAAAAATTTACCTCAACTCGGCAATATTTGTTTTCATAGGCGAAAGTGTATCTTATCCGATAAGATTAAGACTGCATGAATAGGAAACAAACAGGGGAAAATGCTCTGTAAATGGCAAAGTGAGGTGGACGGTTGGACATGTTCAACGATTTTATGATGACGTCATCATAAGGGAAGATAGCAACGTGCCAAAGTAGGGCGCCATTTCGCTGGTCCTTCACCGGGTCACGCTAGGCTTCCAAAGGTCGATGCAGGGCAGGTCCACGGTAATTAGACTAATGATGACAACCTCCCCTGTGGAGAAGCACCGTTTCCGTCCGATAACCCTACACACTTTGAAATGTTTGTGTTCAAAATGTATATGTATGGTGTGTGAGGGTATGTGAGGGCGTGTGTGTGTATCAGCCATCTCAATTTCTCCCCTTCATAGGTCTTGCTCTCTGTTTGTCTCCGGGTGCCTTTATTTTCCAAAATGTATGTATGTCTATATCGTTTCATAAAAGTATAGTACCCCTCCCACACACACACACACACACACACCCTCACACAAACACCCACACACTCGCTCTGTCTCCGTCTGTCTCGCTATGTCTCTCTCTCTCTCTCTCTCAAACTCCTAGGTCTTCGCATAGAAATGTAAAAATGATAGTTCACATTTCAGTGGACATTGTACCCAGCTCTCAAATGATATTTCGTTTCGGTTATTCATGCAATACTTGAAACCGAGAACGGCATCATGATGATCATGAGATTCTATTTGTAGCTTAGTGATCGATCGGGCGAGCCACCATGTTAAGTTGAATCATGTAGATCCTTTTTAAGGCATTTCGATCGATAAAGTTACATGATACAGGAATTATATTGATTGCTATTATCATCTACGTCTTTCAGGGAGTGCGAGAAAGTCAGTGGGGGAGAAATCGGAGGGGTTTATTAAATTGAAATATTGAAAAGAAATCATTGTCTGTAAATTAATGGCTTAAATACGGGAGAAGAACTACCACTATTTACTATATACATATATATATTCTAGAGAAGATGATGCATACTCATTAGGGGAATACATGTTGAGCTGGAATTTCTAGCAAGGTAGCAGTGCACATGGCCAAATTATATTTTGCTACGACAGAGGCAAATGTCAGTCCTAATCATGGCGCCGGACACATGAAACTGATTAAATTGATGACATTGTTTAAAGTTGATCCCTTATCATGTTTATAGCTTAGCGTTAGTAAGATGGAATGGTCTTTGGGTTCTTTTGGTCCATCATGTGGGGGGCGACCATCTGTATTAGGTTATAAAAAGTCTAGAGAGGTTATACATCCAACCCACACCATCCCACCAGGATGGTTTATTTTCATTTGGTTCAATGTCGATTCGTCCAATTGCTAACTCTTCTACTATCATTTGGTCTACCATCAGTTCGTCCAATATCCACATGGTACGATTGCCATTTTGTCCAATAACCAGTTGATCCAATAGCGTAGTCCTTATAGCATTTTGTCTAATTAGACTAAGTATCAATTGGGCACAACGAATGAAAATAAAACGAATATCAGACCAACTGGTTCTGAGACGAAATGGTTAGAGACGAAGTGATGATTGGACCAAATGGTTATTCGACCGAATGGTTGGTAGACGACATGCTGATGGACGGAATGGCATATTAGACTAAGCGAAGGTAGACCATAATGGTGAGTGGACGAGTTGACATTGGACGAATTGGCATCTGCTGCCAGGATCGCCACCCATGCCAACATAATTTTGATCATGGTAAACGAATGGAATTATCAGCATGGTCGAGTTTAAAAAAATAATTATGATACCCCCAAAGGACGCTCTTGCATTTGAATTCTGATTTCATGACAGAAATATTAACATGGGTTAATAAACAAATACGTAATAGGGGATGACAAGCTATTCTTCAATAAATAAAATGTACCTTACTGAGGATGAGATTTAAATGATTGTAAGACCTTACTTTTTCCGCAAGAAGTAGGTTAAGAGTAAATGTATTATTACAAACGTTACTTCTGAAGGTCTCCGATACTAATTGCCACTTTTTGCGAAAATGACCTTATTTCAATACGCCTGGGAATCGCAAGTCGGGAAGGAATACTACACCCAAAGAATAGTAGAATCTGTCGAGAGAGCGGTGAGCCAGTTACAAGTTACAATATTACCCGCACCACCTTAAATATTGATTTTATAACCACCTCCGAATTACCATCCAGCGGGATATTATCAAAAGCCAATCGCTAATATTGACCTGGAAAATGGCATATTTGCACCAAGTTGGATCGATATCATAGGAGATGGTTTTAAGATGAAACCATCGGTTATGATTGCTTGGGTGCGGAGGGATGCTTTTTCCGTGTCTGCGGCGTAGTGTGAAATTAGCTTCAAATCAATCATGGTTGTTTGCAAGGGGCAGTCTTCGGTCCGTTACTATTTTTATTTTTCCGTTTTAAAAGTTGTTAAGCACCTCAAGCATTTTAAAATAAGGGGAGAAGCATAAATGCCAGGTCCTAGCTATGGCAGTGACATCAAGAGTCAATACTATTGTGTTTGATCTTACATCCTTGATCATGTCTGACCATATTGACATCACCATTGATTTTAACGGTGTGTTGGATGGAATGTATGAACTTGTATAAGGTACCATGCATTGTGAGATATGCTTAAACTAGGTTAAACATGTATTAGGCAAGTAAAGGGTGAGCTTGTGACCTTCGAAGCACGGGCACGTTTTACCTGCTAAATCTTCATGTCAATGTTCAATATCGTGGCACTCTTCGTTGGCTAAGATCAATATGCTGTTTCCGCTTTGCTTCATTGTAAATATGCATAGAAAGTCCCCACTCGTCAAAATGAAAATTGGTTTTTGCGGTAACCTCACGGTTTGAACTGGTAAGCCAATAGATTCTGACTTTCCACCCTTCTTCTTGTCAATAATACTCTTCAGTGCTTCTTCTTCTCCTTATTCTAGAACCGTCGAAACTTTTTCACTGACTTGTCTTTAGAGATTTGTGATGATTATCATTCAAAACGACAACCTGTTGTCTGCTCACATTAGATTTCAAACGTCTTTGCCAAAACCTGATATGTTTGTCAAGCATGTGGATGGCCTACATGGCCTTTAATGTAAATACAGATAATACATACAAGGAACTTATTATCAGGGATCCAACATCAAGAGGCGCATGCAGATAGGGTAACTTTACAAAAAAGATTTCAATTCTTAGTGTCATTGAAAAAAAGCATGGACAAGAACTTAATGATTTTTAGGAGTTAAAGTTACTTGTCTGGGCTAGCCCAGAGTTACAGTGCATCGCCTTTCGATAATCTTCCATAATAATTTTCAGAAACCTCCATCCCCAAGCCAGAAGATCCCTTCCCTCTAAAAAATGAAGTGATAATTTAGCACTTAATGGCCTTGTTTAGTGACTGCATGTTGAGTGCTGATTTAGTCATTCAAATTTGAACTAGAAAATCAGCACAAGTACAGTCACTATACAAGGACATTAAGTTCTAAATTAGCACTTCAGTTTTTAGAGTTGTAAAAAAAAATCAACGGGCGAGTGTCAATATGACGTTGGTTGCAATCCAATTTCCGAATCTTGCCTTTAAGGGCTTCGGTTACTTACTAAATACTTCTTATATACGTAGAGAGGGGAAAAAATCAAATTATCTGTTTTGCCCATCCGTGACACTGGGTCAATGACTAAACCTAAACACTTGGAGGATGCGAAATCAATGGTCCAATCAGTGCCATTCGAACCTATCACAACAAAAACACCTGATCGGCATTGTCCATCTCACCAACATCATTGTCCATCTCACCAACATCATTGCCCCACTTCTTGAGCAGCAGTGTGACCGAATTTCTTTTTTAATTCGATGATTCGCGGACAGGCGACCAATGGACGGCTATCGATGGGGGTAATTAGGGTCCAAACGGAATCGAAAACAACTTAAGGTGTATCGATCTGAAGTGGTTCGGATTGATACACCACAATGACCGTCAAATTTAGTTTGGAATGATGGGGACAAATAGAAAACGCATGGAAGTGATTGGCATTTACCAAGAAATACACCATGACTAAATGTTTTGAATTGGGTCAACAAGTATTGAAAATACAACCATGACAACGGAGATACACTGTTTTAAAAAACCCTGATTTTACAGAAAAAAAAATATTTTGCAGAAAGCAATAAAAGAATCATTCTATAAATTCATAAAACATGATTTTTTCTGCAATTTTACAGAACAGGTCTGTATAAAAAGGGGAAAAGGGTGTTTTATTAGAGTTAATTTGTAAGGTTCCCTACAGCAAATACCAATTTCCTGTAATTTTACATGATATAGTGAAGATTACGCAATCTTGTAAGATTACAGGTGTTCTCGAGACTGCTGCAGGAACTTCTTTTATTCTTAAGGAAGGATAAATGGGATAAATGTTCTAACAGTGTATAAACCTTTTTTCTAAGTAGTCAATTTGCCGAATTATAGATATAACCCTGAATAATCATTATATCACGACCAACGTTTCGTTATTACGTGATAACACGTACTCGAAAGGGGTCATCAAGATGGCTATATGATAAATTTAACCAACCTAATCTTGATGGCTTTGACCCACTGGCAAGTGTTTCCTCGTCTTACCATGGGAATATTCCCCTCTGTTAGTATAGTTTATTTCCATTTTGTCTAATGCTTATTCGTCCAATTGCCATTTCGTCTACTATCAGTTGGTCTATCATCAGTTCGTCTAGTCACCACCTGGTCTATTTTCATTTAGTCTTATGCCGTTCCGTCTAATAATCAGTTGGACCAATAGCCATATAGTCCATTTACCTTTGGTCTAATCAAACTAAAGTATTAACTGTGCAAAATGAATGAAACGAAAATAGACCAACTGGTTATTAGACGAAGTGGTAATAGACGAAATGGTGATTAGACGAGGTGACGATTTGAGCAAATGGTTGTTAGACGAAGTATTGATGGACGGAATGGCATTAGACTAAATGTAGGTAGACCATGTGGTGAGTGGACTAGCTGGCACTGGACGAATTGGCAATTTAACAGTATGTTCAGTGCATCTGCAATATTAACATCCCCCACCCTTACTTTGATATAGCCATAAAATGTTTATTTGTTTGTTTTGTCGGGATCCTGGTCCACCGAATCAGGGAAAGTGTTGGATTTATTAGATCGCGTTACCACGTTAAGATGCTTATGAGTAAATTGAGATATTTTTTTCATACAAAGTCACTTTGATGAGTCGATTTTTTTTTATGTTTGTGCGAATTTTCCCTAATCATGCTAATTGCATTTAGCGCCACTGGGTATTTTGCTTTTTGAAACAGTTATGTGGATACCTTGGACCCATTTCGTAAAGGACTTGCAACTGTTGCAACATTGCCATTATGGCAACTACCATAGTAACCTTGATTTTGATTGGCTGCTGAGCCCTGTTACCATGGTAGTTGACATTATGGCAAAGTTACAACATTGCAAGTCCTTTATGAAACAGGCCCCTGGACGAAGGTAGTGGATAGATAACAAAGGGTTTACGTACCGTCACGTACGACATATTCCAGATCAAATTAAATATATTGAAAATTTCCTTTAAATGACAAAGAGTAGGTGGGAGGTCTTTGTCGGCAAATGACGAACCTGAACAGCAGTTTCGTCCTCATAAGTTTCCGAGATGACGATGCAAAATATGCAGTAATACCGTTCGCCCGAAGTCCGGGACGAAATTGCAGTTTTGATTCATCAATGTTCGACAAAGACTTCTTGGTTGTTCATTGACATTAAAGATATATGACGATAAATTTTCTTTGTCCTTGAATTCATCGTGCTGAGTGGAGTGAAAACCCTCTATTATTTAGTATGACGTCCGTGAAATCGGTCAGGCTAAACGACACTAATGTTGAACATGAATAGGTTACATTTTACATGGCTGCGATACGAAATTCTTTATCTAATTTCCCGTAGCTTTCACATGTTACAGTATATTTATTGACTGTTAACGTAGTAACGACTTTTTATTTATCCCTAGGCTTGTGTGAAATTCAATCAATTACTTGATTTTGTCCTTGAATGCAAGAGGAGTCATTCGTGCGAGACGTTCGACAGATAAGTGATTAATTCAGACAGTCCATGGGGAGATATGATTACGATCAAAAATTCACTATCGTTCCATTTAGCAAATTAACAGACATGAGATATGATTAAAATGCACACAATGGAATTGTCTAGTCACCAGTCCTCTGGCTTTGCCAATCATATTAGATATATCAAGACTTTAGAAAGAAGACCAGTAAATCTGATGTCATGAAGTCTGTCGGTTTAATTCTGTTCAATATAAAACTTGACGACTATGGGTCTGCATCAGATGGCAACCAAAATTGTTAGCCTTCTGAAATCAAATCTTAAATGTTCCTTAACATTATCTTCTATTTCGTATGATATCTTGTATGGCTACACGTACACAAACTTTGTTTCAGGACGAAAGTTCGAAGTCCGGTAACTTTTAGAGGGATGAAAATGCATGTGATCGTGTTTGATGCCTCAAAACCCAGACTCAAAGTGCACCATATATCATTATTTTTCCATTTCCATCATTCGCCAATTTTTATTTTTTCTCGATTATCAAAAGATAGCCCTGATCATATTCCCAAGGAAATTGCTATATCAGTTCATACTCCGTTATGAACTGATATCACAATTTCCTTGGGAATATGGTTAGGAGTAACGATGATAATAAAACCGGCAGAAAAGTCCTCTCTGCCGTGGATCCGTTTCATGACCCCACCCACAAAATGCATCTCCTTTATTTCCAGTTGGACGATACCTCACACACACACCATTGGAGCACCCTTACACACTCCACACACATCCTCACGGGTGCGCGCGCGCACACTCATACACTAGTCCCCTGTCGCGTTCCTCTTATAAGAGCATTTACCTGTAAATGCCAAGAACATGAAAAAATACGCTTTGACAAGATCCCAGTGATTTATTGCGAGACTTGATACAAATTATGTACCCTCTTCCAGCGTACCTAGACGTTAAATCAATTAAAATTATCCCTTGTATGAAATAAATTCATCAAGCTAAAGTTCAACGTGAAGCTTTCTTCGTGAAAGAAAAGCTAGATTACAATCTAATATTTCCCTTATTACGAAGTGCGTGTCTTTCTACTCAATGAAGGAGATTACCCCTGATCTCTGTATTTCACGACCATCGCATAAAATAAATGCTTTCCTGGATGGAACATGGATAGGTATAAATCATGACAAATTACTTTTTTACAATAGGAATTATGTTCTCGTTTATTACGTTTACTACTTAAGTTTTAGATCAATTAAGGACGACACGATAACGACATGCTGCTTGATGATACCATGGACCTACTACTCAGACGGTCCATGATGATTTCAACGGATCTAAGCAAAAGAACAAAAAGCCTTCATCCGTGGAGAGGCTAATTTATCGCAGATATATTTATCTATAACATGATCAATTTTATTTACCCGCTTTGAGACTTTCACCTTCAAAATATTGCGAGTATATATAAGGGAGACTTCGAATGTAAGTCAACCTTTCACTGTTCATCGTCATCATAATCATAGGATCAAGAAACCTAAATGACACTTTGATTAATATATCCAGCATAATTATTGAAAGAAAAACTAAATATTGTAGAATAAAGAGACCACTAATCCAATCCCATGTCGTCACTTGCATTATTAATTTTGTTAACAAAAAAATGCCACAATATTCGCACTTAAAAAACTAATCTTCAGGGTAATAAGCTTCCTTATCATTTTTTGAAAATAATTCGGACACTTTACCAGGTTCAAATGGATCCTGTCCTTTCTTTGCTTGGATGCACTGGCAATGTATTCAAATTAAATCTTGGTTTGTTTTACCTCTGGAATTTGTAAAAATCTTTGGTAGAATAGCACTCAAAAAGAAGTGTTGCCAAATGGGTTGTTTTAACAACCCTACCAATGATCCGTCTGTAATCTAATGGTTTATTTTAAATTGGTCTAATGCCAATTCGTCCAGTTACCAACTCGTCTACCATCATTTGGTCTACCATCAGTTTGTCCACTGTCCACATAGTCTAATTGCCTTTTCTTCCACTAACCATTTCGTCTTATAACCATTTTGTTGGCCATCTGATCTATATACCATGCATTTGGTCTAATTGAACTAATTGTTAATTGGGCAAAATGAATAAAAAGAAAATTTGTGTTAGACCAAATAGTTTTGAGACGAAAATATCATAGGCAACTGGTGAATAAACGAAGTTATTATTGGCCCAAATGGATATTTGATGATTGAATGACCTGGCAATAGACGAATTGGCAATTTACCCTCGTAATATTTTGAAAATAATACATCCATATATTGGTTAAAGAGAAATGCCAGTAGTTGCAGTAAACACTGATTTTATGAAAAAGTCTGAAAAACCAGGCTTAATTGTCAGAATATCATCGAGGATCTAGATCTGGTACAGTTACATAAACGGAACTTTGTGAAATCTTGAAATCTACGCTGAAAAATGTTCACACTGAAGATCACCAACACAGATAGGCACACGTGGGACAGTGTATTAATATTGCTGGAATAAAGACCCGACGGAAGTGACCGAATCCGCGCTTATTTTGCTCATTTCTCAGTAATTACACAATTTCTTCCAGAATCCTTTGGCACATACTCTTTATTCATACATATATACACTTGGGTGGTCATTATATTAGATTCCGTCAAGAGTCATTTTGAGATCGTTACCAAAACTGGAAGTTATGTTTAATTCGCTTATTGCATGATTCTGTCCGTAACATTGGCCATGATCAGCACACAGGCCAATACAAAGACCAAAGGTTGGCTTACCATTAAACACTCCCGCGAGTAATGTTTTCCAATGTGCATGCTGGGAAAACCAATCCCAGCATTTCCCATTCTTGTAGTTCCATTCCTTAAATGTGACCCACATATTGGATTTCATGTTTGTTGAATCGGTGGAAAGCGCAAACACTGGCACCGCACTTTTAAAGTGTTGTAACTCTAGTCACTTGCGAATATTTGCAGTAAGTACCCGTCTCTGGTTGCCGAGTGGGCTAGCCTAAGATGTCTCCTTTATGAGAATTTCGATACATAATACGTAAAGTGTACCCGTCTGGAGTATGGGTTTACCAATTAGATTGAGTTTTACGCATTCATTTTTTGTTTCGATGATAATACAAGTTTGACAATGGAGTACGTGTTTAGACCTGTGTGCTGAAGTGTTAACATCATTACCAAAATAGTTTGGAAATAAAGTAATATAGAATTGTGACTTCATCTTTTGTTATGTACTTGAAGTTTAAGTACCCTTATCCGCTTTATCAAAATGGGCCTTTACCTCAATGAAGGATTTCGAAACAAAACAAATCAACTTCAGAATAAGCAATAGAATGACTATGTATCACCAATCACTAGATCGCCAAAGAAAAATGAGATCTTTTTTTCATCTGTCAAATAGTTGCCGTTGCCTTTGCCTGTCAAACAATATCTAGATCCTTAAGTCTCAACCATAATTGGTTCGTTCGTTTATGTTATGATTACACGTATTATTATTCAAAACAGTAAATTAACAAAAACGCATTCTTAAAACTAGAATTTAATTCGTCATGCGGACGAATTAGGTGGTCTGTCATGATTTGTCATTCAGTGTCGGCTGATGTATGAAATAAATCATTTAGATATCATTGATAATCTTGATCGTAGACATCCTAAGAATAAGTTTTGACCATTACTAAATGTGATTATTGATGTGGTGATGACAATCGTCAGACATACATCTTCAAACAGATAGATACAAGATAGATGATTATACCTCACGGATCAACGCGGCAATGCCGGCATGATCCGGAAAGTTCCGGGATAGTTTTGCCCCAGATGACTGTGAACACGGCATCAACACGGCAGCTTCACACGGATCTACACGGATCATGCCGGCAGAGCACGTCGTCAACACGGACCAATACGTCAGCAACACGGACCTACACATCAGCTACACGGACCACCACGTCAGCAACACGGACCTACACGTCAGCAATACGGACGAACACGTCAAATGCGTTATCCATTGAGCTAGCATATTCCCCATAGAGATTACACGTAAGCAAGTTTGAGAATTACAATTCAAATTTTGCAAGCGAAATACTGGCATGATCCCGGCATCTGATCAAAAAATAAAATGCAAAGTTCCGAAAGCTTAGAATCTCAGCTACAACATACTAAAAGCTCAGGGAAAACTGACAAGAAACAATGGAGATATGGCTCACGAAATAGAGGAATGTCGAATCTAGTTTTGAGAAAAGGTCATGTCCCATAGAGATTACACGCAAAATACATGTGATATGAAAGAAGTAATTATAATCTGTTTTATCTTGCTAAATTTAAACTTTTATACCTTTAAATTATCATAAAGGATCATGTAAGAAGCGGCAAAAAGAAAAAAAGTGAAAAAAAATTCATCTTGTTCACCCCAGGACTCGAACCCGCGCCCTTTAGAAAGCAGTCAAAGCCACGATATTCCCCATAGAGAATACACGTAAGCAATTTTGAGAATTACAAGTCCAATTTTGCAAGCGAAATACAGGCATGATCCTGGCATCTGATCAAAAAATGGTGGTCACACTTGCGAAAGGTTAGAATCTCAGCTACAACATACTAAAAGCTTAAAGAAAACTGACAAGAAAAAATGGAGATATGGCTCACGAAATAGAGGAATGTCGAATCTAGTTTTGAGAAAAGGTCATGTCCCATAGAGATTACACGCAAAATACATGTGATATGAAAAAAAGTAATTATAATCTGTTTTATCTTGCTAAATTTAAACTTTTATACCTTTAAATTATCATAAAGGATCATGTAAGAAGTGGCAAAAAGAAAAAAAAAGTGAAAAAAAAAATTCATCTTGTCCACCCCAGGACTCGAACCCGCGCCCTTTAAGAAGCAGTCAAAGCCACGATATTCCCCATAGAGAATACACGTAAGCAATTTTGAGAATTACAAGTCCAATTTTGCAAGTGAAATACGGGCATGATCTCGGCATCTGATCAAAAAATGAAGGGCACATTTGCGAAAGCTTAGAATCTCAGCTACAACATACTAAAAGCTTAAAGAAAACTGACAAGAAAAAATGGAGATATGGCTCACGAAATAGAGGAATGTCGAATCTAGTTTTGAGAAAAAGTCATGTCCCATAGAGATTACACGCAAAATGAGGAAAAATGACATGCCTCTTTTCATCGCTGTTTTACGCAATGATGCGTTTCTCAAAACGAATATTCATGTTGACTAAGGAGAAAGAGTACATTCTAAACCACAACATATCGAAATCTGGGCGAAAAACGATCTATATTCGAGAAGTTACAACCAAATTTGCATAAATTTGATGACGTCATTTTTGAAAAAATGAAATTTTTAGTTTAGGCTCTATTTTGATGACGTCACGATATAATTTAGGGACAATGGTGACATGAAATCAAATCTACAACTCATACTCTATCGATATATGAAAAAATTTGGGGGTCAACGGACTATTTAAAGAGCTACAGTGAATTTGCAATAGGCATGTTTTTGCCCATATATGGCCTATAGTGAGAGCTCGCGCGCACACGTGCTGCAGACTTTAACGGGTGTTAATTTCGTCATTAATGGTCGTAGAAGGTTGATCAAGGTATCAAATTGCTCAGAATTTTATTAGCAATGCAATGATATTAAAAGAAACGGTTTTTCTGCGTTGCGTTAAGGTGTAACGCGCGGAAACGCGCGCGCATACGTGCGCGCGCGCAAATTTTTGAAATGCTTAAAATGACCTGAAACGTACCCAAAAAATTTTATAGGTCATTTGGACGATTTTTTTACCTTTGACGCACGCGTACGCGCGCGTCATGACCTCTACATGACCTTTGATGACATTGACAGTTGACTCTTGACATGAAGTTAATGTCATGTAAATATTGTCAATTTTTGATAATTGATAATGAAGATATGATCAAATGAAGAATTTTACAAAATGGCGCGTAGATGACGTCATCATGACCATATGACCTTGAAAAGCTTATTTTGCCGTCTCTATGATAGATTCTATATATGACGAAAAAATCAGCCAAATTGATTCAGCCAATTCCGAGAAAAGTTGGCGACAAAAATAGGTGCCAAGAATAAATAAAGAAAATTCTGACGAAAACAATAGGTGATCTGTCGTAGACAGACCACCTAAGGTGATCTGTCGTAGACAGACCACCTAATAAAACAGAATCCAACAAGGCAAGAAACTTGTACATTGATTACTAATTGTTTTATTAATAACTTGTATATGATTCCCCATGTGAAAGGTGGTGGTGGTAATTTTTTACCTGATTGCTAAGAAAACATGGATGCTTGTAAGCAAGCAACCAGAGGACCGACGGCTTAAAGTCCCCTCCGAAGTACCTGGTACTAAGGGTTAATGCCTTTACCAAAGGGCACGAGCGCACCAAGTGGGAATCAAACACGGGTCACCGGAATACGAATCCCCCGCTCTACCGACTGAGCTATCGCGCCTCCCTTAATGTGCACTGGTGCCAGGTCAGGAAAGCTACTACAATTCGAAGGAGAAACCGACTGGTAAAATATTCACACGATTCACAGAATCGAGAGTCATGTACTGTAGATAAAAAAATGAAATACAATCTTTATGTGTAGATATTTGGCTAATGTCAGATTATGCTCGAGGGGGCAATAGAGATCGGATACAATGAACCGAGATATAATTCATCAATCATACAGGCTGTTGGTATTCGTAGAGGAAATATTGGATTTCTTTTATTCGCATTATCTTGTTATAAAATCTACCATATTTATGACTGCATCGCAGGATGTTGTTATAATGTCATTGTGTCATTTGCCATTCCCAGACAAAGGGGCTAAAATAGACCTCGTTTAAATTTGGATATGCGTGACTCGGATTAATGGGCCATGTTTGGGTTTGTGCTAGCCCCCCCCCCCCACGTGATGATGGAGTGGATTACCTTGTATTGAATGATTGAGATTGACCTACATTTCAGATATTTAGATTTTTTATTTTACATTTCACAAATTTGCATGATTTTTTTCCCTAAAATTTAAAGTGAGACCACCATCTAGATCTTTTTAATTTTTACACTTTCAAGGAGAAAATTAAAATGATCAAAATGCTTGAAAAAGGGACAAAAGATGATTCATTGCACATCCTTGAGTGCATTCAAATAATCGTCTCAAATGGGTCTGATTCGTATGTTATTTTGATGAACATGTATTTCAATATAGTTTGAAAACATTGAGCTCTTCTCCAAATTGTGCGTAGGTGAGAGTGTGTGTGTGGCGTCCGCGTGGGTGAGCGGGAGCGACTTCGTGCCTTTACAACTTTTAATTCAGCAGTTTGCGAAGCATCGGCGAACGTGCACAATACGACGTGTGTACGAAATGCAATATAGGCATTACGTCACACTTACAGGATGTATATCAAGTTTGTTGTTAGCATGCTTAAGGTCAAGGCACCAGGTAATGAATACAAAACACCTTGACTATATCGATTTATTTGTTTATCATGTTAAAGAGAGAAAGGGGGAACAAAATTCAACTGTGCATTACAATACTTAAAAGGTGAAATAGTTAACAAGATAACTAAAATCATGATTAAGTTACAATTACGGGAAAATGAAAGTCTACTGTCTCTACAAATTATATACCAAATAGCTACTTTGTTAAAAAAAATAATCTCGAAAAAGGTGTAGGTTTCTACTTGTAATCGATTTATGATAAACGATATTTTTTCAATAGAAAATGTTTGCTTGTGCATGGCTTCAATTCGTTTAGGGCTTTTAAGCGATTTATTCTTGTGTATTTAGATTTTTTTTTCCTTAATATTTGACACTCGAAAAAAATTGAATTATTAAAAAGTAGGCATATACAGTAGTGTTCGCATCGTATGCGAATATATTGTTCATTGTTCCTCTTTCTCCATGTCCTCTCCCCCCCCCCCTCCCTCCACACGCCATCCCCCCCCCCCCTCTCTCTCTCTCTCCCTCCCTCCCCCCTTTGGCCCTGTATTTTCACTCCTCACAACGATGCAAACTCTTCACTTAATGTATCTCCATGAATATGATTGGGTGTTAGATTTAGAGCGGCTCGTCTAATTTTTTGACTGATTAAAGCCTGTTTTGCTGTTTGATTGATCGTAGAAGATGGTATTTCACTCGTATACCCAAATGTGTTGCAATCATGTTTCGATTATGGACGTCATTGACCTCAGAAAATACATCCGTTCTAATCTTTGAATATCTGTAATTTCGAACGGTGGGGTGCTTTCTTACGGAAAGATTAGTACGATGTTAGGCCGCCGTTGTTTTAGGTATCCGTGATAATAGTGGTATGAGTTTCACATCACATTTTACATTTGTTTGTTTTAGTTTTTGATTTAGCAGCATAACATGGTTTTTTGCGGGCTCTATTAGGAGAAAGCGAAATGAACGTTACAAATATTTTTTCAGCAAATTGGAAATCCAAATAACTTGTGTTGATTGGTGCTGTCAAAGTACGTCACAATGAGGTGTGGAGGTGTGTATACTCAACACTTTGTCACCCCACCCCCCCCACACAAGCCTGGCACACACATTTATTTCTATCTCTCGCCCTCTTTTGTTTCACTCTCTGTGCTTTTCTCTCCATCTCTGTCCCAATATTATATGTGCGAATTCATTTCTCTTCTTTCGTGTCTTAATTCACCATTCCACACGTTCATGTTTCCCTTTCATTATTTTACCATTTCAATCAGGAAATGCCCTCATCGGCATTTCCATTTCTCTAGCCGATGTTGTTAGCAAATTTGCATTTATTTTCCTCGCCTCAGATAGGTATATCTTATTTTGTAGTCATATTGATAAAAGGGGTAAAGTCACGCGTGATCATCGACGAAGATGATAGCAAACAATGTTTCCCTTGCCATGAAGTCATTGGTATTTTTCTTCTCGCTGGCTTGAGTCAAGGTGCCTGCGCTGATATTTGCAGCTTCCAGAATTAGATAGAGGGGAAAATGTTTTTGTGTAAATTTCCTAGTTATCCATGTTCGTAATGGGGTAAACATGAAAATGATGCAAATGCCAATCAATAAAAAAAAATCATATCCAACATGTTTTTATCATCTTCAACGTCTACATTTGTAGCTGAAGATATCACCCCACCCCCCACATCTAGCAGAAAGATTGTGCTCAATTTTAGATGTGATTTTAATGATAATGGTTGTTTATAAAGGGCTTTCGTACACTTTTTATTATAAGAAATTTCTGCTCTACAATCATGGCAATAAATGGAGCATAATTGTAACGATTTGGCGTTGACACGGTGTTTTTCGATCTTTCTAACACTTGTAATGGTACTTATTATAATTGCTTTGGTTAATGTTCTCAGGTATTGGTTAATGTTTTAGGTAAGCTTTTGTTCTTTCCTATCCTCTGACATGACATGATGGCGAAACGATGAAAGCATTTCCAGGGCTTCTCCATAATGGCTTAGAGGAGCATTTCCAAAGTACACCATCATGACGTCATATAGGATCGTATAGAGAGCATGATTCCTCAGTCACACTCACGGAACCTCCTCCAGACCGATCAAAGCTATCACGTTTTTTCCAATGGCATACCGTCGGTCGGTGTGGAGTCGATTGTCCCGATGTGACTGTGACATCAGCGAAACGGGAGTGGGTGAAAATGGATGCTAGAGTGCATTATCCTTCATTCTTGATGCGTTCCTGAGGAGATGGAACTCATAATGTCCTCATGTCAATCATTTAGTCTGAGTCCATCATGTTCAAACACGGTGATAGAGGAGTTTATAATGCGTAGGTGCTGTCACACCGAGACATTTCAACCAGCGGATGTCGACGTATAAGACGTGTGACCAGTCGTTTTCTCTTTAATCTCATTAATATGAATAGACTTTATTATTATATATAGCGCTTATTCAAGTATGTTTCTAAGCGGTTTACATTGCAATTATTATTATCACATGCAGTCTTGGAATCATGGCATGCCCACACACAATATGCTCATTATCCACTCCCTTGGGAGCATCCCAACCAACAGATCCAAGACCTTATTTGCTCGGCATAGTATAGGCTTTGGAATCCTTCAGGGTACCCATCTGAAACCTGGGTAGAGAGTGGCAACGTGTGTAAAAATGCTGTTCGTAAGTTACGAGCGACTTTACAAACGACTTGTAATTCTTTCTCCGGCGCAAAAGTAACATCAATGATCATTTGGTGTGTATCAATTACCACATACAGGAAAGTATCACCAAACGTCTGTAATCTCGTTTGCCATTTACGAACAGCTTTATGAAACAGCAGTAATGCCAGTAATGATGGGATGAATCGAATTTGTAAAAACAAATTACAGTTACAGAAATTACGGTTCTCTGTATGAGGATTCATTTGTTTTGTTAACGAAGGAGAGTTCTTCGTATCTATAATTGAAATTAAGAGTGAGATGCGGAACCGTTTGACGGGCTGTTCATGCCATAAGCCGTCATTCATTCACTCACTCGAGTAAGTGGATGATATGTATGTATACACATTTTACTATCACTCTATTTTGCCTATCTAGGAGTGAAAGTGGGAATATTCTTAACACTTCCACTCCAAAAGAAAAAGAATTTCACTCTTGAAAGACCAAAATCTCACTCCTTCAGGACTGGTTGCTCATCTTACTCTCAGTGGAGTGTGATAAGGAACCTGATTAGCTACTTTGCATTTAGCATTGTTTAGAGAGTATGGTTCGTCGGCAAACGCTGGCTCAAACCTTCAGGTATGACTGTCTTTTAATGGACGTTCCTCTGTGAAGTATGTTGAAAGACACTTCTAGAAGTTTGTAAAGAAGAAATGTGAAGTGACATTACTCCATTCACATGAGCAGTTTAACAAATATCCGGGACAAATATTTATCGAAGCGGTTACCAGAAAGGTGATACACGCAATTCGAATATCCGGTAGAAACTGGCTTACCAATACCATTCACGATTCAATATCGTATACGACTGTAAAAATAATATTTATATATAAATGATTAATTAAGAAATATACATTTTATCATGAACAAAGAGTACGACCCATCTTCTTGAGAGAATTTTTTTTCTTAATTTTTATATCCTATTGATCTCCAATGGCATTCAGCATTTCTTAGTCATTGATCTTACCATCACTGTAAAGCTCGACGTTTATATGGGAGTCAAGAGATCAATTTTTTTTCATGTGATTTTTTTCAACCTTACACCTTTATTATATATGCCTCATTCCTTGAGGATACGTTTCGTGCTTTCCTGAAGAACATTTTACTTTGCAGCTGAAGGGAGCGTAAAATCTAGATAGAAATGTAGAGTAATAAAAATCCATCAAGACGAAACAAAAGGCAATGACCTTACCCACTCATTTTATGCAACATGTAGACTTGAGGGCCTAATAATTATGTTTTTTTCTCCAACGCGACGGTTCGTTTTGATGCATTATTATCACATCAGTGCTGCCAAGCGTCGTGTAATGTTCCTGTCAATATTTTACTGTTTGTGAACGAATAAACATTCGACTGGCTCTATTGATTGAATATTCCTAGTGCTCTCTTCGGAATCGATTTAGAATATTCGCTTGAAAATTTGAGTATCTTGGGAGTACTCTAGTTCAAAGCTGGCAATATGGCTGGGGTACACTGGTGCCTCAGGGCTAGAGACATTCCTTCGTTCTTAACACCATCATTGTCTTGTCATTCTTAATGTTTGTACTTGAGAGGTTTAAAGTGCAGACACCATTTTGTGCTAGGCAAGTGTGTCGGAACATTCCGAATGACAAATGAGTTTTTTTCTTCATTTTCCGGCTGTCAATGTAATCTTGTGAGGTTGCCAACTTCACTTTACAATGTTCAAAGTTTGGTCAACAAGTCTCCAATGGTTAATAATACATGTCTATGCCTGAATGGCGTGCTATGGCGGCTTTTCAAGCGGTTCGTTTTCCACATAGCCCTCAGAAGTCATACATAAGAACATTAGTCCTACCGCATTCCCGGTACTTTAGGACTAATGTAAAAAGGTGGCAAAATCGGTTTCGTTCTTGAAAGGCTTTCTCGATTAATGCCACTTTACTGAACAATTTTATTCATTCGGGTGCCAATAAGTAAGCCTATAATGTTTCCTGATGCTACTTGGTATTACCAATGTGGTCTGTTGAGACCTGGTCAACGTCTGTATTCCCGTGTCACTGACATTTAGATGATAGGTAACATGTTTCCTTCGAAAATATTTTGTTCGACACGGGAGCCCCAAGCCATTTCGTATCGCTCGTCGGATCCTTCGCCTTGAAGCATTCTGAAAGTTGAATATCTTGCTTGAAAATTATTTCCAGTGGGTTTTTTGTGAGGGTGTATGTGTGTGTGCGTAATTTGCCCCAATTTATTCACAATGTTCGCAGAGCTGTTTGATACCTAGTTCCTTAAAAAACAATAAAAATGAATCAAATGAATAAAACCCTTTTCCTTATCCTTTTTTATTTGTCTTCCTGTCAGGTTTGGCGCATTTAATCATATTTTCAATTAACTCGTGCAACTTTCGTGCATGGATATGGCTCTGAGAGTATAATCATTGCCATTTAAGCCTCGTACCTCATTGCACCTTCCTAAGCTGCTAATGAGAAACTATTGAAGTGCTCTATTTCAATGCGAATTAATATTCTCTTACTTTGATTAGGCGGTAGACTTGATTAAGGAATGCATTTGAAACACGATCCCTGGAAAAGAAAAATCGCAGCCATGAATCATTTGATTTCAATAACCGCTGAAATTGCAAATAAAAATCTACTCATACAACAGGTTTCAGTTTTCTACAGATAACATCATGCTTTTCTTATGTGTCCCTTATAGGTCAGCAATATTGTATACTTATTGATTTCAATGAAAATTTGAAACATCTATGAGAAGAGAATTGTTTGCGTTTCCAGCGTCATAATTGCCAAATACAAGCAGTATCCAATCAACCTTAACTTTATGTATGTGGAAATCCACAAGTGTCATTTTTTATTTACCAACAGGAAATTTTCACCCTGACCGCTTTTGCGAACAGACAGGAGCTTACCGAAGACAGCGATGGATGTATGAATAGATATCATATCTAGGAGAAATTTTGATTAGACATCTATTCAGATGTTGGCGTTGATCGAATCAATCGCAACCCTTTGTTAGACGTTACTCAGGATGTTGCTATAGGACATTGAATGTTCCTGTCAATATTGAAGCTCCTTATGTTTACATGGCCTCTTCAATAAGCTTGAGACGATGTGGATCTTCTCTATTAAGAACCCACGTGACCTTTGTATTGTTTACACATTGATCCTTCAAGTCCATGACTAAAATGGCGTATGCACTGTTGGGAGGGGGCGCCTCCCCCCCCCCCCCCCACAGACTCACAAGGTTAAATTGCAAAAAAATAACGGTTCACACCGTAATGGTATAGCAAATGTCAAGTTCTAAATCATTTCACTTTTTTACCATTTTTCGCTTTTGTATTCATGTTCTTATTTGTTTTTCGTAAAAAATATATTTGTCATATTCCACCTTTTTCAAAGTGAAATCAATCTCCTAGGAAATCTACCTTGAAGAATATAAGATAGGATCGCATCAGTATATGCGTATAAGCATGCCAAACGACAAATCGAGACGGGTGATGATTAACGTCATACGAACATCTCGACGAATCACTTAAAAAAATCGCAATCATCTGTCGCAATTCACCGACGATGGGGGCGTCGCTCCAAACCCCATCCCCTCTTTCGTAAAAATCCCGCCCCTTTCAGATTATGCACAAGTGGTACGCCACTAATGGGAACCTTTATCACGACATAATGTTTCTATCCAAAGCGTTTTACGATGGCCTCTCCAAACATTGTTTTGCTGCTCCCCTGCATAATTATTGTCCACCGTGTTCACTATACTTGACATGGGAGGTGGATCGGAGCATCGATGAGCTTAACAATGGAAAATGGAACAACCTCCCCTCGTGATTTTTAGTCAGTTAGTTTGGTGAATGGAGAATTAAGGGAAAAACCCGAAAAGGAATAGAGATAAAGAGGGAGGGGGGAAGAGAGGTGGGAACGGCTAACTTGTTATTTTCCCTGTTTCCCTAAAAAACAGTTAACATGTTTAAATGGGTCGTCTCCCTTCACTTTCTCTATCAAAATACCATAATATTACATACCGCCCCAACCCTCTTCCCCCACTTTGCCTCACTAGTGTACCTATGGGGGGAAATGGGCAGTCTGCTCCCCCCTAAAGGGTTACAACCCATGCAAGGGACGTGTAACTGCCCCCCCCCCCCCTGACGAGCTTGAATTTTTTTTTTTTTGCTTGTCATTTTTTTTTCTGGTACGAAATCCCATATTTGTGATTGAAGACCCTTTTTTTTTGCTTGTCACATTTTTGGGGGGACGAATTTACCCCCCCCCGTGGAAAATCCTAGGTACGCAACTGAATTGTCTGGAATATTACTTGCCTTGGTTTTCAATAAAGTTTCATTTGCATCTTTTACAACATTATCTTGACCATATTGCATTTTTGCAGGGATTCCCGTTTGGGAGATGTTGTGGAAAGGTGATATTACGTGGGTGCCATCTTGAAAATCGTTCATATCATTTGTTTCGATTTTTTAATTTGTTTTTAGAATGGTTTACACACCCAAAAAGCCTAGCATTTTAAGTTTCAAAACATTGTAATGAAATCTACGTTATTCGCATGCCAGGTTTCCTACAAATGCCCAACCACTTTTTTTGTGCTACACAGGTACCCTAAATTCCTATGTTAGTATGTAATTACGATTTCTTTAGTTATGTGTTAGAAATTCATGTGAAGAAACATAAAAAAGCTTCAGTGCCTTAAAGAAAAATACATTTCACTTACATGTATGTTAATCATCCCGTGTATATGGTGTAACTTATAACATAGTACATATTTTGGCTGCAAATTGCAATATAGATTGATTGATGATTTTGGCGTGACACTTTAATGTAAACTGTTTATACAATGTCTGGACACTGCGTTACACTTATTAACATTGTATTTTACCCTTCACCTATTATCGTCCATGAACCCATGTCCAATAAGAAATTGCGTTCTGCCTGTGCCCTATTTCATAAACATAAGCTTTACGGTAATAGCAATTTCCATTTAGCTTCTAAAAATCCTGTTTACCTCGTCTTATGGCTGTCACGTAACAGTTGATTCACTTTCTAAGAATCATGTTACGCTTTTGAGACACATCTGCCCCCTTCTAACTCCCCCCCCCTCTTTCTCCTTCCTCCACCATCCCCACCCCACCCTCTGTCTAATCCCTTCCACGAGCACTACCCCCCTCCCTCTCTCCATATCAGTAACTTGTTCTTTCTTCTAGGATCCTTACCAATCGTCCTTTCACACGGTAAAAAATAGTAATTTGATTGATGATTCCAGTGATATATAGGACTAATGACGAATATTTACCACGTGTGAAACCAAACTAGAACATTATAAGAATCAAGAACGCTAAGCACAGTCATGATTACAATAGCAATCATTATTACAATGATTATTCAAGATTCACGTGTGAAAAGCCCTTTGTCACCAACTATTGTTCAATTTTCGTTCATCGAATTGTATGGTATTTCTTTTCTTTTCTTTTTGTAGAAAACAAAACATGTTGCATTATTTTCACCCGAAGTTAATAGCCGCCCTTTCACACGGTGAAAGCCAGTAATTTGAACGGTGATTCCTGTGAAAAAAGGCTAATGACAAATCTTTAGCACGTGTGAAACCAAACTAGAATCACGAACGCCAATCACAAAAACAAATTCAAATTCTACTCCGGAAGTGAATTTCAATTAAGTTTCGCTGAAATTACAGTACGAATTTTACGTGTGAAAGGCTTGAACTCCAAAATATATTTTGTGGTGGAGTTTTCGTGTCCTTTCGACCACTTTGAATCCGTAGATAATACAATTGTTATGCACTCATCGGGTACATGCAGTTCTTTGACTGACAAGTCACCAAGGACACAATACCGCCTTCGCTCGAGAATTCAAATTCAAATCACAGTTTCGAGTGAGCGTGTGAAAGGTCCGATGATTCTATAGACGAATCGCAATCATCATTTATACCAGGATGGTTCAAGATTCACGCGTGAAAAGGCCCTAAATCTTGTCGAACAATTGTGCCACAGAGCGATTCTTCAATCTGTATATATGTCGTCCCAAGGTTTACCGCAAAAAAATACACAAAGCATAATTTTCCCACCTGTGTGGTGCATGCACCTCCGTACCGTTCGTTGCACACGCGTGAAACATGCGAGACTGCATAGGTGTCTATGAGCAGTCTCCATCATGACACTTTGATTAGGAGTAGGGTAATCTCTGAAGGGCTATAACCTAGATAAACCGATTTCTATCAAGGGAGTTCGGTTAATTGTAATGAGCCGATCACAGTGGCGTGGCAATGGTGTCATCGACGGGGATGGGGTAGAAACCGATTTCTATCAAGAGAGTTCGGTTAATTGCAATGAACCGATCACAGTGGCGTAGCAATGGTGTCATCGACGGGGATGGGGTAGAAACCGATTTCTATCAAGAGAGTTCGGTTAATTGCAATGAACCGATCACAGTGGCGTAGCAATGGTGTCATCGGCAGGGGATGGGGTAGAAACCGGTTTATATCAAGGGAGTTCTTGCAATGAACCGGTGACAGCGACGTAGCAATGGTGTAATCGACGGGGATGGGGTACGAACCGATTTCTTTCTACATGTTCAAGGGAGTTCGGTTAATCGCATGAAACGGGCACAGTGGTTTACCGATGTTCTTATAGGTGGAGGCATTTTTAATGGCATGTAAGGTGAGACCAAGCTCAGGGAAATCATTTGAAAGGGGATTGAGAGTTTAAAAATTTCCAAATAGATATTTGACTCATGGATCACACGTGACGACTGGTAAACGGTGGTAAAATGTAGATTAAAGAAATTCCGACCGATCAGGTCTTCTTCGGCTGTTTCCCCGCCATGGAGTTAGAATCCAGCCAATGTTACGTGATAGACCTAGTTATTTTTCTAACCTTCACATTTTAAGGTACCAAATGGCTGTTATGCTACTGGTGATGGTAGCTTTTGATAGGTATAATGGATAGGACAAAATACCCGCAGAAATAACACGTAAATGAATTATTAAATCTAAAAAAATGCCAACAACACCAAATTCATCTCCCTCCCTCACCTGTTACATTTTGTTAGGTATTAACTTTAAGCTCGACTTTGAAAATTATTATTCTGTATAAGACCTCATAATGACCCACAGACTTTGAATATATAGACGTCATTACCAGTGGATAACAAATCTTCAATAATGCGGTTTTCACAACCTCTCTATATTAGTTCTACATCGTTAACTCGGCACCATGCTTAATTGGATTCTGCGCGATGGAACTGTGGGTACAATAATATTTCATATTTCACAGACGAATTCTTGGGTTGTAAATTGCAAATAAATAGCAATTAAGATTTCATGCATACTCCAGGTGGTTGAACGCTTCATTGCATATCATATATCGCGCATGAATAGTTTACCCGTGTGAATTGTATCGCAATTCTTGCTATCCTCAGCGGAGGTATTCATGCAAAAGTAGGCACAAGCTACCAGTACTGGTTTTACTGCCTAGCGCAGTTCTTCTGATCACATGGTGTAAATTATCATGGTTATATGACAAATAGATTCAGAACATATACATTTTTACATTTGGCGCCAATAGGGTTACGAAACTTTCATGAGTATGATAATAAAAGTTTTGGGTCGCATTTTCAGAGTTGGGAAATGTTTTTTGTTAACATTTTCTTTTTTCAGTTTGTGCATTTGTTAATGATGAAACGTGGCTAGATCATATGCGTAACTTGTGTTTGCTATCTACGGTAGATCTAAAACTACTGCCGATATACAAGAAACCATTGTTCCGGTTGGTGCCAGGTTCGGGAAATTAATTGAGTAGACGATGTATCATTGCATGCACCTAATGATCATTGTAAGAAAAATTCAATAATATAACCCCCAAGTGTTGATTATAAATTTTAACCACCCCCCCCCCCATCAACTGTAAGACATGTCGTACGGTCTTCCTGTTTCCGATATGGCATAACCTTTCCAAATGTGTTTGGTTTACTAATATTTATGTTTCTTGACAGAGGACACCTATACTTACTAATTTACAAGAGGCTTGGAAAGTTTTCGAAGAAAAGAAAAAGGTCTTTTGACAAGACCACTACCACAAAACCACAACTCTCCCCCAGAAATCATTTGACCAAATCGAATCGTCTGAAGTCGATTTCTAAACAAATTCTATTTTATTTCAAATTAGGTTTCACTGAAAAGCAATTTACACTAACCACATAGAAATTGTAATTATGGTAATTGTGGTTGAAACACTCAGCGGTTTATCACAGAGATATTAACCACTTCATTTATACAAAGCTTGCTGATCAGTAATACGAAAATAGCAATCATTGCACTAAAAAAACTTGCCTCATTAATTCGATTTTACTTTTGTTTGTGTGTATGTGTGTAAAAAAATCTGCTTCAAATTTTTGATCATTTGTGACCTGTATTTAGGTTTTCGGTATGAAATATTTTCTGTCTTTACCTCAAATGAAAAAAAATATAAATGATTATCTAAGGTTCATGCCAGCAAGCGATTAAAGAGATATACCCAGCAGTAGTTAAGGAAAAATGAATTTTTCTTTAAAAAGATATCAGCTGAAAATCATATTCCTCGGCTTAAAGGTATTGTTTAACTTTGTGAGCAGCCGATTTAAAAAATTCTCAAACCAAGATGAAACATGTGTACAAGTGCATGTATTAGAACTAATAAACCCTGAAAACAACTATTATTTTGAATGAAAAGCTAAAACTACAAGGCAAACCCCGATTTTGTAAGTAGGCGTCTTATAGACACCTAAATAGTACACATAAGTGTATGGGATGAAATTAAGATGTTGTTTCCGGTCACTTTGTATTTCAATTTTTGAAGCACTAAATAATCATTTTCGAACCCAATTTTTTCTGGGCTTCATTTTTGGAACATATTACAGACACAGGTGACAAGTGTGACCTTCTAGCTCAGATTTTTTTAAAGTCAAACCAATGTTAACCAATCACTTTAAATTTACAATTTATAACATATAATTCGGGAACGATTTTTTACTCAACTAACAAGCATGTTCTTTCTCTGCCTATTTTTTAGAATATGCTTCTTCTCTTTCTTTTTTCCTTGGTGTCCATGTACGTCAATGAACACATATGAAAATGATCTTGAATCGATTCATTTTTTTTTGGAGGTGGAGGTGCCGTGGTCTAAGGCGCCAGGCTATACATGGAAAGTCCGGGGTTCGATCCCCGGCCGCGGTACCTAATCTACAATGCTCTTTTATCCTGCTTTCAAATAAATGGAAATGCTATATGCATTATTGGTAACTTGGTGTGCACTTGTTTTAAATATATACATGTATATATATCCCTCACATCACATGTATACAGTTAGGGGAGGGGGATTGGGTGCAAGGACCCCTAAATTCTTTCAGGAATAACATGATTAAGAAATGAAGGATGAAAAACGAAAATGAAAGGGAAAAGGTTAAAATATAATATAAATTGGTGCATATTGTGCCATAATCTTCCTAAAAATGTGATGTTTTTATTAAGATTTAAATAAAGGTCTTAGTTTTGTTGCTCGCTCGATTCGCTCAGTCGCATATTTAATAAGAGATTTATTCCGCCACACGCCTTGTCTACCCCCACCCCATATTTTTTTTTTACATCATAACGAGACTGCCTTAAATATCTACGTTGGCCAGTGTATAGGTGCCTTGGTTGATTGCGTGTATTCTCGCTCGTCGCCTCCAGAAATGAACTCGGAAATGGGATGAGGTTTAAAGGGGGGCCGCGAGCGTCGACGATGAAATTGAGACAGGAGGCCCCAAAGACAGACAAAACTGGCAAAACATCTTCCGTATCAGTTCGGGGTCATTGTTATTTCTACCCAGCTGACCGCTCAATATTGAATTAGATCCCGGTACCTTTCTATGCATTCTTGATTCACGTCGCATCTATGGTGTCTCCGAAGGTGGAGTTGCAAATGTCAGGAACGGGAGGGTTGATCGAGTGGTGCTAGGATAATTGGATAAATCAAGGCTGGAGGATGTTTTTTTTTGGCAATCCCTCTCAAAATCTGACCAGGATAATTCAAAGAGTGTTAGATAACTTCCACTTATGTATTTATTTGGCAAAATATTCACCCACATTCGTCATGTTCATATACAATCACTTCATCGGAAGTCACAGTATGATTTTCTTTTAACATCGCATTTTGATTCATGCATAAGAAAGCAGGGGAATCTGCATCATAAGAATAATCTACCTATTTGGTCAAGGTAATTAGGTTTGTCCAACGCTTCCAAGGCTGGTATAAGTTAAGATTTGCTCAAGATAAGTGTACATTCTGTGATTTCGTACTGCAATCTGGAAACGGAAAAAAGAGAAAGGATTTGAATGCATTTTCCAATTCTTATTTTCGTACTCTTTTCCTCACATATGCCTCTTAAAACATTTAGATAAGAACAAGTAAACGGTCGTCAAATATCAAACAATCGAATGCAATGTCGGTATGATTCTAAACAAAGAATGGATTTACTCGCTGTGCAACGTGCAACAAGAATATGATGGCGTGCAGCAGAAATTTGTTCACCTCATTTTCCCTATTTTGCCATGTTTGCCACATTCATTTATGTAAGTACAAATCGGAACTGGGTGACGCTCTGTTATCCGTTTCCCATACCGCATTTATCAACCTAGCTCGTGGTTGTAGGGGAAATATTGAAGCATGTTCGATAGAGGCACTGAAGGACTGTCCCCAAGCGTCTCGGAAGCCAATCCTACCGAGCCGCGAAGTGCATGAAACTGAAAAACCTCGCGCGTGTACCCTAATCAATGGTTCTGCTATTTCCCAAGGGGTCTGTAGACACGGTGGATGAAATGAGACTGAGGGCTCCTTCAACTTTCAAGATGAACTTTATATTTTTCATGTATTTGCTGATTCGTACGATGTGATGCTCCAAGAATGCGAGAATAAAATGTTTTTTAAAAGAAACTTTAGGATGTATAAATAACCAATGGTTCTTAAATAGTCACTAGCACCTGAGAGGGGCATTTTACATACCTTCCCACACACACATGACAGAATGTTAATAAAACTTTTTTTCTTGTCGGTAAGTTAAAAGTTTGTAATAGACCATTTTTTATCATCCGCTTTTTTGCCATGGTGAGGTGGTAAGGTGAAGTCAATATATGTAAGGGACACGCTCTAACCCCAATGCATACACTGAATAGGCCTTGTATTTGCAGTCAACAAGCCCAATGTAAATTACCCGACATACAAACTTAGTGGAGCAGAAAGGTTATGTATCTAACCGGCATGTAATGAGTTAATATTGCAAGGGTAAACACCCCTACCCAAGCCCCCTCGATGGCCCAGATGCCCCCGGAACTCACGTAGATCCGTCACCTCACAATGTTGCATGCATTTAACACGAGTCCCATGTGTACACCGATACGCCCGATTAGTTATTGCTTGAAATATTGACGTCACTTTGAATCTGTCTACCGCCCCCATGGGCACACTTAAGCCTCTCTGCTTATCAGACTATCCATTTAATATGGCATATACGATGCATGGTACAAGGAAATATAATATTTTACAAGCTGTTCCGAGTTTAATACTCGCTTTCTAATCACAAATGGCCGTATCGTATTCTGGTACGTGTCCAATTCGAGCATGTATTGTGTTGATGTAAGTCAGTGGTGTTCATGTGTTAACGTATGTCAACGTATGACTGCCGTACTATGGCGAAAAAGGATGCAAGTTACAAAAGTATCAATTGTTAATGAGCAATGTGCGTTCATCTTTTACACAGGCGCCAATGCAATTTAACAGCATATTTTCTTCAATATCTGTCCATACAACGATCATTTCTTCCCAAAAATTTGCTTGAACGTACAACATACAAAGAGTGTTTCAGAAACAACAATTACCATGATTACTCAAATTGGACTTGTTTCCTTTTGCCAAAGTTCGGCAGTATACCTGACTAACCTTCTATCATAAAGGTAAAATGCCAATTCGTCAAGTCATCTCATGATCTACCCTCATTTAGTCGAATGTAATTCCGTCTATCAACCCCTTTGTCAAATAACCATTTGGTGCAATAATCACTTTTTTTTCCAGTCACCAGTTCTTCATGACCATTTTGTTTCATATCCAGTGGGTCTAATAGCAATTTTCTTTTCATTCATTTCGCTCAATTAACACTTTGTCCAAGTAGACCAAATGGACTAAATGGATATTGGACCAACTGGTTATTAGATGAAATTTACTGATGTGACGAAAAAGGCGATTAGACCCTGCAGTGGATGGTTGATGAACTGATGGTAGACTAAATGATAGTAGACGAGTTGGTAATTGGACGAATTGGCATTAGACAAATTGAAAATAGAATTGAAACTCAGGGTCATTGAAAGAACATATTTATATTTCGCGCATGAACAAAGAAAACCTCAGCGTGGTCATGGTGGCGATATATTCAGTTATTTAAACATTTGAGCATTCATGGGGAGTTTTTCCGGTGCGTTTCTTTGACAAACTTTCTCTCAGCCAATCAGATATATGGATTTCAAGTAGCTTGCGACACCTGGCAGAACATTGTACTTCATGAAACACTTCCCTTTCCTTAAACTGTGGCAGCGTGTACGCTTTTTGTGAGAGTACTTCTTCAAGGTTTCAAGGCAAAAGAAACCCTTACAAATCATTGAAAAACAACGCTTTGTTCTGTTATTCGTTCACAGTGCTGCGAAACAACAACTGTTATAAGCTAGTGAAATCTTGGTATCTGGTTGGTCGAAAGCAAATTAGCCAGTGAGAATCACCGACAAAACTTACTTATCATGAAATGCTCCAGAGACGGAACATCCTTGCCCTGACAAACGGTGTTTGCCTAAATCATTACTTATTTAGAGGTATCAAGTGCAAAGAACTTCTGGCATTACTCGGATGGTCGTACGTCCATGCTTCCTTTAAATCGCTTCATTGGAGGACGTCAAGGTGACGATTGCGCTCCACCAACCTGTCAAGAAATGAATGAATAAATGGCAAGGATGATCATGTACCCTTTGCAATCAAACACAACCCTTAAAACTAAACAAAACTGAATTTCCAACAAATCAAAACCGTCCATTCGACTCACTGTAGAGTCAATTTAATTGATTTCAGGCGAAAGAAAACGTACTTATATGATTTGAAAAAAAAATACATAGTGTGCAGACCACATGAATTTGGTATATTCAGATGTGGTAATTTGGTCTGTATAGACATGAAAACGTCGAATGTCATTATTTCTAGCATTGTGTATTAAATATCACAAAGGTGGATTTGGGCTCGCCAAGCCAGCTCCCCCGGAGCCTCTTGTCGAGGCCCTGGCGGCTGCTTCTCGAGCGAAGCGAGGGATTTATGTTTTTTATACAAAAACGTATCTGCATCAGACATGCATTAGACCTGGGAAAATGATTTTAAAAAGCACCGCCATGTTTAACATCAGTATGACAGGCCATTAGGTTTGTTGACCAAGGGCTATGATCACTCTTATCCTAACAAGTGTAAATCGAAGTTGAAAAGTCACAGGGTTTTCTAGTACCGTTTGAAGAAAACGTTCTCTCAGAAGAAAGTCCATGATAGACACATTTCGTAACGATTAATCTTGTTACCATGATTGTAACATATATTTTTGACAAATGATTATATGTGGAATGTTGTAGCAAGAAGGGGGCAAATGTGTGTATCCGCCATGCTTGAATTTACTGCCTCTTTCATGTCATAGACCGTGTAGATCTTGCATCGAATTTACCCTATGTAGGACTTTTAAACTTTGCAACTGTAAACGATGCTCAAAATTTGGAATTGCTATAGGTGTTAATGAAAACGCTTAGCCTTTGTTATACATGTTATAAGAATCTATTAATTTCTTTAGCATCATGTTTGCAACTGGTTATGGATAATCATTACACCCAAATCTGGCACGGTTCGAACTTCTTTCCAACGTCATACAGAGAGGCTTTGAAGATGCTTATGTGAACTTACAACTAAGAACGGATTTTCTGTCGAGCCAATCTACTTGGTCTAACTCAACTTTGAGGCATGATAACATTATGTAGAAGGAATGAATTCTTAGCACTAACCCGTTTTAGCAAAATATATCAATTGGGCCGCATAATTCATGTAAATAGGTGTAAAAGCTGTCTTTACACTACACAACGGTTTTTGCTGTCGAAGTAATATGAAGCCCTTGACATTATGGATTTTGAAGGAACAACAAAGGGAGAACCGTCAAACGACCTTAAAGGTCAAGATTATACTACATCAATGTCACTCTATGTGTGTATATCCAATCATGGTTTGATAAGAAAGATGATGTCATGTCAAGTCTGTTCCTCAATGGTCTTTGTATGTTTAGTCTGCGGATACAATCCGCACACACACCCCGCACGTACACTCGCGCGCACATTATCTCATTCATTTTGAACCCCCCCCCCCTCTCTCTCTCTCTCTTTCTCTTTCCTAGGAAAAAAAAACGACCCGTTAGTCTCTGAAAGTACTCCATTTTTTCGTCTGAAAAAGCTCTTGAAACATTGTCACGATAACACAGTCTGTTATCTCGCACAATATGCCCCTGAAAGAAGGAGAAAAAAAATTTGCTCTTAGTGTGTTTGGTTCCATTGGCAACGACATTTTCCCTGCATGTGGTGCTTTCTGCCAGGATTTGATTTGGCCTATACAGGCTTTTTTCCAAAACCGTGTACAAAAAAGAAAAAATGACTATAGGATTGTGATTATTTCCATGGTCAGCCCCCCCCCCCCCCCGCCACTTTGAAAACCGTTCCACGGCCCCTGCTATACCTTCATTTATATGTTTTTTGTTCATTGAATGCAAATGTGCATTACTTGAAGTGTTATAATGATAATAAATAATAATAATAATAACGATGATAATATGGTTCATTTATATAGCGCAGCTTCTATAATTGCATATACTCTACTGCTCTTGATACTTGGTATCATATTATTACCCCGGCTGTAGCTGAGCCTCTAGATAGGCGCTAAAGCATTCAAGTAATAAATCCTACCGGGTACCCATTTACCTCACCTGGGTCGAGTGCAGCACAATGTGGGTAAATTTCTTGCTGAAGAAAAAACTCGTCATTGCTGGTATTCGAACCCATGTCCCGCTAATTGAAAGACGAGAGTCGTAACCGCTAGGCCACGAGCCTCCCGCCCCCATAATATATAACTGAAACAAATGCAAAAGGAAATGCAAATGGAACACACATTTTCCTGGCCAACTCATTGTTATTAGTAGTAGTATTATTATTATTGTTGTTGTTGTTGTTTAGAAAACGGCCATTCAGAAGATATACTTCATTAAAGCCTAACGCAGTTAGATTCAGTGAGCAATAATTTCAACAGAAAGTCTTTAAAAATCTCGATTACCTGTAAGCATATACTCTCACAGATATCGTAGATTTACGTGCATTAAGTAGTGCATTATGCTTGCTCGAGAAAATCAGGATCGTCACATTTGATGAAATAAATAAAGGTAACGCACGTTGTTACCGACCAAATGAATATCTCACATCATTTCAATTTCCATTACACAATTTTCTACCCTAATAATGATGATTATTATCCCATTTCGGTTGCCATGCAACGGGAGTGCCTAGCAACAAAAGCGCAACTGTAGCCATTTGGCGTAAATTCGAAATCCCACTACTTTGATTTAGACTCCTGAAAAAAAATACTCGGCATCATCATATTATCCCGGGTGGAAAATTGAACTTTATTTTCCATCATCTCGCATTTCTTATAAGCTTCACCGCGATGCATCAAAGATTTAAAGTGAACATATACGTTTTTGTGCAAGGAGGACATACATAAAGTTGGAATGCTTTAGTAAAATCTGATATGAACACGAAATAAAGAAAATTACATATTTTTCTTCACAGGCTTGTATTTTAAATGGACAAATCTGGACCTTACTGCGTTGAAATTAAATGTGTTACCTATGACAAAATAGCAATTTCCATCAAAATATTCATTTTGATTAGCGAAAACTTTTAGGCACATTTGGCTATGTTGTGCATAATAATAATATATAATATTCCGCATTTATATAGTACATAATACATCGGAACGATCTCTCTAAGCGCTTTACAGACATTATTACCCCCTGTCATCGGATCCTTGCATGCCCGCATACAATGTATGCACCTTCTCCACTCCCTGGGGAGCATTCCAACAAGAGTTCCAAGACTCAATTGCTAAGCATACTACATATATGCTTTCACATCCTACCGGGTACCCATTTAACACTCCGGTCGAGAGTGGCAAAGTGTGGGTTAACGCCTTGCCAAAGGACGCTATAGGCCTTGGTGGGATTCGAACACACGACCCTCTGATTACAAGGCGAGAGTCAGAACCGCTACACCACGATGCATGTAAATTTCTGATGTTCATGGCGTAAATGAAAACGATACACTCTAATAAAAATATTGGGTAAAAGTGCTCAACATGCTCAATGAGGGTAATTATGTGTGCAACCAACATTTGGCATTTCTTTCGGACATTTTTATTTATCCAGTGTGATTTAAATTTTGTCCATTCTTAAGTAAATTTGCTGCTTATTTTGTAACATTACTGGACAATACGCTCCCCGCATTGGGTAAAATACTGCCCCAAGTTGGTTGGACACATAATTACCCAATATTTGTTTACAGTGTAGGTTTAACCCTGCAATAATGTTAAAGGTCAAGTCCATCTAAGAAAAATCTTGATTTGAATCAATAGAGAAAAATCAGACGAGCACAATACTGAAAATTTCATCAAAATCGGATGTAAAACACTGTAAAATAAGAAAGTTATGACATTTCAAAGTTTCGCTTATTTTTAACAAAATAGTTATATGAATGAGCCAGTTACATCCAAATGAGAAAGTCGATGATGTTAATCACTCATTATTTCTTTTGTTTTTTTTTTATCGTTTGAATTGTACAATATTTCATTTTTTACAAATTGACGATTAGGACCTCCTTGCTTGAAGCACAAAATGTCATAATAATGGAATCCACGTGTTCAGGGAAGAATGAAACTTCATTTTACATGACAATGACGAGAAAATAAAAATATTTCATATAATAAAATACAAAAGAAATAGTGAGTGAGTGATGTCATCAGTTCCTCATTTGCATACCGTCCGAGATGTGCATATAACTGTTTTGTGAGATGAAGCGAAACTCTAAAATGCCATAACTTTCTTATTTTACATCCGATTTTGATGACATTTTCAGTGTTATGCTTGTTGATGTTTTCTCTTTTAATTGAAATCAAGTTTTTGTTGGGGTGGACTTGTCCTTTAATCCCACAGTGTATTTACAGTGTATTTACCGTGTTAACTAATTGACACTTTTAACGTTTAGCGTTAGTCAACTGTGTGGACACGTTGTTACCTCTCGCACTAAAGAGTGAAATTGTTTCCACACTGTCACGACTGTATAGGATGATTGAGCATTTCCACAGTCATGTCAGTGTGGAGACTTATCACATCTTCACGCAGTCAACTACGAGAAAACACTGTCATCACTCACACTGTGAAATTGTTCACAATGTTCAATCGTGTTCACACTGTCAGGTGTGAGCATTTTAAGTGTGTGTGTGTCTATCACAATTTCACATAATTTACTATGTGAACACACACTCTGCAGGCATGGCAGGTATCCACAGTGTGAAATTGACCTCACATCTGATGATTGTAACCGTGTGAATACAACTCCATCTTTATAAAGTCCCCTGTGTGAACAAACGATGAACACACTGTGTTATAATGCGTAATATGATTATGCTTATTATTATAATGTGGATTTATCATTGTAGTTTATATTCTTTCTTTCTTGCGTCACCTCCATCATTTTCTTGCCCATACATGACCTATGTTTATGAATTAAAATTGTTGAATAAATACGATTTGAATATTTTGAATACAACTATTTTAATGTACTAAATATTTAAAGATATTCACTCTGATTTCCGAAATAACATCTTATGACATGCAAAACCAGTTAAATTTTTATTTACCTTTTTTAAAAAAGAAATGTTGGCTGAATTTTTTTTTAAGGACCAAAAATTTGGAATGCTTTGTCAGAAGAAATGAAATTAAGTCCTCCATTAAATTTTTTAAAAAGAATTATAGGAAACTACTGTGACAAAATTACATGTAAATTATCAGGCTCACTTTGTATCTGTATATGTCTTTTGTTATGTCTGTTTAGGGTTTGTAAGGTTTTGTTAATCGCTTGATTTATTTTATATGTATCATCTTGTTATTCATTTGAAATATGCTCTCTTTTCATTTGTTTTTGTATATTACTTGGTTTTAATTGTTTGTACCATTGGTGGCAGCATTTCATAAGACTTCAATGTTCTTCCAGGCTGTCTCCACATTCTATTTTATTGTATTTATATTTTATACTTTTTAATTGTTTTTAATTTTGAATGAAATAAGTTGAAGTTTAATTGAATTGAATTATCCACACATCATTTGCTAGTTTTCACGTGCTTAACAAAGCCCTATTTCCATTTATCACTTCTATGACACAGGTCTTTAACATAAATTATCACTTTAAGTTAGTATATTGGTTAATTATTACTGCAGTTCGGTAGTAAACACGAAACGGACTACTTCCAGTGAGCGGACTTCACCCTTAAAAAATACTCCAAGGTCGTTTAATAGGATTTCCCGTCAAACGACACCAAGTTTTACCAAATTCGATTGACTTTACTGCATTCATGAATACTTCAAGAGTCCTTGGCCTTCCAATTCAAAGAAAGGGAATTTTGATTGGAAAGGTTCTAATCTAATCGAGTCGACCTTTCTAAAGTGACATGTCAACAAAGGCAGTCACTTCACAGTACAAGCAGTAAGGAATATTTATTGTTAAACATGTTAAAGGAGAATGGTGTTAATATCGGTAAAATTTAATGATATGAGAAAAACAGTAAAATACAGAGTAATGGAGGAAGTAAGATGTACAAAGTTACGAGGACGTAAAGATTGGGGCGACCGTCAAATTATGATGAAGAAATGTATTAACGTCTAATTGTTTTGTATGTAAATCTAGACTTGGTATTGACTGTAGTTGTACACCGACATCATTTGTTTGAATCATGTTTTAGATTAAGATTTTGGAAAAAAAATACAATTGAAAAAATTAATCAGTTTAAGAGACTGTGATCATCTTTCTGACTTTCTGGAGTTATTGTACAAAGATACACCGTACTGAAATGTTTCTCTTGAACTGTTGAACGGACCTACATGTTGAGATGATAGAATTCATGTAGGATGTATGCCTTATTGGACAACATCAAGAAATGGATAGTTCTTGGGTCTGGAAGACATCTTGGTTAAGAACGTGCTTATGATGACGAGGATATGAGGAACATTATGCAGTCTTTATGAGGGGTGGGGATCATAGGGTTAACCCCACACCTCTCCCCATGCACACAATATTTTCACCCTGAAGAAGTCATGATAGTGCAAGAGCAACAGGGTTGAACCTGAAAAAAAAATGAAGCCATTTAGCATGCTAGGAATGATGCTAGTGTGATGATTCGGGTTTTATACCTTCCTTTCACGACCGATCCCCGCCGTCTGGGCCAAGATAGCAGTCAGATTACCGGTGACCAGACAAACATATGGTAGACAGCATCGAACTCCAGGGCTGGGGCGGCTGGGTATATTGATATGGGGGGGGGGGCTAGACGACCGAAATGAGACATATTTTTTCCTGATCAATAGAGGGGGATATAAAGTTACGCGACGCAGACCTCTCATTTTTATTCTCCTCTTCGTGCGTTTTTCCCTGTTCTCTTTGTTTTTCTCCCCTCTTTCTTTTCTCTTCTTGAAGAATCACAGAGGCGCCCCCCCCCTTGCACCGCCCGTGTCGCAGACTGGAAATGACTGCTCATAAATAACATATTATGGTGGATCATATCGAGCACGTCTTAAGTTCCCGGTGCTGGTTTTGAGTTCTTTATCATTTCCTTCCCCCGTCATCCAGCCATGAATCTTGGTCTATTAATACGTCACCTGCCACGGCGAGCATGAAACATGCATATTTCAATTTGTGTCGTTAGGTCCCCTCCCCTTTCTCTATCTCCTTCTCTTTCTCCTCCTTCCGCTCCTGTTGCCCCCCCCCCCTCCCCCTTATAGCTTACTTTACACCGATCTTGCCGCATTTATGGTCCTGAATCACCAGAGGCTTATCGCCCCATCCCTTCATAAGAGGGAAGTGGGTCCGAAATTCATTTTTTATTGTAATCATGTAAAGATCGGTACAGTTTTATTCGCATTTGTAATAGGTCAATGGGTAATGAGTCTGTATTTTCAAGAGCTGCTTTCCTTCTTACCAAAAGCCTGTGTATGTCGAAAGAAAATCAAGATGAGGTGAGGAATATGATAAATGATTTGCTTAAGTATTCGTAAGGCGATACGCAACTGAAATATAAATGGAAGACTTACAGGAATATGAATACCTGAAAAGAATACTTATTCTGTTAAGGGGTCAAAATAGATAGTAATACAATTAAATTGGCAAACGTTATTGAAAAAAAAATATATAAATAAACATTGCCAAGTATTCCAGACAGACTAAGTCTGTTTACGAAGAAACACAGACGTATTAATGACTGTCTACTATGGCACGAGGGTGAAATAATATTTGTATACAGATAACTCACCACTGACCACATATCGTTAATTGCAAACATTGACTTGTTTAAAGGTATACCACGTTGCGATTTTATTTTTTGTTTTTTTTCATTTAAAAATATATGCACATTTGTTCATGCTTGTTCGTAGACGTGTAAACCAGGGATAACTTCCCAATCATCCCCTCCTGCTCCCCCTCTCTCTCTCTCTCTCTCTCTCACACACAAACACACACACACACCCGGGCCATCACTCCTCCACCCGCATGCGCGCGCACACAAATTCTTCCTCCCACCCGTTGCCTTCCACATTCACTCTTCTTCAGTATTTCGTTTTCGATTTTTGTTGCAATCACAATCTTTAAGAGGTAATTAGAATTTCCCATTCGACAGCTAAAAAAGAACAGGTTATATCGGAATGATATACCCTCCACAAAGACGATATGCTTTATCCAACAGAAATTTCTCTGCCCATGCTGCAGTAACAGATGAACTTGTTCGCAATGTATACCCCCCCCCCCCCCCTTCTCCCATAATCCTCTACAGCTCGATAAATGTTTCAACTTGTGTTGATCTAAGGGTGACAGGTAACAGCCAATGGTCGCATAAATTGCTCCGGGAGCTAAATTACCAGTGACCAAATGTCATTGTAGCGACACAATAATATTATCGTTTCCATTCCTCAAGCCGCCTATGTATGTTCTAAATGACACAGTTACTAGACTCCAAACATTGTAGTACAAATATATTAAGTGTCAATGATGGGTCACAGACGGGTGTACACAAACAAATTTATTTTCTTACACGTATAAACAAACGAACCTGATCAGAGGGGTATTTCCAAGCATAAAATAAGAGTGTCATTATGATTTGGGATCCTGGCCTGGTGCTCTATTGAACTCATATGATGCAGTCACACCCACGATATTGACCTCAGTCCGATCGATGGTGTGTCATTAGAAAAACGTAATAGCTTTGATCGGTCGGTCTGGGGTCGGTTTCTTGGTGTGACTGTGACCGTGAAGCCAGTCGTTCGCTTACGAAGTCTTACCGGTGAGGGCGGTCGTAATGAAAGACATGACCCTCCTTTGGTCACCTTGGACATAGTCTCAGACAAACGCAATGTGTATTCTGGGTTTCGTGCTTGCCCCACGTAGCAGTATTTGATACAGCTTAGTAAAAGTACGAGTGAAAATGTAAAATGACGCGTAACTTTTTTTCGCACAGTCATATTTTCGGACATTGTTTGTGTTAAGTATCAGTAATTTGAGTTCATTTGTCGCGATTTGTACATCTGTTTGGCAACTTTAAAATGTCCGAGCCGGCACCTCTGGATCCTCAAACAACTTAAGAGGTCAATATTCTCACCTCCCGGGACTGTATGGATGCATTTGTTACCTATCTTGTAACTGTTGAACATCACGATGTCCATTCTTCGTGCTCTGTCTCGTTTGTACATTTTAATCATATTAAGTAGAGTATTTGTTTAATATTATGACTGGATTAAAATTAGATGTTTTATGATTCTGAGTTTCTCGTTCGTATGTCTGTGCTTCAGTTGCCTATGAACATTCTTTTCGGATATTTTCCACCCCATGAGAGAAGGCAGTGTTACATTTAGCTACAGAGCAAATAATTTTACGCGTGTCCCCGCTATTGTTTTAGAGATCCGAGTAAGGTAATTATTGGTGACAAATTGCTAACGTCTCTTCTCCCCGGCAGTATCGCCGTGCCCTTTTGGATGAACACAGACGGAAAACAATTTGATTTGTTTAACATTTTAGCCATAACGCGTGACTTTAGCTGCAAACAATCGCTGTAAGTCGCATAAATCAAGCCCCATACTCAGTTGCCCATACTAGTCGCACCGGTGGGTGAAGGGTATCATGGGCGTGCTTTCATGGTGCAATGTTGAAGGTTTAAAGCTACTTATTGTGTATATCAGAATGGTTTGGCGGCTTTCCTGAGACGATTTCTTTTTTGACTCGTCAAACCGTTTACCGTTTATCAAGTCTTGGGACTATTTAAGTGGTGTGTTAGTTGGTCTAGCATGGATTATACTCGTAATTCCACAGTCGATAATTGTATTATTAACAACCTCAAAGGTTAGAGTACATTTATGTGACCGTATGTAGAGGAGGCCAAGGACGGGCAGTTCTCCTTCCTATAATTTTCAAATTCTCAATTAAATTCAAAATCGTTAAAATATATATTTTTTTATTCATATCGCGTTAAGATCATTCGAATTCATCTTTGACAAGCTCGGGCGCTTTTATTCCTCACTTGCATAATGTTCTAAACAATTTTGCCCATTTTGGGAAAAATATAACAATATCCTACACACGGCCACGTTGGCCGCTTATTTGGAAAATCACAGTTGCGTTTGTTAACCAAGGAATAGTACTCAAATATACTCAAACATCAGCTACAGAAACTTCAGAAAGTCATTTGATTTTCCAAAGCAGAAGCATCCCCCCCCCCCTCCCTCTATCTCCCCATTATGTTTTCATTAGACTTGTAATGGTGCATGATTACAAACCACAGTAACATGCAGAAAAATAGAAAAATCCTTCTGGACAGGTATAAACATGAGCCACAAGAAATACGCAAATCCGTAATTTCATTCCGTATTACCGCTACGAGAGGGACATCAGGGAATTCTTTTCTTGTCGAGTATTACCGTAGCAAGGAGTCCATAATTAAATTCATTTCAATAATGGGGGAAATGATAAGGGATTCATCGCGTGCGTCAGGCCGTAGTTTGTTTTGGAAATTAGTTTCTTTCGACAGAATTTATCGATTCATATTTCGGATAGAATAATAATTTGAATCCCCGCCACATTTTCTTTTATAAAATTAGTGGGCGAACGGACGGTCACTTCCTTAGCAAATTGATTTTTTTTTTACTTTCTTTTGGGGGGAATTTCATGAAAAATATGCGTTCCAGTGATCTAAAAGTTACCGACATCAATTAATTCAATTACCAATTGAATAATTCAATAATTATTGTGGAAGCATGTACATTACGAACTCTTGAAAAAAAAATTTGTTAAACATAATTGCCTCCATTATAATCGTTGTTGTTGTTTTAATTGTTATTGCCGTTGTTATTGTCATTAATGATAATAGAAGCCGCATGGCTATCATACCTCTTCTATCAAGTACATTAACAATACACTCTAGAAAAGGTTTTCCCAATATTTAGTAAAATGGAAACATGTTTGTTAGACACAAAGAGACCACATATTTAGTAAATTTACGCAATATTGCGTTGAAATTCACCCTTAAAACATGCTTTCTTTCTATTATGGGTTTAAAAAATACCCACTCAACTATGCATGTCCCCTACACCACCCACTATTTGGTAAATTTTTACTCAGTGTTCTTAGAGTGAACAAGCTTCCTACTTATTCAATTAAAATAACCACAATGGGGTTAGAAATGCACTACAGCTTCCCAACAAGGTTATTTATCCGTAGAGCTCAGAAAGATTTGTCATTATTAATTCATTTTATTTTGTCATATGTTATCTTACGCCTGCATGTTCTATCAATTTTCTCTTATTTCACATTATTTATTTTCGAAATAGTTGATACATAAATCTACAAATGTAATCGTATCTATGCCCTAATCTAATGGTAATTTACATTGCTGTCAGTATTATTTTTTCGACTTATAAGCTTGATTTTATCTTGATTCTACTTTATTGTAATTTATATTTTTATTGGGAAACAAACCTGCTGGGGCTTTTTCAATCTTTGTTTTGTATCCCTAGACACGATTTAAATTTGCATGTTTGACTTATGTAAATTAATGTAAATACAAAAATATACTTCCAGCACGCATTCTATATTCCGAATACTACGTGAAATTGTTTGTGACGAGTCACCCTTATAATATAATATAACATAATGTACACTGTTAGAAAATTTATCCTTAAAATAAAAGAAGTTCCTGCAGCAAAGTCTCACGAACTCCTGTAATCTTACCAGATTGTGTAATCTCACAGGAAATTGGTATTTGGTGTATGGAACCTTTCCCCCTTTTCAGCAGAACTGTTCTGTTAAATTGCAGAAAAATTCCTGTTTTATGAATTTACAGAATGATTCTGTTATTACTTTTTGCAAAATCTTCTTTCTTTTTCTGTAAAATTGAGTGTTTTTTTTTTAACATAATGTAACACCCCTTGGGGTATCCTAGTCAGCTGATATTGGTTGGAAACAAGAAGAACGAACATGACGAAGAATCGCAGGAGACGAGTCTTTTCATTCGGTCGGGTTCTAACTGACATGTTCACTTTGAAATTTGATTGTAATGTAATCAAGTCCTTCACTCTTGTTCCTAATAGGTTGCATGGGGACTGCGACAAGATAGGCAATGAAATTGGATTCATATAAATGAATGAAGCACACTTGCTCTCGCTAGTTTGTAATATTGTATTATTTGACCCCCCCCCATGAAAAAAATAAATAAATACATCTAGGCGTACGTATGATAACTATGCTCTTCCTTTTTTCATCAAAATCATTAGCATCATCATTATTCGTTTCGTTTTAAATTTACTGCTCTGTTGGTGGTTATATTTTTTAATATAAAATTAGACACATAACATGTAGAAAGAACATGTTTACTGAAATATTTTTTAAAGATTAAACAGTGTGATTTTTTTATTAAAAAGGGCCCACCAATTCGAATATCTTTTATTATCACCATGGTAACCATAGGAATACTTTTGTTATTGTAAAAAAAATAACATTTACTTTGAAACAAAGATTATAATCAATGGGTTCTCTTCAACAGACCGTAAAATGATTTCTTTCTTAATAGTCAATATTTCTTCTTGTAATCCCAGGCGCACCATTCAATTCATTTGGTGCTATGTCGGGTCTTTAAGTAGTAGTGAACTATGTACACACATGCATGCTCATTGCAACCCCAATTCTTATCTCAATTATCCAATTAGGAAAATTGGAGCATGCTAACTGTCTTATATCTCTGCGCGAGAAACCAATTTGTCATACTTATCTGTTATGTGGCATTACCCCCCCCCCCCTCTTCCCCTTTCCCTGAAAATCTCATTCTGTACCCTCATTATTTTGGTTCAAGATTGCCAGTAACTATTAAACCAATACCAGGGATCCCCCCCCCCCGAATTTCGATTTTTGTATAGCGGCCCATAGGAGAGGGTCGTCTGGCACCCCCCCCCCCTCATAAAATGAGGAACAAAAATGTAATAAAAGAATATAATTTTCAAACTGAATTTTAGGCAACTGTAGTAACGTTTTGAATGTATCTACTTAAAAAAAACTAGGTTTATATTTAAAACTGTTTTACTTGTTCTTTGTGTTAATGTGACCCCATTTTCCTATCAAGCAACGATAAATTGATCATGATTTACATCGGTTTATAGTTCAAGGCGGTTACCTTTTGTTGTAATTATCTTTGAACAGAATTAAACAGGTACTCCTAAATGATCACTTTCGATGGGATCTCAGGAAATTACATTTGACGCGCAGCATATTAGTATTGCACTTTCATGTAAACTGCTCCCTTCGAACTGTTAGCTATGCTTTACTTGATTACCTCTTTATGAAAATATTGAGGCATATGTCAACCCAATACCACTCTGAAACCTTTGCTAAGCACTTAATCCACTTACAAGCAAATATCATTTTACGGGTAGGCATCCACCCCTAATTACGGGTGGTAAGACTTTGAGCACTTACATCGAAAGCAATCAAATTTGATTATTTTCCTCCCAAGTTTGCTAAAGCGTCAAAGTTATGATGCTGGGTATGGTACAAACTATTTCACATCACTTGGATTGAAATGTTGCGCGTGCGCAGCTGCTTCGGGGTTTCAAGTTGAACATGCAGTACATGGAATCCGAACTATCCCTTCTGTTGCGATCAATTCGGGGATCCTTTTTGACAAATCATACTCATGTTAATTGTGACCAGAGTTTGCAGAGTTCAATGTACAGTTGTGACGCAAATAGGCCTTATATATATCTTATTGATTTGCATTTCATGAGTATTAAAAACAGGGGAGTTAGGCGTAACTCGATTTTCGCCTGATATCTCATCCGCTGCGTGCACGGCGAGACTGGAATTCGTTCTGGTGGGGCATCAGAGCGGGGCTATATAATTATATGTATTGGCGTGGCCAGAAGAGTTTCAGTGCATTGTAGAAGAGGGCATTGGTATTAACTTGAAACAAATTATGAATAAAAACGCAAGAACAATGGATCGTCTGACCTGAACAATGAAAGTTGCGCTAGGCCCAAAATCGCTGAATTATTGAACCCCTGACATTTCATATGTATATCTTTGAATAATTAAAAGAACGGGAATAGAAATATTGTGTCTCGTACTCTTTCATTAACTTTTTATGAACAAATATTGGCGATCTCTGAAAAAACATCAGGTAATGTTTTGGGATGAATGGTCACAATTTGGTTGAGTTTTTTTTTTCAATTGGCTATTTTTCATGCCTGCAAAGATATTCTAGCTTTTGTCGGGCATTCTTGGTACATCATCACATCCCAATGCCTCAAGTCATGACGTGAACCTCCTTTTGACTAGTTGACTCCTACCCCCAGGCCAGGCGTCGACATGGTTAATTTTCATGAGGGCGATGGCCCCTTCCACCGGTGGACCCATGCTACGTCATAAAACGAAGGCAAATCTATATGGATGATAAATATTACCCCACACCTGGTTGCCCCCATGTGCTCCTAACATAGGCTGTGCAATGTCATCATGTGATTTTGTTGTGTAAGAAGGGTGAAAGAAATAATAAATTGGAGTAAAAATAATAATAGGTATTTTCATAGCGCCATCTATAGAAACAATCTATTCCATGTATTCCGAGGCGCATTGTTATCATTATTGTTATCAGCTCTAGCTGCCGTTCAGCCCTCGTGCATTCAAGGAATTAATCCTGCCGGGTACCCATTCACCTCACCTGGGTCGAGTGCAGCAGATTGTGGATAAATAATATCTTGCTGAAGGAAAACACGCCATGGCTAGGATTCGAACCTACGACCCCCTATTAGAAAGGCGAGAGTCAAAACCGCTAAATTAAGACGCAAGATAGGTGAACGAATAAGCGTTGAAAGAAATCTTTTTTTTTGTTGTTGAAAAATTGCACATGTAACTTCACAATATTTTGTTAAGAATGCATGTCACTGGGTTCTCATCTACCCCCCCCCCCCCCCCCCCCCCCCCCCTCTGAGCAAGAGATCATGATACGCCCTTGGTCGTGTTGCTTTAATAGATATAATGGGATATAATGCTAGATAAACGATATTATTATATGTAAAATGATTTTATTAAAATACAACATAAACATGGGATAAAGGCATAGATATGTGAAAAGTGTGAATGCAAAAAGGCGAAAATAATAGCTGCGAGGCCTGTTTATTGTCTACTATAGTATTTCAATGGCACTCTGGAAACAGACACATTCGATCGGAATTTGATTTTTCGTAATAACGAAATGCTTGCTTGTAGGTTGTCTGCCTGGGCGTAGAAATAACGACGGTGCATGTACGCCAATAACACATTTTGGCAGCAAATGTTTAATATATTTGCCTTCGCATTGGGTTAGGGGTACCCAGGTGACTCGGTTCATGAAAGCCAACATTGTATTTGACAAGCCTTTAGGGTATTGGGTCCCGTAGTTACAGCCAGACAATGATAATCGTAAATGGAAGATAATGACAAAAATGACAGAAAAGGAAAAAGTAAATATATATGTCCTAGAGGAAATAAAGGGGGAAAATGTATATTTGTCAGTGTTGTAGTCAAGGCTCAAACCTCCAAGGCCAAGGCCAAGGCTAAGGCTTTAATACTCAAGGCCAAGGCTTCAATAACCAAGGCTGAGGCCAAGGCATGGAAACCCAAGGCCAAGGCCAAGGCCTGAAAACCTCAAGGCCAAGGCCAAGGCCAAGGCATTTCAATTGTTCAATATATGGAAAAAAAAGTTAGACAACAATGCTTAGGCGGCATACATGACACACAGGACCAAATGTATAAAAGGTGTGAGCGAGCAAAATTTTTGACACTTGTACATTTAAAACGAAGATAATTTCATGATAGATCATGTAGATTTAGACATAAAAACATTTAATTATTGTTCTAGGCGATTCACATTGCAATAATTATTATTACCAAGGTGATCTGATCCTGGCATGCCCATTCTCAACATATGTCTTTCTCCTCTACCTGGTACAGGGGAGGCAGAATGTATTTTTTTTTGGGGGGGGGAGGTCAAAGCCAAAAATGCACTTACAATATAAGTCAAAATGAGAATTTTGGTGCAGTTCAGTAAAGCTTTTTTAAGTGATTTCTAATTGATAAGACAGATATTTTGATTTAGGCTTTAATTTCCCGCTATAGAAAGCATAGCGAGCAAGTGGTTTTGAAAAAAAAAAATCAATTTTGAAGTTGTAAAACTCGATTTTGGGTCAATTATGGTGCTAATCACTGTTAAAAGGGCATCCTTGCGAGATGTTGTAATAAGATGTAATAAGATGTAATAAGAAATGAAATTTGAATATTTCAAGCTGTTTTTGTAATCATGAAAAAGGTGTGCATCTTACTAAACAAATTAACGCGAGCACAAAACACAAGCTGAAATTTTACTGACCAGAAAAGGAAGCTGTTCTGGACTGCATTTAGTGACTCATAAATAGGATACATAACTCACCAATCAAATAATGCGAGCGCAAAGCGCGAGCTAAAAAATTTGTAATATTTCGACCTAAAAACTAGACATTCTAAGCATTTTTTTTTGGGTGTAAATTGAATGCGAACCTTACTTAACAATAATTTATGCAAGCACGATCCAAAATTTGTTGATTTTGAAACCTAAAATTTTGCTCTGTATGCCATGCTTGGCCCCTCAAAATTTTTGGCTCATCATGCCATTGATGCCATAACCCATTTGGAAATGACGAAATTGAAGTTTGTGTTCAAGTTTACCGAATCTTTTCAGAATATCATTAAGACTTAAAACATTCTTGTTGGTCAAAGAAAATAATACAAGGAAAACCTAATGGAATAGAAATCAACCTTGTTATCATTCTTTAGAGTAAGCTATTTTTAAAGTATGAATATTGTCAAATTGCAGTCAGATCTGTCAGAATTATTCCTGTCATAAAATCACTATAATCAGTGGCGTACCGTGGGTCACGGCATTGGGGGGCACCAGCAAAAACTTGGAACTGCCTAGTGAGCTCGCGAAGCGCGCCCAGTTGCCAGGTATACTGACCTAATAGAGATATTTTTATAAGGACAGTGCCAATAAACGGACATGTATCTCACTAGTCAAATAATGCGAGCGCGAAGCGCGAGCTTAAAATTTTTGATATTCAAACCTAAAAAGGGACATTACAATCAATCTTTTGTAATCATGATACGTACCTGTCTCGCTAAATAATGCGAGCGCGAAGCACGAACTGAAATTTTTGTAAATATTGACCCCAAACAGGAAGATTTTAAGGACTATATTTTAGGAATCTTTTATCTATTAAGATTATACACATATCACCATAGTCATTTAATGCGAGTGCCAATAAGCGCTTGCTGATTTTGTTAGAATTACATCTAAACATGCACATAAAGCACTTGTAATCATGATAAACATACCCATCTCACTAATCAAATCTTGCGAGCGCAAAGCGCGAGCTGAAAATTTAGACATGAAGAGGGGCATTTTAAGGCTTGTTTGTAGGAATTCAAGAAGACCTTACGTAGTTCACTAACCAAATGATGCGAGAGCGAACTGAAAATTTTTGATATTCAGATCAGAAAACAGAAAAAGGGACATTTTAAGGACTCATTCTAGGAATTGATGGAGAGCAGACATCTTTCACCAAACCACTACTGCGAACGTAAGCACGGATAGGAAATGTTTTATATTAAGACCTTAAAATGGGACAATCACTTAAAGTATTCATGAAAAAGAAGCATACTATTGTACATGTAAAAGAATAACTCGAAGCGCGAGGAAATATATTTGGTAGTTTGGTGTATATTGACTTGAAAAGGGGAGGTTTTAGTATAACAGGATTATATATCTCGGTAAACAGACAATGGAAGCACCAGGAACAATGAAGACATATATGCCCTGAGCCAATTATGTTTCATTTATATGAAAAAAATGTTTCTTATGTAATGTAACATGACATAATAATAATAACATTATAATGAACATTAATGTCTTCTTTCCCACTACGTTTCTCTTCCTTTCTCCCTGTTTTCCTCCTTTTTTTTAGTCAGCCGATTGCCCCCCCCCCCCTGTAGTTACGCCACTGACTATAATCCTAATCATAATTATCATCATTACTATTGATATTGTCATTATCCTTATTAGTCATGATTACATCATATTACCAATAAATAATATTAATTTTCATCACTGCTCTTTGTTACATACATGTAATTATGTGATGATAATTGCAATTGATGGCACTGCTAAGTACACTTACTGCTTCTGCTGCTGCTGACTGGTAGTATTTAGTGTCATTAGATGTACAGAACAATTGAAACATTTATAATTACTTTTATAAAACAAATGACAGTACAAAATACAAAATGCCTTGAAAAAGCCTTGAAAATGCCTTGAAAATGCCTTGAAATTTCAAGGCTCAAAATCCTCAAGGCCAAGGCCAAGGCCCTCTCAAGGCCAAGGCTTGAATGTTCAAGGCCAAGGCTTTGAAAAATAGGCCTTAAGGCGCCTTAAGGCCAAGGCCGAGCATCAAGGCACTACAACACTGATATTTGTATATCGATTTGCAGGATATTGAGGCCCGAGACCTGCGAATTGAAGGCTCTTTTGAAAAGAAAAATGAAATATGCAAAAAAATAAAACGAAGTCCCTTTTCAGATATTTACAAATGAAAAGTATTTTTTATTGTCTCTGCAGTGAACAATAATTGTATATGTATTGATTACCATCATGAAAATTGGGATGGTATTTTCGGTCACTTGTGCATTGTAACTTTTCTTGAACCCGAAATGATGATTCTCAGGTGCATTTTTTTTCAGTGCTTCACTAACTTTAAGATAGATCATAGACACGGTTCACAGTTTTTAAAGGTCAAGTCCACCTCAGAAAAATGTTGACTTGAATCAATAGAGAAAAATCAGAAAAGCACAATGCTGAAAATTTCATCAAAATCGGATGTAAAATAAGAAAGTTGTGACATTTCAAAGTTTTGCTTATTTTTAACAAAATAGTTATATGAACGAGCCAGTTACAGCCAAATGAGAGAGTCGATTATGTCACTTACTCACTATTTCTTTTGTTTTTTTATTGTTTGAATTACATGTAGGCCTATACAATATTTCCGTTTTTACGAATTTGACGATTAGGACCTAAGCACAAAATGTTAAAATAATGGAATTCCACGTGTTCAGGGAGAAATTAAACTTCATTTCACATGAAAATGACGAGAAAATAGAAATATTTCATATTTCATACAATGAAATACAAAAGAAATAGTGAGTGAGTGATGTCATCAGTTCCTCATTTGCATATCGACAGAGATATGCATATAACTGTTTTGTGAAATGAAGCGAAACTTTAAAATCTCATAACTTTCTTATTTTACATCCGATTTTGATGAAATTTTCAGTGTTATGCTTGCTGAATTTTTCTCTTTTTATTCAAATCAAGTTTTTGTTGGGGTGGACTTGTCCTTTAAGGACGATCAAAGTCGGGGTTTAACCGATGTCTTTAAAGTGGTTAGGTCTATTTTTAATGATATCGTTACGCGGGTAATTTATTGATTGAAAATTACTGTAAACATTCATTCATGGCATACAACCCAACATGGCCGTTGATTTGGTTTGACTCCTTCATTTTACTCGAATTCATCTATCATCAGAAACTGATATTGATAAACGTTTCACGTGACCGATTGGTTTTAGATTATGCCAAATGTTAATAATGCGGATAAGTATCCAGGGATCGATACGGAATTGCTCCACACAGACTTGGACAGAGCGAGTGTGAATGAATGATTAACAGCACGTTGGGGTTAGTTACGTTGGGCTGAATTATTTACTATGTTTTTCTGATTGATGGGCCTATACACTCTGGTGGTCATCAAGGCGACTGAGCATATGCAAAAGATAATCGGGGGCTTCCGAATCGACGAGGTCGATGGTCACTGTTTGTCTACAACATATTCATTTATTTATTTTTACTTATTTCTTTTTTTTTGGAGGGGGGGGCTTAGTATAATCTTAAAAACCTTGCTTTCGGTTTGCCCTGAAGAAGCATAAATGGCTTCTACGTATTTTTCAGTTTACATTGAACATCATCGTGGTCAGGCTAAGCGGAAAACCGTCTGATTTTGTAGACAAACGTATATGGGTCACTCGGCCCATGCTCGGCCTCATGGACACTACCCAAATACACACGCACCTTAAACACACACATACACCCCAACAACACTCTCACGCACATAGTTTATACACCGCCCATAGTTTTTTAATCAACATTTGTTTCACTATTTAACGCTTTGTTTCCAAAGTTTTTTTCCAATTGCATTTTTTTCATGAAATCATGCACTTTCAGAACGATATTAGAAAAAAGTATAGATAGGACATTATTGATAATCATGGCATGTCTGATTTAGGAAATTTCATCTCGCCGAAGCTCCATATTTGTATCTACATTCTTATGTTATCTCTCCCTCTCTCTTCTTTGTACAGGGCGTGGTCTCAAGGCGGTACTACCTGGCCTTGAGGGCCAAATACTCAGCGACGCATTTGAGATGAAGAGACCAAATTTGCCTTTAACATGGGAATCGGTAAGTACTTCAATCAATTTAAAGGAGAATGAAACCTTTGGACCAAGATAGCTTGTGTGAAAACAGAAAAATCAAAGAAACCGATCAACGAAAGTTTGAGAAAAATCGGACAAGCAATGAGAAAGTATAAACGCATATGACAGTTACTATAAACGGAATACAACTAACTACTTTCCCCCTATTTAAAAACCAACGAATTGGCTGCAGTGGCAAGGCAGTGCGGCTTTAAAAACATAAAGCAAAATGGATGAAAAGGTAACAAAACCACAGAACGTCTTTCTCCAAAACCCACAAATCAATAATTTTATACAAGCTACGTTTTATTGTATCCCTCTCACAATGCCACAAAGAATAAGAACAAAGAAAGTTTGAGAAAAATCGGACAAATAATGAGAAAGTTATGAGCATTTGAATATTGCATTCTCTAATGCTATGGAGATCCTCACATTGGCAATGCGAAAAAGATGTGTGATGTGCACTCTTGAACAACTCTCCCCATTACTTTAGTATATATTTCACTTAAATTGCCTCTTTTATTACATCAATCAGTAGAACATGTATTCTTTCTATAGGAGGGCACGTAATACAGATTTTTAAAGAATACATCATGGATAAAGAGTTTGTATCACCATACGAAAAAGCAAAAAGACACATTTTCAGGGTATTTCATAGTCCATCAAAGGGAAAGTTGTTCATGTGTGACATCACACATCCTTGTCACGTTGCCAATAGAAGGATCTCCATAGCATTAGAGATTGCAATATTCAAATGCTCATAACTTTCTCATTATTTGTCCGATTTTTCTCAAACTTTCTTTGTTCTTATTCTTTGATTTTTCTGTTTCGACACAAGCCTACTTGTTCCAAAGGTTTCATTCCCCTTTAAGTTTTCACAGTTAGCTTCATTGATATTTAGTTATAGGCCTATTCATTATGTAAAGGGGAAAATCACCCTGACATCAAAAATTATTCTTAAAATAGAAAAAACAATATTGGCGAATGCTTGAGAAAAATCCATCAATGAATAAAAAAAAAGTTATTAGAATTTTAATTATTTGATTTCTGACGTCATATACGAGCAGCTTTTCTACATATCGTATGTTTTAATAAAGATAATAATGAAATGTCATTTTCTCAGAAAATTGAAAATATATTTTATAATGGTACCTTCAGTATATTTTCATGCCCGTTTATATAAAAAAGGGGGGGGGTCATCATAAACCATTAAAACATGAACTTTTTGATTTATATTACGTAACACATGGGCAAGCTGCTCATATCTGACGTCACAAATTAGAAGAAAGAAAATGACATTCTTATCGTTGACGGTTTTTCTCAAACCTCCGTCAATATTTTTCAGTATTTTTCTGCTATTTTTACAACAAAGTTTTCACCATGGTGAGCTTTCCCTTTAATGGACAGCTATAGGTTGTTTGCATTCCTCACTGCTTCGGGAATAAATTTTACCTTTTCTGCTTTTGTAGGTCCATTATGATACCAATCAATAAGTTACAATTACGATTTTTTTTGTCTTGGGGTGGTAGTGCGTCCATTCATGTTCTTAACCCAGGCGTTTTGTGGGCATGGATTTCTGCCCTGTGGATGGGTGGGTGGATGCTGAAGGGGTATGCATTGTGAGAGGGATACAGTAAAACGTAGCTTGTATAAAATTATTGATTTGTGGGTTTTGGAGAAAGACGTTCTGTTGTTTTGTTATCTCTTTATCTTTTTTTGATATCTTGCTTTATTTTTTAAAGCCGCACTGCCATGACTGCCTTGCCATTGCAGGCAATTCGTTGGTTTTAAATAGGGGAAAAATTGAATTGTATTCCGTTAGTAACAGTCGTATACGTTTATAAGCAGAATGCAGTTTTTCCCTATTGTTAGTGGTGGTTTGTCTTTTTTTTTCAAGTTTATACAACTAATGCACCCGAATGCTTTTCACCGATGGTAAAGAGGTAAGCGTCAAGAATTATAGGCCTTTCTCTCACGCCGCTGTATAATAATTGCCGCTCCATCGTCGCTTGTTGTTTTTTGGAATATTATCCAATTTCATGTAGGCCGGTCACGGAAATATCTCAACACCTCCTTATAACGAGAAAATAAATCTACTCCCAAATGTAAATAGTGTCGAAATGCGCATTTTCTTCTCTTTTTAAACGCAGTGATTTACGATACTCCGGTACGTGTATCAATTTGGGTGCCCCTCTGGGAATGTCGACGAAAAATTTGGATTTCATCGTAAAATGAGTCCCGACGAATAGTTGAGACATCTGTGTGTTTTGTAACACAAGTAATAATGAGGCGATGATAGATTTCCGTGCTTGTATTTTTCAAGCAGTGATGTCCATCCTTTATGAAATATATATTTTTATGATAAATATGCTCATTATCAATTAAGTTCACCCTTTCAAATGAAAATATGATAACGCTTAACGCCCCCCTCCCCCTCTTGACTGTTAAGCCAAGTTTTAGCCATAGCTATCAGGTAGTAATTAAGAGGTCACATTTAATTAATGTCACTCAAGCATGTCAAGAGAAAGTGTAAATTCCATCCGTCAGTTCTTTAAAAATTTCAAAATCCTTCATTTGATTGTTTAATTGCATGGGGAAAGAATAGGGCCTATATCCATAAGTGTGATGTTTGAGAAAATGACAGACGAGCATATTTCATGAAGACACAAATAATCCGTCTTCAATCCCAAACAATGAATATGAACATGAACGATTTGGAACCTTTGACTTGTACTTAGCGCTTCTAAAATTTAATTGGGTATCTGGATTTGTCATAACACGCGGAATAGTCACAAAATATCGCCTATTGTGTTTATATTCCTTTGCACTGTTTATGTTTTAGGGGCGGCCACCTGCCCTTAAGGGTATCTTGAATAAAGGTCGAGATATGTGTTTCACCATGTTCACTTCATATTGTGGATCAGACATATTTTGAAGTTGAAAATGTAAATTATGATTATTGATAATGCAGCCATAGAGAAGTTGCCGAGCATCCCGAGGGAAGTCACGTTCACTTTTCACGCTATTGGATGCTAGTTAACGAGGGTAGGCTATATCTTTAAATAACGTATCGAATTAAGTAATTCCATTAACTTTTTAGGTGTCACATTGAATAATCTTTGGAGTTTTAAGTACCATATGATAAATGTATTACATCAGAAAAGTAGGAATACTGGTTTACTTTACAAACTTAAGCATAGTTTGCTTCATAAAAATCTAATGACTCTATATCATTCCATAATTTCCCCTTATTTAAAATATTGCAATATTGTCTGGTCTACCAATGTAACCTCATATGAATTGGACTCAATATTCAAAGTTCAAAAGAAATGTTTAAGAATAATTACTAATTCCCATTACCTAGCACCATCCGCACCTTTATTTAAGAAATTTTCTCTACTAATATATATGATATTAATAAGCAAGAACTCGCAATATACAAGAAGAGGTTGTTACCCACTCCTTTTTCATATCTTTTTCAATACAATAATCATGTTCATAATCATAATACCCGTTCTTCAAATAAGTTACATTTATGGACTATCAAGTCTAGTCACGAAGCTAAATCATTGAGTTAATAGGTCCAAAACAATGGAATGAGATTCCCCAAATAATAACTAAATAACTAATTCACAATTTATATCTTCCTTTAGAAAACAGTACAAAAAAATTTGTAGTAAATTATTATTAATTTTCGCAGTTGATATCAATGCATTACTTGTACCGTATCTACCCCCCCCCCCTTCGATTCGTGTCTTTTTGTATTTTTGAGTTTTTTCTCCTTTTTCCTACGTTGTGTTTATAATGATATGACATTCTGGGTTTTTTTCTTTCTATTTTTGTGTTTTACTATGTTTTGGCGATCCAGCCTTACAGGTTTCTTTTAACCTTCATGGAAAGCCACGCAATTTATTTTATTATCTAATCACATTATTTGATGTTTCTTTGTATTTTTATCCTATTTGCGAAGTAAAGATTGAATTGAATTGAATTGAGGTAGTTGTAAAAAAGCTACCATGACTTAGGTTTTGTTTCAGATGGTCAGGATTCTCAATAGCCTTAGCATGATAACATGCGAGAAAGCCCCCCACCTCCAAAAATGTGACGATATTAAGAATCCCTTATTCGTGTAGCAAGAAATTACTGGTTTACCAAACATGCTAAAGCTCTCAAAAATAAGTTCAGCAATGTCATGGACATGTGGAAGTATGTGAAAAAAATTAGATTTATACCAAAAATGTATCGCCCGGAACGTCTTTAGACGTATTTGGACAAGGGATTTCGGGAGTTGCGTATGCCGTAATAGAAACCCCAATTTTTTTCATTTATACAGCCGTTTTAACATTTTTTGTATCAGCTACATAGAGTGGGTTTGAACAATAACAATGTATAAAACGACTGTTTCGACTCGCCGTACGGCCGCCGTAGAGCAAATGTGACCGAGGTATAACACATAATTTTAATGGTTATACTTATTGTAAGGCTGACACTTTCATCTCCCCTTTTGTTGTATTTTCCCTTTTCTTTCTAATCACATCTGTCGGTGTTTCTCTCAGCAGACAACAGGTGGATGTACTTGATATACTGCAAAAATTCCGGTATTGATTTAACACCAGCCCTGAATCTATATATGTCCACACCAGAGAATTTTTAAACAACATCGGTTCCGGTATTAGTCTATATAACTCCAGATAGGTATTTATGCAACACCAATAAGTATTAAAACAGCATCGGTTTAATTCCAAACTGGTGTTGTTTTAATACTTCTCTGGTGTGGACATAAATAGATTCCGGACTGGTGTTAAATTAACACCGGAGTTTTTGCAGTGTATAAGTTGTCTATAAATTCAGTGTTCTTGAGTCGTCCTCGCCCTTGGGTCCCCCTTTCCCCTTTCCATCCCTTTTTTCCTCGCCTCTGTGCCTTAGTTTTCACATTTTCATTCCGTATACCTGGGGAAAATGACGACGCTTCAAAGATTTTCTCGCGGAATGTATAGGCCTCATACTCATCACAAATGCCGGGTCTCGTAATTTCAATCTAGTTAATCCGAATGATCCCGTATTTTTGTCCCATGTAATCATCTCCCGTTAGAGCTTGTTATCCAATATTGGAAGTGAAGATGGGGGGATTAAGTTGTCATCCGTGATATATTGGCTCGATACGGTGCACGTACCATTCTTTTGAAATTTCCTCGTCCCATTTAATATAAACAAAAACGAGGAAAATTGATATCTGTTTTAAGAGAGGAATATAAATGAAGATAACCGAAATGTGCTTCCATTAGACAATTAACCTTTTTAGGTAGCGACGCAGATTCATTACGTTGTCATTACGATACAAAAAAACCCACATCCCTTAACGATACCTGCATTCGTCTGTATGCGTCAGTTTTCCACGGTGACGAAGCGGAACAAATTCATGACTCCTTATTTTCTTTTTTTTTCATTTCTACTCCTCATCAGTTGTTATCATAATTAGCTTTCCTTTTGTTTTAGTATAGCTAAGTGGAGCATCATCTTAGGTATATTTAGAACGATTGCATTTGTTTTCATTACTCTACGCTTCTATGACATGCGAATAGATTCCTCTCCGTTTTACATACCTCCAAAAAAACATTTCTCTTAAATCATGGGGAGTGGTAGTTTTCAGTTTATGTCTCTAGAATGGTCAATATATTTCTATAATATAGTTAATAGTGGAGTTATGGATACTGTTGGTTGGTTTGATGGTATAAGGTATGTAAAAGTGGACAAAATAAAAAAATGAATATGGATTAACCCTACCATACCCACACCGGCAACCGAGGACTTACACACACGTATTTTGCATTACGAACGATGACAACACGCAAATCGAGGACATCCTCGCTTTGGTGTTAAGTAACTTTTCGTAGGATCCTCAGTTTTAGGTTTAGAGACCAGATTAGCGATCCGAATCTCTTAATGCACTGACATGCCCATTATCATGATTATGTTAGAAATACTGACAAGGAACCAATCACAAGTGTTCTTTCATATTTGCTATTCATCGCTAAGATTTGTGTAACGGAGCCCTGAAGTAATAAACGAGGGAAGAGAGAATTGAGCGCAGTGATTGAAATGCGATAATGCAAACTGAATCTCCCCGAAGCAGAGGGAGTAATCCTATGAAGTATTGAGTGTCAATCTTATTCAGCATTGCAAAAAAAAACCACCATAGAATGACCTACTTTTATTTATTTTTTCTTCTTCAAGTGTTTGAGTTGTGTTACCGTGGATGGCGCTCATGCGCTCATGAAAAATATTACATGTTATGCATTTGGTTAGGTCGTCTGATTTAATTTTCCATAATATTCTTCCAACGAATTCATTTATTTTTCGTTATAGCATCATACAACAATGACCAATGCATCTCTTGCCAACCGCTTTTAAATGTGAACAGTTTTATTTTTCCATATTTCTTGTAACGCCGCTAAAGAAATCGACCATCTTGTAATAACGTAATTATATCAATGTGAATTGCCCTATTAAAAAGGGACGTTTTGGGAGACTTTACCATACCTTTTTCTTTATCCGATTTTCGTTTCGCTTACTTTTTCATCGTAGTTGATAATGATCTTCTTTATTTTGTATAGCTCTGTAGAGTTAGCAAATACCTTTTGAAAGAAATTGTGGCATGGTTTTGTGAACTATACTTTTCTCCCTGACACAGAATCAGTATATGTATTTTTGTTACATCGATAAACTCACAATTTCGTTAAATACAGTTGGTGTAACGTTTATTACCAAGAAATCTAAATCGATTGGTATCATGAAAATTAGAATACTTCGTTCCATGGATCATTTTTTTGAAGAAAAGGCTGAGCGATTATTTGCCAGTATATCGTGGTATCCACATGATCCAGGAGAAATGAGAAGCGTGGAACGCGCCCTCTTCAGGCTGGGAAATCCATATTTCCCAGAAAACTTTATTTTTCCCATTTCACCTCTGGCATTCTATCATTAGTCATGCGCAGTCACACCAACAAAACCGACTTCAAACAGACCGATGGTATATCATTGGTAATAACATAAAAGCTTTGATCGGTCTGATGTCGGTTTCGTTCGTGTGGCTGAACCGAAACCGACTCCAAACCGACCCATGTATGCCATTTGAAAGAACGTAATAGCTTTGATCGGTCTGGAATCGGCTTCGCAGGTGTAACTATGGCATGAATCGGGGTTTGGGGGATAATGTTTATCTAGATGTGAAGTTCATTTTTTTGTTTGGAATTAGGAAAGGGTCATATTCATCACAGGGGGATTGAGACAGTGGCATTGCGTGATCTGATTCGGAATGGGCGAGCCGGTGCACTGCACCATGTGAACAATGAGAAAGAAAAAAAAGAAGATGTATGTTGTAAAATACTCTTGCAAGGATCATGAATTGAAGGGGCTGCATGCTTCAGCCCCTACTCGTTTCAATAAACGAGCAAATATGTATTTTAAGAAGTCACCTGATTGGGTGTTGCTATATTTGTTATTTCACATGGTCAGCCCCCACCCGAACCACAACTTAAAATAAATTCTGCTGCCCAGACCTGTCAAAAAATATCAAATTTAATTCGAACTTTGATTCGACCTCTTGTTTCGGGGCGAAAATAATTACGAATAACTACGGATATATTTTCAGCCCCCTACCCCCCCCCCCGCCTAAACAAATTGGAACTGTGCCTTCTTCTTTGACGAGGGGATTGGACTGCTGTCCCCTTAACCCCTTTCCTCGTATTCCTCCTCCGAATTGCGCCAATGGAGCCACGCAGGTACCATTTAGCCAAGCGTGTGTTAAATTTTCAGATAGAAATAGAATATGATGAACCCATCTGAACTCATCTGCAGCGACGGATCGATTTTACGCCTTCTTTTGCACGTATGCCCCGGCAAGGAATCCCCGTTGTTTTGCTATAAATTGAAATTGAAAGATTATGACGGACGGCTCGAATTTATGCGCTGGGGGTATTTCCGAAAATGCGATGGGTCGATGTGTTTGGCACCTTTATGTTTATGGAGGCTGGGGTGCATTGTGACTGAAAAGGGATGGGTGACGAAGGTCGTGAAGATCTCCCTATGACAAATGGTGCCTGGAAATGTGATCCCCGTTTCCCCCAAATATAGGCATTTTAGACTTGTTTGATCCCGTAACTTTGCCATTATTTTGCAACTACCGTGGCAACAGGGCTCAGCAGCCAATCAAAATCAAGGTTTCCATGGTACATGTAGTTGCCGTAATGGCAAAGTTACAACAGTTTCAACTCGTCATGAATCAGGCCCCTGGTATATTTTGCATTGTGCTGAATCAAAAGAGTAAACATTTTAAGGGTTGAATTTCAAATTGGTATTATTATATATTTTTATCGTTTTTTTGTTTGTTTTGATTTTGTTGGGTGCTTTCTTTTTAATTTCGGTATTTCACCCCCAATTTAGGTTATATATTTTGTACCACCCCTGTCCCACCCCCCCCGTGTGTAGCTGTTACTTTTGTGATTTAGTTCATCAAATGCTTTGGGAACAAAACGAAATGTCAGTGGTAAAGAATTTATGTAGATCTTGCATTGGGCAAAAAGCCATGAAGATTTGTTCAAGTAAACCAATTTCGGCATCTGATTAACATTTTTATGCTAGTTTTATGTTTTGATATCTGTGTGCCATTTTTTAAAATGTTTTTATTTATTTATTTATTAAAACATCTTTATACAGGATAACATGTTCAGATAAAATACACTGTTTGTAAATATTGTCATAGACTTTTGTCTCAGAGCGCTCAGTGTCGGCATATGGTACTAGCAGTTTACGATGGCCGTCTACACAAAATAATCAATGATAAAAAAATATTAATGTGATGGCGAATTAATAACTGGATTAAAAAATCTAATACTTTCATTTGCTCCTCAACTCCTATCCTCTCTATCCTTCTCTCCCTTTATTCTCTCTCTCTCTCCCTCTCCATGACAACTCCTCCAGATAACCCACCATGAAAATTGTGTATTCGAGTTGGCCTCGACCAGCCTCATCGCCCGGGATTCGGTGACCATGGGATGTCCCCTTGCGTACCAATCTCGTCAAAGCTCGAGTGAGGACGATGCCCCTTCTTGTCCAGTTGATAGAGCGCCCCCTCCCGACAAAGAGGGTACACAGCACTCGCTGCGAAGTGGGATAATTGAAGATGATGGCGACAGCAGCGAGGGAGGTAATTATAAACTAACAAAACTTGCTTCCTCTTTTGATTATTTTCGTTAATGGCTTTAATAACAGACAATACAAACATAACAATGATAAATAATTTATTAGATCATTTGCTCATAATTGCTATATTGCAATACCACCCCTAGACCCTCCGATTTTTTTTAACAATCTATATAAGTTGGTTAAAATATGAAGCTTCCACCTGTGTGATTGTAGATTTCAAAAAGGAACCTATTAAACTTGGATACAATTTTGTTTTAACCAACAGCTGTTTGATTCATATCTTAACCAACTTGTAGGTTGGTTAAAAAATATATGGGAGTAATCATTAAACAATTCATTTCAAAACAATAACATATCGCTTGGCAGAAAAATGTCATGATGTTATGAGGTTCACGACTTCTGTTAATCCATCATAATGCAGAAATTCCAATCCCAGCGCTGAAAAGATTACATACTATTTTACAAGCATTATAGTCTTCAAATATTTTAGTTCAAAGATAAATCCTATCATACCCATTTCCCCCTTGCTCAATACTGATTGATTCAGCATTTTTTTTTTACACATTTACGCCTTAAAGAAGTTATAATTTTCTTTTGTTTACCATATTTTGATCTTCTCATATTTAGGTTGTAAAGCAATCACTACGCACTAACACAAGTCCATATAATATAAACTTTTTTTACCATGACACCCACATGAATTCGCAAAAATATAATAGATGGTATTACTATTTCACTAATTATATAGTATCTACACTCATTTACATCTATTATATTTTATCAATATTTGTATGTTTCGTATTTTACAACAAAGCCTATAAATGCTATTTGATATGAACAGAGAGCATGTTGGGACATAATGTTTTTTTGTTTTTTTTACTCACATGGGCTGTCACCATTACATTTTAGTGATCACTAATCACGATATAGATTCATTGTTTCAAAGTATATAGGCACATCCTCCATTTCATTATCGATATGACTGAGGCAAACGATTCATTTAGTTTAATGTTTCATAAACTTGTTTGCTCGATGATATGAATGGTGTTAGTTTAATACAAAGGGGTGTACATTATTATTTTGTTAGGAATTACCGTTGCTACTATTGTTTTTGTTATCACCTTGGCTGTTGTGTGGTACATTTGTTTAATAAGGCTTCAGTCATATTCATAATTTTACATGTTTGTCTTATTTCTGATTTGAACATTGTAACTATAATGTGGATAACCCGTATAATGTATTATTTCACAAACACGATGTATTATTATGTTTTAGAAATAAACAGTGTATCATTAGCCTACTTCAATCCGTCGTTTTAATATTAAATCATGTTTATATATCTTATACAAAATATTTCGCTCACATGGGCTAATAAGGAACCCTCGCATAAAGTGTTAATGATAATCGTCCCTCTCTATTTCACCATACACACAGAGCAACCATTACGCGCAAAAAGCCATTTTCCCCTAAATATGCTTAATTTTCATACTAACGTAGCTTTTTTAACAATCGATGTGTACTTCTTATAACACCCCCCCCCCCCTCCCTCCTTGGTACGCCATGCCCACATTGATTTCATGGATCTCAAGTAGTACTACAATAGTCCTTTCTATGTTTAGATTTTACAAATTCCCAACAACATTCAACACCCATTATGTACCAGGACTAACTAGAATATGTGTAATACTAACATTCTGATGTCAGTAGCTCCTCAATTATTGTTTATTATTTCACTGGTTTTCGTTACTTTTTAACGTCATAGACTAACACATTTTTCTCATCACCCTTGTTCTTTTTGTTATATTTTTTTTCTCTCATTCTATCACGAATACTTCGCAGAGGAACCGAATTTTAACACCACCACAAACGGCCTTTATCACTATCTCCAAACACCGTATATACCAGGCATGTCTCAAAGAATTATTACCGCACCCCAAGTGTTGTTTTTCTTCACATCAATTTGTGTTTTGAATCTAAATTCTTGAGAAAAAAAATCTATTTCGTGGCATCTTCGTGTTCACGGTCTCAAATCGATAAGCCTTAAAAATGTGCTTTTATGACAAAATGTCATTTTGCCCCCATTTTTACATTTCATTCAATGTTTACTAACATTCATCTTGTAGAATACCATCCCACCCTTTTGCCTATCAAAACTAACACTCATGATTATGTAAATTGATTGACCATTCATTTAGAATAGCTTAACATCGTCAATAATCGTGGAGCAACAAGATTGTGTATTAATATCATAATGTATACTCGAGTATAGCCACCTCCATTCACGCTAAATACTCCTTGGCATTGTTGCAGCCCCCTCCCCTCTCCCCTTCCCCGACCATCACCCGTGCTATTTCATTTTGTGGCACAACCCAGACCAATTCTATACTGCAAATAAAAATAGCCCCCACCCAGCCCCACAAAATCAATGAATGTCCAATCTTCGACACCCATTTTCTCTTTCTCTGTGTTCGTGACCTTCCTCTGGCTCGGCCTTTTTATCACTCCCCCTCCCACCCCCAACCTCCATCTCTCCCTCCCCCCTTCTCTTTCTCTCTCTCTCTCGATCTCGATCTGAATTTTCACCATTTTCTTGATCTCTCTCACATATTTAGAATCCATCTTATGACTTGCTAAAACAAATGTAATTGTACAGATGCCCATCCCCCAATCTCAAATATGCCCTTCAATTAGTTTTGTTCCAGGTTCATTTTTGTTCATAAAAAGTTTCAAGGACAATGCAGATCCTTCATCGCTGAAAGGATGGTGCATGAACTACTCTCTTTGTGTAAAGGAGTGAAAGGATGCTTAATAAAGTGCGAATTCATATTGTTTTTAGTGGGAAAAGAGTAAATATTACATGTATAGCCTTATCCAGCGTAACAAATTTTACGGTCTCGAAATGTCCAGATAATGTGATTGTCCCCGGATCGTCCCAAGGAATTTGGACATGGATTACACTAATATTCACGCAGCTGATTTATTTGACGGCGTTGTTCATTTTACAACAGACACTGGGACAGTCGTACGTCATAATATTTTATCTACGGGCATGCCCAGTGTAGAAAGGGGAGATGTCAAGAAAATCGATCGGTACCGCCGCGTTACGAGAGTTAGAAAAACGTCCGGGCAACGCCAGCGAAGTATTGGCGGATCTGCGCGGCGCGACCTAGCTGCGCCATCTCACCGCATACACAGCTCCTGCAGCGGGTCGGACGAGCAGCAAATTCCCTCCTTTACATTTAGAAAGAAGTGTCGTCATCATTTGATCATAAATGTTTGACATGTTTGAGCCATTGATCTAGAGCAATTTTCTTACGAACATCACGCCAAATATTTTTCTCTGCATCAGATGAGTAACTAGGATGTTTTCTGTTTCGATGCAAAGGTGTAGTCACATAAAAAAAAACGTCTCCAATTTTGTTTGTAATCTGGAACGTTATAGCTTTGGTTATAACCGTGAGTTACATCGGTGGGATTGTTGCATTAAGATTCAAGAACAGAACTGAATTATTCAAAAACGACGAAAAACGGCAATATGTATATATAAATATATATGATTTTTTTCAGATGAACAGATGATTAATAAGTCGAAGTATTATTGTCATTGATTGAATATTCATTTCGGCCGGAATTTATGCCAATATTTATGTTCTGGTTTTTCAATTTTCTGTAAAAAAAAAAAAAAAAATCTTCGGAGGCTTCCGTCGTCACTTTGGCGAGCATTTCACTATACATTGTCCTGTTCTTGGATCCTTCGTAAGTCCTACATACTCATAATTAAACCAACTTCAATACGACCGATGTATTATTCGAAATTGATCGTTCTGGAGTTGGATTCGTTTATGTGATTGTATCCCGGGCGAGTACATGCTATTAATATAAACTGATACCAGCCAAAAGTCCGAAATCAGGACAAATCTTTGATCACCTCTAATTTAATTTGAATATTTAGACAGATAACATGCATCAATCCGTCCATTGTCTTAAAAATTGTTTACAAAATTATTTATAATATTCAAATATCATTCTAAATGTTAATCTTTTAAAGTGTAAATAGAAAAAATATATATGTATAATTAATTATTTTATCATCATTTTATTCTTGTCATCGTCATCTTCATATATTAATTTGTTACTTGTAGTAGTACTATTATTGTTATTGGCATTATTTCATTTATGATTGCTATTAATGTTATTAAGGTTTTATTATGATTATTATTATCATCAATATTAATGTTAACCATACAGCGATTTCTTCAGTATTGGAATGTTACAAATGATTAAAAATGTCCTTAAAGCAAGGTCGATATACGATATATTCTATAAAAAAATCAACAATTAAACAGAGTTGCATAAAGCACTATCACATGATCCCTTTGAACATTGTACTCGTCGAAGCTAATTTTTAGTCATTTACCCTTACTTGGGCTATTGAAAATGTATATAATATATCTCTAGCAAACACAGCAATAAGCCTACAGAATTAGCCAGAAATCTAAGGTCAACATTTCGACACGTAGGATGACATTCGACATTATATTCGTGTGCTTATGTATAGTAACTGATTATTTTGTTTTAATTTCCTCCATTGTCCTTAACCCCAATGTGTGAAAAAGAAATTGATGTATTTTTTGTTTTATACACCATGGGCTTGATGGGATGTCGCACTTTTTTCGAATCTTACAAAAAAGGAAATGTGTTTTAGCTAAATAAATATCAAGTGCTAGCAGTGGATGGGTTTTGGTGACAGATACGATGGACCTGGGGCCCGCCTTACAAAGAGTTGTGATTGATCCGATCAATCTCAACTATTAAGGGCCAGCAACATCTATTATGCATGTTCAAAATATTTTCTTGATGTGATGTCACTATTTTCTTGACAATTCAGTATGCTTATTTTTGTTTTTAAAGGACATTTTGTAAATATCCTGTAGAAAAAATTATGACGTTGATGGATTTTCATAAAGTTACGATTGATTGGATCAATCGTACCTCTTTGTAAGACGGGGCCCTGTTCTCATAGATATGATGTGGTATTTTAAGGGCCATTTTAGGACTTCGTGGCAATAAACATGAATTGATGCCTGTGCATGTTACATTTCTTATGAATTTTACCCACCCTTATTCAACTTTTATTTCACAGAATGTCACGTTAGACCAATTTTATTCAATTTAAAGAGATGTGTAATGTGCACCGTTTTACTTGGGTAAATCCATGTTACGATTTAGCGTCAATGGCCGGGTTACAGAATGGTAAAACATTAGGCATAACACTATTAGAATTGCCAAAAGGCGTTAAATCAAATTTTGATGAAAAATAAGTAGTTCGTATAGTTTAAATAGTATACGACAATTTAAATCAAATTAACATTTTGATATGTGCATCTTCAAGTATGAGTTCCAAAGGATATACCTTAATGCAAAACAAGGCCAACATTCACCGTAGTAAAGAGGTAGACATAACACCCTTGCGATAGGCTGTAGTTCTATCCAAATCATCTTGCACCTTGGAATATTTTGCCTGTGTCTTTTTCCATGAAACAATTTAGTTGAAAAAAAAGAAAAAAATCAGTTATCATGGCGAATATACTAAAGAAAAAATATTTTCGATCTGTAAACTTTACTCTAATTAGAAGCTCACCGGAAAAGACAAAAGGAAGTGAAGAAAAGCTACGTACCAGCACACCCCTGGTTGATAAAACCACCCGGTGACACCCGTATGCAAATCAATAAATCGACAATAAAGTACTCAGGTATACATATTATACCCTCTACTATTCTTTTTTTTCTGATATAGCTATCACCGCACGGATTCCACTACTGGCTGCGATTATCTGATTCACTGGCTGACGCTTTTTCAGTTTCTTTCGCTTTTTTTTTATTACAAACTTTAAAGCAAATGAATCAAGTAGGTTTTGAGCGTAGTAAGGGTTGACTTTAGTAAATAATCATTACTGGATGTAGTCATTAGAAACTTATTGTGGTTGTTTGGCATGTTATTAAAAATTATTTGAAGACAGGCAATCAAGTCTGTGTTCTCTTCGTAACATGCTAGAGTATAACATCTTCTTGGTTATGTTTTACTTAACGGACAAAGTATTAGTAAAAAAATATATATAGATAAAGCGAGATGAGAATACTCTTAGAAAATGAAAGTAAAATAGCAGTAATTATGAGCTTGGAGTTGTATTAAGCCTGTAACAAAAACAACACTTTTATTTTCTTTTGCATGAAATATTTTGATTTTGTAGTTTGCTCGTTCTTAGAATCTGTCACTCCTGCACATTTTTAGAAGCAAATTTTATCACACGTTTGAGTGCACATATTTATTCAAATATGAACAATTTCATCACTAGCTGTCTACCCATCCGGTGGAAATATTCATTTTTACTTTTACATTGACCTTATCAATTCAATGGGACTGTTTCTATGCAAAGTCAAACCAATGGAATATGAAATTACAAAATAAGCATTGTAACTTTCATACCATTCTTGACGCGACACACAGTTTTACATTTACACTCATTGTTTTTTTTCTTATTATTCTTTATTATCATTATTATTATTGATTTCATCTATTTAATTATCATTATAATAAATATCAATTTTATTGTTATCATAATTAGTTATATTGCGTTTCTTCGAAGCGTTTACAATTGTAGTAACTGTATGGAACTATATATTATTCAAACTACTAACCACGAAAGGGAAAATGAGTTTAATGTATATCCATGTCGGTTGTCTTCGATAACATTTAGGTTATTCAATTTAGTATGTACATTACATTTGTTCATAGGGGCAATGATCTACATATTTCAGCCTTGATTGTATAACATGTTTATAAATTTGGAAGTCGGGATTATCGATAGCAAAACAATACAGTGACCCCCTATAGGCAATGAAAATGTTCGTCTACATACAAAAATGCGGACTGAATTATTCAAACATTCGTATGCGTTCAAAATGATGCAGTTTAATCTAGGATTTTACATTATTCACAATACTTTTTCCCGTCATTTAGTTGTATATAATTGTGTGTGGTATTTAATTTTAGTTTCGATGAAAATACGGGAACTTAAAGGGGTGCTACGGGCTATATATATTATATATAATACACATATAAAGAAAAAACAGACAAACAAAACAATGAAAATTTGATCATAATCGGACAAGGAATAACAAAGTTATTTGCATCATTCCGGTGCAACAGTTCTCGGCGTGTCTTCCTGAATATTCAATGAGGAAATTGATGATGTCATATCCCCACTTGTTCTTTTGTAGTTTATGTTATGAAATTGGGTGTATTCAAATTTGTACTACCAAGGACTGAAAAAAATAGATTGACAACTGATTTAGTGCATTAGATATTCATTGCTGCAACGTATTTCATTATAACGGAGACACATTATTCAAACCTGTATGAAAAAATGAAACAATTGTGATTTCATATAATAACATAAGACAAAGGAAAGTGGGGATGTGACATTAGCAGCCCACCTAATGAATATTCATGATGACGTGCATATAGCTATTTTCACAAAATATTGCTAAATTTCACATTCAATAACCTTGTTCTTTGTTATCCAAATTTGTTAGAATTTTCAGCATTTGGCTTTGTGAATTTCAATTTTATTTATTTAGATATACATATTTTCAGACTGGAGTACCCCTTTAACTGTTTAATTCAAATAGGAAATAGGTAAATCTGAAGTTGTGAGTAGAATCTGATATTTTGGTTTAGAAAATAGGATTCAGATTGACTGTTCTATCAGAAAATGTAGATTGACTAGTTTTGTTTTTTACAAGACGTTGTATTGAAATTTAATCTGGGTATTGTACTTTTGTACAAATATCTTGGAGATTGCTTTAACATCTAAATCGGCGTTTGATCTGTGCGACATCCCAAGTTTTATTTAATCACCATATTTTATATTCATTCATTTTGATGCGGTATTAATATTCTGTTGGATATTATTTCATTGTTGTCAATTCCTTTTTTACCTTATATGTTTTTATTTTATATGTTTATTCATTTGTGTTGTTGGTATAATTCCGTTATTTCGTTGTGCCTACGTTTATATTTCTAATTTACATGAAATATATTCATCCAATATCTTCATATTCATCTTTTGCATGTTATTCATGATCACAGAAACTAAATGGTTTTCTCAGCGCTTCTTTCTCATCATTCAATTGATATATAATCAAAACATTTTCATAGATTGGTGTATGTCTTACACATCTTTTCCATTACCTCTTCTTAGCTTTTGCAAGAGGGTACTTTTTTTCTTCAAATCATTAGATACTGTATGCACAGCTGCACCTAACACGCTCTGTAGAAACATCTTTGCTATAACGTAAAATGATAATCTATTTGCACATATCTGAGTTTAAGATGCACTCTATAGGATTATTCATAAATGTCTTTGGGTTGGTGATACTTGGTGCAGACGGAGACATTTTTTATTGATATTATTTCATCTTCATCAAGTATCGATAATATTCGGTGTTCGGTAACCATAATAACGACATCAGTGACTGATACATTTCACTTTCAGTCAGGCCATTGTGTTGTTTATACCCACCCTCTCATTTTTGTTCTGTTTAACCAACGTATCGTGGTTGATAACAAACCTGCTAAATGTTGGTTAACCAAACAAAAATGCTCGTTTCATCGGCAGGTGTGTTTTACCAAAAATAAACAGTTGATGTAATCATATCCCTCCTATTGGTTGCAATTTTCTGAAACTGTCCAAATATTACCTTCTGCATCAAGTTTCACCACTTCTTATTTAGATTCAATAATCTGCAATGATAGAGTACCGATGTTTGCGATAACATTTTCAGGCTATTAAACGGTTAACATGCTCATGGTTTTGAAAGCTGTCGATGACTTTTGAAGCGTTTGGAAAAGCTAGTTGTATCAAACTTCGGTACTCTATTCTTGCAATTCAAAAATCATGTTTAAAAATGTCACACATAGAATTATGGCTCTGAATGAGCATTTTAGATTTCATCCTAATGATGTAAAATGTTGTAGGCAAATTGTTCGGAAGAGTATTTATGCAATTAATTTAAAGAACTGCACTTGCAAAACAAATAGATGATTATGTAACATACAACGCCTTAAATCACAATGGATCTCTTTTATACACTTGTTCTTACTTTTAATAAAAACATTGATATATCTGTATAATGATTGCCGAACATCATATTGAATTGATATCTAAAGGATTCCAATTTTGCTTTGAAGTTGATGAAATATCATTAGTATCTTCCTCTTACAGATTTGACTCAACGTTCCACTGTTTCACTGTCTTCAATTAGTTTACACGGTTTGACCAAGTTGAAAAGACAAGGATCGCGGCAGGGTGAGATAGATCACCGGAGCTTTCAGTTTCTTTTCATTTCCTGGCTGAAATATTATTCTCCTCGCTTGTGGTTTCCGGTGATTTGTTCTGTCTGCAAAGCCTTTAAAACTCGGTGGTTGGTATCTGCGTGTGTGTAGAAATTATTTGATCAATTACGTCATCGTGGTTGCATTATGGATCCCGATTCGTGCACATCCTACATTGCATAGACGAGAGAGGGCCGTCGGTTGTGCAGTGCATTGTCTCTTTAAATGTTTGATCTTGCCAGAGTGCTGTGTTTCGGGAAAGTAATCCAAGTTTCCATTACTTCGTAAACCCTGTTGTTATTTCCTTACTGAAGAATCACCCCAGCCCCTTCTTATCCAGGTAAAAACAGGTTATCTAACAATTATGTTGATTTTATATCATATTGGGAGTGCAGTGCTGTTTTATGGTTTACTAACTCTTCAATAAATCAATATCCTAAAATCAAATCCGAATATCCGAATAATATATTTCTATTTTGTATATAAAGAAAGGATAGGACGCAACATGAATAAAATTTTATCAAATCTATTTTGTTTTTAATCATACAGTTCACCTTTGAAGTGAAGCAGTTGTATTTAAATTTATTAGCATTTCTTCATGTGTGAAATATTCTTATAAGCCCAGACAATGAGCACTACTTTGGAGCTCATGGATGTTTACCGTTCGTAATAGAATAAAAATATATTTCATGATCCATATTTCCTTCAGGCAACGTTTCTCGTTTACTTTTCGTTCTTTTTCTCTCTTAGGGAAGATAATGTATATTTTCCGAGGAGAACCTTAAATGATGACGTTTTAAATCCTCCATTAACATATTAAGTCACGTATTACGTCATGTTTTGCTGACGCACATGATGATTTTTCCTCCTCCGTCTCGGACCAGTCAAGATGGTATTCTCCGTACCAAGGCTTTTAATTCGTCGCAACGGATGTATACATACCTTAATCGGCATGATGTAGTAAGAAATAGCTCTCAAGGTGAGAGATGTTCCAGAGTGCGGAAACATAATCAGGCGTTGTCTGGTCGTCCTTTGCGATGCATCTCATCTGCGTGACCGTAAGAAAGGAAGTATGCGATTTAGGTACAGGATGCGCTGATGCTGTCGCAACTGTGACTTTCTTGCTTTTGCACATGTCAGCACTTACCACATTCTCTGTATTTCGATGAACAATGCCGGTACCTAAAAATGGTAGGCGTCGTTGACCACTAGGTCATATCCCGTCACAGTTGTTGTCACTGTGACTTTCTGGCTTGTGCACATGATGTCAGCACTAACCGCACCCTCTGCATTTCCATGATCAATGCCGGTACCTAAAGATGGTAGTCAGTGTTGACCACTTCGTCATATCCATTACACGTCGTGAAGAAGGGGTTCACTGGATGTCACTCCAACAAAGCTTCCCGGATGATCTGACCGATGATGTCAAGTAAAGACGTATACCCAACTGTCTTATTGCTCTTTTGTACGATGTAAGGTTGTATTTGTTACATTGGTCATTTGATTGTCCAACTCTTTCTCTGCAAATGAAATGGCATAAGTCTCTGAGGACATGGGGGATGGGAACGTCTATCCGTAAAACTGTTGTGCGTGGCATGATGTTTGAAGTCAAACCTTACATCAGTAATACCCTTGACTATTGCCGAACTGAGCCATGGTGGATCTAAGAGAGAACGGACGACGGAAGCATAAAAATATTAACAGCGCAAGGCAAAAGGCAGTACGGAAAATGTAGACAATGTGCAGTTAGGTGACAGAGTATATATTATTTAGCTTGTATTTCTGTCTAGAGAATCTTGTTGATGACTTAACTATCACTTTTTCGAATCCTGATAACTATTGCAGAGATTTTAGAAGAAGTATACCACCCGAGGCAAATCAGGTTGAAAGGTCAGATGTTGTGTGTTCCTGAATGGCGTGCTTACATCTTCCTGGCAACACCGATGTAAGTACTACGGGTTCCTAGACCATGTTGACGGTCAAACGGCTCATATGCCAATGTTTGTACTTATTTCCCGGAGAATCAATTCATGAAAGTTTTATTGGATCTCCAATCGTACCACAATGCTCAAAAGCAAATCTGCTATACATTTAATCTAATATCGAAAGTATGTTTAAATTATTTGGATATCTAGATTGTAATAATCTTATACTGCATATGCATTTATAGGTCATTGCAAATAAATGTTGATTATTGTTCGCATTCATGAGGGGTGACGAGGCGACGTTGACCATGGGGCTTCAGGAACATCTTTTGGGAATGCTGATCATCACCCTTTAGTACTATTTATAAGCCCAGTAGTCGTTTGAAGAATGGAATATATTACTGCATATTTCACTTAATTGATTATCCAAACTGCCAAGTACACAAACTATTATCTGATAGGAAAAACTAATGGGTAATGGGTCTTTGTTGCGGGAAGAAAGTACAATTCATCGCTGTTCCAAAAATCAAATAAAAATTTATTTCTAACCAATCAGATGCTCGCATTTCGGGTCTGACGCTGATTAGAGATGCACTGAAACTCTTTCTGGAAGGGGTTTCTGATATTCATAATGGCATTGGGTGGGTATTTGAATAATGATTTGAAACTTGCACTTGTTGATTTGCAATAATGCCGTCATCACGGTCATGCGTAACGGTTTGTCACTGAAGGCCCACCATCTAACCAGGGGAATTGCATGATTTACCCTTGGACTGTTGATCACGTTCACCAATGACCACACGTATCTCTTCATTCTTTTCTCCATAAGGCTACCCGACCTTCAAGTTATGTTCCAGACAGGGTTATACATCAACGACCTCAGCATGCACGATTCGAGCCGAGATCTGGTGCTAGCAGGTACCCAGCAGTCCGCAGAACTCAAACTTGCCTTAGACCAGGTACTCAGCACCTCCTGAAATTCATAAAGAATTTCGAAAAAATAGCCTTCAATCATGGGAGCATTTCATGAAGAGACTTGTCTGTCTTTTTCATTGACTAATTTGCTCTAAGTTTGTTAGACGGAATGATTTGCAGTAGCTCATAACATCTGTCGTTGAAAATTGCCGAAAAATCCCTTCTTGAAAGACACCCAAAGGTCTATTATTGAACGTATATACATGGATGTACATCATCCCAGTCATTATGGTCAAGTTTATCAATCGATCGGACGACTAATCCACCAACAGTTTTTAAATATATTTTATTCATTTCGCAAAGTTTAGCTGTAGGAAAATTGTATTACACTAAGGTATTGTAACGCGTGTACTTTAAAAGTGAGACGCTATTCGGAGAAAGAATGAACATCCACAACATCCTTTCCTCTCGCTCTGTTTCTGAGTTCATGTTATTTACGTGTACATGGTGACTGAAATGATCTACACTTAGCCTGTGTTGCCAGAAAGTTCCAACGAGCTCTCCTTGTCTAATTCTACATAATTCTTTGCCAACCATATCATGCTAGTGCCAGTGGCTTTTCTCATTCTCTCTCTCTCTTTTTCTTTACGGTACTTTACCTGGATATCTTCAGGAGCAACGGAAAAGCGCGGAGCTTGAACAAAGCATGATGAAACTCGACCAGGAGATGAAAAGAACCGATTCGCTGCTCTACCAGATGATACCAAGACAAGTAGCAGAGAAGCTCAGGAGAGGGGAACCAGCGACAAGTACCTGCGAGGTAAGACAAAGATATCTCTGGCGAAGCATTCAACAGGAATGATCTCATGAGAGTGCGGTCACACCGGCGAAACTGACTTCATGGCTCCGTCTTACGAAGAGTTGCAATTGATCCGATCAACCACAACGATGGAAAGCCAGCGACATCTAACCTGCATGCTTTGTTCAAAATATGTTTTAGATAAATATGCTGAATATTCTTACATTCATTGTTTTCTTTAAAAAGAATTATCGTAATTCTCTTTGTTTACAAAGGACATTGTACACAGTTCTTGTAGAAAAAAATATGACATTGATGTATTTTCATACAGTTGAGGTTGAATGTATCAATCGTACGTCTTTGTAAGACGGGCACAAGGTCGATCAAATCTATTATCTTGTTTCTAATGGCATGCCATTGTTCTGTTTGGAGTCGTTTTTGTTGGTGTGGCTTCAGCATAATCCGGAAGCAATCGTTGCTGTGCCAGTCAGGAATTAAGTTTTAAGAAACAAAAAATGTTACCAACTGATCATGGGCGGAAATCTGTCCCAAAAGGTAAGGGGGACCAGGGGCTGGGAAATTTGACAACAAAAAAAAGTCATCACCCAAAGTGTAAGATCAGTTTAACCCCAAAAAAAATTGACAAGGGGAAAAAAAGGTTTTCACCCCGAAATGTAAGGTCATTTAGTCCAAAATACATGTATTGTTTTGAATGTGAGTGATGAATTTTTCTACGTCATGAAAGATCAAAAATAGTAGGGGGACATTTTATATTTTGTCCCCCCCCCCCCTACTATTTTTTGGTAGGGGGAACGCGTCCCGGCCCCCTGGGATTTCCGCCATGCTTCTGATCTCATTCAATCGCTCCAAATTCGGCCATGAAAAGAAGTGGAAAATGGACTGACATTTGGGGGTGTTGTCATTGTCGGTTATTAAAATCTTCGAAACTCACTTTTTTTACAATTGTGGAGTAATAATTTGCTCAACATTGCTGAGACTTTGTATCTTATCATTCAAACACCAGGTGTGCTTTAGCGAGGAATTTGTCTACTTGTCCATCACTCTACCCGTCCGGCGGTGTTACTTTGAGGGTAGAACTGAATTTCTTTCAATGATGTTATTGTCGAGATTGGGGCCAAGAAGATATAAAATCATACTCTTCCTTTCTATCTCCCCCCCCCCCCCCTTACAGGTATTTACTGCTGTAACTATTCTCTTCAGTGACGTAGTGGGCTTCACGACCATCTGTTCGCGGATCCCACCGATGGCAGTCGTCTCTATGCTGAACGGCATGTACACAAAGTTTGACAACCTCAGCGAACTCTACGAAGTCTACAAGGTGATGCCCGTAAAGGAATCACAATGTAGCGTAATGTACTGAATTTCATGGAGCAATTTGTTGGAGAGGGACCTTTTAAGACCTAATATAGAGAACATAGGATAAGGGGAATACGTAAATCACATTGATAGATGTTAGATGTTTGATATAGATTAATAGAGCATTTGTCAATTATACAAATATTTTCCATGAACTTAAAACCACCTTCTGTTTTTATGTTCAGTTGCTTTACTCATTATTTAGTGGTCAGTGATTTTTTTTCACGAGAAAAACTTTGCCAACCCCCATTTAACATGTGACCTTAACTATTCAAACAATGTCATTAATCATGAAAAATCATTGAATATATTCAACTTTGTGGAAAAGAACCTCTGCCAATCACAAGATCTGCAGTTAGAAGAGTTCTTGATGAGAAACGTTGAAAGGGTACAGGTCCCTACCTCCCCCTTCCCCTCGTGGCACCGCCTTGCCGAGGAAAGGTGGAGAGTTTTGTCAATGCTTCACTTGTAGAACCGTTTTATAATCAGTGCAGTCGTGATCGTAATTACTATTTTTCTTACATTTCTTTCGTCATTGTTCAGGTGGAAACCATAGGAGATGCTTACATGGTGGTGTCCGGTGCCCCTACGACAACGAAGTACCATGCTGTACGAATTGCAGAGATGTCTCTGGGAATGAGGGAGAGTATGAACGATCTCAGAGACCCTTCGAGTAATGATGATATCGTCAAGATTCGAGTCGGTAAGAAGACCGTCCGTCCTGGGCCCCGTAACACAAATATTTATGTTAAACTCAGATTTAAAAGAAGAATTCTGATTCGTTCGTTGTCAGTCTGCTGAGCAAAATGCGCATGCAGCGATGGTCTTAATAGGCCATTTCATCTAGCGATTAATTGCTAACATTTGTGGTATGGTCTCCACTGACTGGAGGAGGGGTTTAAGTGGCAATTTAGGTCGGCAGTGTCTAGGAAGTTTTTAGAAATGAGAACCATGGCAAAGAGGAAAACTGGCAAATTATTCACAGGTTGTCAACACACACAACTAAAAATGTTCTGAAGGTGCTTGAAATATTTTGCAAAAGGACATTAGGATTTGATCATGATATTTTTCTATAACTGTATAATGGAATATTTTCTTATCTAAAAATTTCTATGAGAAACATGATCCATCGGTTCCAAATTGAAACTGTTTGACACAATGTCACTGTTCAAACTTCACTGAGTAAATGCCCTGATATGGGTTAATGATTGTTTACAGGTTCACGCTTGACGATTGTAGATACAAATGAAGTTTCGTTGGTTGGTCAATGCCGTAATAGAGTTTTCATGGTTTTCGTCAGAATTAGATTAGAATGACTCGATAAGTTCCTTTATGCTCAGTCGAAAAAGTAAAGTATGATTACAAAACTTTGAATGATCATTCTTGCCTTGTAGGTATCCATACAGGCATGGTCGTGGCAGGTGTGGTTGGACTAAAGATGCCTCGATACTGTCTCTTTGGCGATACTGTCAACACAGCCTCTAGGATGGAATCTACTGGGGAAGCACTGAAGATTCATATGAGTGAGACTACGAAAGCGGACCTAGATCAGTGGCCAGGGTACTATGATATAGAGGAAAGGGGTTCGACGGTTGTGAAGGTGGGTCAAAGTTCCAGGATTTTTTTTTACCGGAAGTGGTTGTGGGTTACAAGAGGGCAGAAAAGGGACCGGTATCTCACAATGATGCTCCAGTCGCACCAAGGAAAATACCGACAGATGGTATGTCATTGGAAACAATATAATATCGTTTGATTTGCTTGGGTCGGTTTTCCGATGTGAGTGTAGTAGCATTAGTATGTTCGGCTCTTATACCAAGATTTGAGACAGGAATCAACAAACTTTTCTCTAGCGGTGACTCTTTGTACTGGTATGGGGTGTAGACAAAAAATGGCAAAAGTGTATTTGAACTTGAAAATGAGTTTGGTGGGAGTTTGCAATAATAAGGACTATGTACTGTACATAACTAGCATCGTCATCATCATCATCACCATTGTCATCAAGGCATAATCGTCATCATTATTGTCATTAACATCATTATCTTCATCTTCATCATCACCATCATTATCATGATCATCACCATCATCCTGGTCGTCATCATTATCGTCATCATGATCATCGCCATCATCATCATCACCACTACCATCATTGTCATCACCTCCATCATTATTATCACCATCATCATCATCATCATTTTTATGGCCACTATTCAATATTCAACCACCTGTCTAATTGATTTCATTTGCATTAACTGATATTTCAGGGCAAAGGAGCGATGAAGACCTACTGGTTGCATGGTAAAACCACGGATGCCAATGTGAACTCACCAATGGGTCTAGCCAAAGAGGAGAAAGGAACGTCTCGGTCAAGACAGTCCTCCATAGACTCGTCACCGGTATTGCGAAGGTATTAGGATTTATCTTTCATTGGGGAGCTTTTGCACTGCTTCACAGATTGTCTATGTTCTTGTCTAACGTCCTTCGTGACAATGAACAACCAAGAAGTCTGGGTCGAGCAATTGGTTAATCAAAACGGCAGTTTCGTCGTGGGCTTTGGGCAAAGACACTTTAGCATTTTTGTTAGCTCCAAAACCTTGGACGGAACTGCTGTTCCGGGTTAAACTCCCCAGCTGTTCATTGTCATTTGACGGGCATTTTCAATACATTTACTGTGTTCTTGAATATGTCGTGCGTCGTGGGCGCGGAAACTCTGTATCCATGCTATTGTCATAACATGTAGTTAGTGTCAGCAACATTCCTTAGATTATCCATCGTGTGATCTTTGGGAATGACAAAGATTTTACCCCCCCCCCCCCCCCCCGCATCCACGTTAAATGTCTTATCATGATATTTTTTATGTATCAATGTTCATATCGTCATATCGGCACCTGCCAGCCAAAATACAATCCAAAAGTCGTTAATACTCAACCATCAAGCAGTGTTCAAATTGATTAAAACATAACTCATGCTTTCCAATGGGGACATTTCAATCTTGGATAGCCCCATACTTGTATATGAGGCCTGTGTGATGATTTTGTACCAAAGACGGCTGGATCTGCCTCTGATTTCCAAGAATTAGAATGCGTTATCAAATTCGAAGTATTGCAGAAGCTGAGTATTGGCACATGTTTAGTGATATATAACTTTGTGTAATCCCCATCCATTTCTATCCTTTTCTTTTAGTAGAAGTATAGCTGGTTCACGTATGGCAATGGATGGTGAGCCGAGGAGTGCATCGGCCACCTCGAGGACCTACTCTCCCGTCATCACCGCCGAAGTCATGGACCGTGCCTTAACACCGCAGGCACTACGAGCCAGCCTTGCACCGAACGAAAGCTCCGACAGGCTCAGTCTTTCTTCAACCGAAACCATCAAGCCCTCCAGCGGCGGCGACTGCCTCAGCATAGTCCGGCGTGACAGCAAAGCTAGCATCTTCATGGGGTACGTCCCGGTGACGCCCTCTATCGGTGACTCAGTTGCAGAGGCTGCTCCGAAGACTGTATGCACCTGTCAACGGAAGTTGTCGCTCATCAATAAAGAGGTTCAAACTGAGGATGTGGGGACTATTGCTAATGATTTTGTCAAAGGAACTGAGATGAACTCTTATGGGTTAGACGAGAAGAGACCGCAGGGTAACGGAGCAGAGACTGATCGATTTGTTGGGGGAATGGATGGGACTAAAGGACAGGCCAACGTTGCCCACAGTTCTGCATGTTGTATTCTCTAGCACTGTCAAATATCACTAATGTTGAGCGCGCACAAATTGGAGCTTCGCTCAAAGCTTCTCTGCCTGTTAAAGTGCTCAAATTTCCCTTGCTCTTAAGCATGTTAAGTGGGTCTGATGTAGGAGTGTGCCAGTGTCATTGCAGCTACAGTGGCAGTTGGTCCCCGTTTAAACAAATTTGTTTCGATGGTGTTTGCAAACAAAACAAGGTACTGCTGGGATTGATTTAAATGTTCACCAGAAGCGGAAGGATTACTAACAGGGATAAATTTTTGCTTACTTGTACTGCGTTGTCTTGTCAAAATTGGATTTAAATTTCCGTGGCCTTTTCTTACAAAACTTTCCGACAGATTCAAGTCAAATTCAGAGCGTGATTGATCTCAATTTTTCTATTTCTTAACTACGCATTTTGGACCAATAGCACTTTGAGTTTGATTTGAATCTGTCAGAACTCTTTGAAAGACGGGCGCTGATACCACCCCGTCAGCACTGTATTGTGTCCTAAACATGCTAAATTAAGAGCACATCATGTAGACAATAACCAGTGCAACTGGTCATCTATGATACATCTAAAAATATGACTTTTTAAAACAGGATAGCATCAAAATTATCAATCCCTTTCAACATGCACGATAGCTGTTTCTTATCTCTCATACTCTTCAATGATATATCGCAAAAATAAATGTGTCTTCATGGGTTTTTTTTCTAGAACCATGTACAAAAACGTGAAAATTATCAACTAATTGTAATTTTCTGATGGTCCTTCCCCCCTCACACTTCCACCACCAACACACACATACACACACACTTTCAAAACCGTTCCGCGGTCCCTGTCCTTAAACTGTTAGACATGCATCTTACAGTAAAAGTCTGAACAAAAAATATTATAGAGGTTATTAACAGAGTTAGGGAAATCTTATTTCGACCAGTGTCAAGTCAAGGTTCAGAAAGTTGTTCTGAAAGTTACTTTAGAAAATCTTTTAGATTGCACTGACCAAGTAATCGAACCAAATATGGCATAAAAATCCATCATCCAAAGTTTAGAAAATGACTTATCTGATTTTATTCACTAGAGGAACAAGATAGCGTTTCACCTTACATTTAAATCAAAAGAATGATATGTAGTGCTGGAAGCGTACGCAGTGGCTTGGTTACAGGAGTGTTTTTTTTCCGGGGGGGCTTGTCTATTTTTTTTTACGATCGGACGTGAAATTGGTGGTGAAGACCTTTTTTTTGCTTGTCAACATTTCATTCAGCTTGAACCCCTACCCCCTTATAAAAGTCCTGCGTATGTTACTGTATCGCACAAATGTCTCTTTAGCCACACGTTTTCTGTAAAAACTACCAAGTCTAGTTTATAAAGATACACCTATCTCCTTCAGACCGGGAAGGACGCTATTTAAAGTTACCAGTGCCTATATAACTTCGTAAAGATATACGGCAATGAACTGTACGAGTTACAACATCGATACGAATTGTATTTTCCCGCCCTTTTTCGTTCAAACTCTAAACTCGACGTAATATCATTTTTTCTTCCGAAACAATAATCTGATTTTTACAATATCAGATCGATGGGCGAGTCAGCATGTATGTTTGGTGAATTTGCTTTGATTTTCGAAGTTTTCATGTCGTAAAATACAGTAATATACAAGGCATTTGGCTTATTAAAGGCTTGATTCAAAGGACGGTCTGAAATATTCGTAGACGTAATCCACCAAAATTCAAAGATTTCGCATGCACGAAGAATCAGCAAATTTTAATAGAAGTGTCATATTTATTTACTCTGGTAAACGTATGATTTAGGATAAATGCCATCCTACTAAACATGTTAAGTTTAAAAACTCAAGTGCTCTGTTATTTGATTGTAAATATTCATTTTTTGTTGTGCGCGTGCGTTTTGTGTGCTACTTTATTGCATTTAAAGTGGGTGTCGTGAACTTTTATTTGCAACCATTAGTCAGGGTTATTGGTTCAATACCCTTACAGAAACAAAGGGCTTTTTTACATGCAATTCGTGTGCATTGCAAAAAAATGATAACTGCCAAATTCGCAGAGTAACGAGCAGCTCGAATTATTGATGTGGCCATTAGCAAACGCAAACATTTTAAATCAATATTTAAAGTTACGATCTGCTATATTCATTTTACGCATTGTACAAATATTTGACTGTGTGTGAACTTTTAAAAGACGTTTCAAAATATTTTATAGTTTTATATACTGAGGAGTAAGATATTTATAGATTGTTGGTAGTAATTTAACTTTTTATTATAGTATGGAAACTTCATAGGAACGTCATAAAAGATACCGAAAGGGGAAGGGAAATTCTTCATTTTATTATAATTATATTCTTTTCATTATTGTTTCACGATTTTAATTTTATTGACTTAAGGGAGGAAATAACATTCTTGGTATTTTCGTTTTATTCTAATTCATTTGGGTAACACCACAAAATTGTAAATTTACTGAAGTTTTAAGAAAAAATACAGGCCCAATAATGAATTTGGGCAACAAGTATACCTCGGAATGGTTTCCATCCATAACACCATGCGTTTTACTTTTTTTTCTTGGTTTTCGAGGGAGGGTTGTTTGCGTTTTTGTTTTTGTTTTTCCATTGGCCGGGGTCTTGAATAGAGTAGATATTCAATAACAGAAGTCATGATAGTGAAAGAGCAAGGATTACAAGGTGGGTCGTTTTTGCTCTTCTGAAATAGAAAACATATGATCTTGTGCGCATACATTCGTAATTCCGCAGCTTCGTTTTTTCGAAGGTTCGGATATTCCGAAGGTTCGTTATTCCGAAGGTTCGTATTTCCGAAGGTTCGTAATTCCAAAGGTTCGTTAATCCGAAAACGAAATGAGGTTCGTAATTCCGAAGGTTTGTTAGTCCGAAAACTAAATGACTAACTAACCTTATTTCGTTTTCGGACTAACGAACCTTTGGAAGAACGAACCTTATTTCGTTTTCGGATTAACGAACCTTCGGAACATCGAATCTTATTTCGTTTTCGGATCATCGAACCTTCGGAATAACACCACAAATGTTCGGATTAGCGAACCCTTTTACGTTTTCGGATTAACGAACGTCGAGGTATGGGCAATTTGCGTGTTTCGGAATTACGAAGTGTAACCGATCTAGTGTACACTTTTGACAGACTGAGTCTGGTAAATATGTTAATGAATAAAAATAGAGAATGATGATAATAGACAGTTATTGTTCTCCTCAGCCTCTTGCAAGGTGTTATACATGATTTTAAAGGTTAGCTCTCATCTTGCCATTTCGAGGTAAAACTATGTGACATTTTAACAGAGTTGCTGGCAACTATTTCTTGTTCAAGATTTTACTTTCTTTTGAGCATAATGAAAGTCATAACAGGAGAGATATTATGCATAATTATACATTAAAAATACAACCTTGAATGTAATTGAAGGTTTGGTGGACATTTTCGTTTTAGGAAATGACACATGTTAACTGAATAACCAGGGAAGCATTTCATGAAGCAAATAAGTCCCTGCTGATTTCCACTAGAAATTTCACCAAGAGCCAATCAGAAACAAGGATTTCAATAGCTTAATATCACTAGCAATCAATGTCAAGATGTTTCATGAAATGGTAACCTGATAGATATCTCTGAAAAATGGTTCTGCAAATTTGGGTTGAAACAATTTGTTTCCTGTATAAATGTAATAGAAAACGAGTCCGCTGTAATCTTCAATGTGCCGTAGACTTGTTAGTACATGATAAATGAAGGAATAACAAGGATGAACAAAATGAAGGGGGATTTGAAAATTGCATTTTAATCATAAATTCATGTTCCGAATTTATTTAAAGGTTAGTGAATTTTTGCACCGCTACGCATAACGATTTCAAGAACACAGCAAATTATTGAAAGGAGCCCCCTGGCTGGTCTTTGTCGAACATTGGTGAACGGGAAGAGTAGTTTCGTCCAAGTTTTGGAGCTGACAAAAAATGCAAATATGTCTTTGCCCAGAGTCCAGGACGAAACTGCTGTTTTCATTAACCAATTTTCGACCAAGATTTCTTGGTTGTTCATTGAAGGGTGTTTGACAATACATTTTCTATGTTCTTTAATCTGCAATCATTTTAAGGAAGGATAAAGAGGTTGCATTATTATGTTCAATAAGTTCATTAAAAAATTCAGATTCAGATTCTTCTACTTTCTAGGAGATTGAAATATTTCATCTGTCGGAACTTGACAGCGCAGGCGATGTTATACTTTGTCAAAAAAAAATCATATATCTTTATAACGTGTGAATAATACGACCAACCTTCATTATGCAGAACATACGATGTACATAATATACAGTGTAAATAAACTATATCTATATATTACAACAATCGTTATTTTTAAGAGGTGTGTTATTAAAAAATATCTTTGTACAGAAACTAATCTCTCGCGAGATACTTAGCACAAATATGTATATGGAGGTTTATGATGTTGAATATTTTATAATGTCATGTACTATATAATTATATACATTCATACTTACGTACAACTATACGTATCACAGTCCGTCAATCTGTGTAAATTATACCATTTGTTAATTTATATCCATGTGTCCAAGTGTACTATAATCATTTTCATGATATTTTAACGCCATTTTATTTCCTTGATACTTTTAGTAGATTTGGCTCCAAGTTTTTCACTTCAGAAACGGTTTCTGAATAAAAAAAAATATCCATGTTCAACAAATGACATTGAAACATATGACATTGACTGAATTAATGAGAACTTATATTAATGTCAGTCATTTTCCGTGACGTGATTTTATCTTTACTTTTAAAGGTTATTTTTGCGGAAAAGATATCAAGAAAATAGGAAATATCAAATATATTATCGAAACAAGAACTCACAATAGTAAAAAAAGAAAATCATGTTTTTTCGCTCCTAATTCATAAATCCGAGATATCTGCTATTATAGTTAATGTATTTGTCTTAAAATCTTTATACATGTAATTATTCATTCATAAAAAAAATACTTAGCAAAGTAATGACGAATTATGCTTCGGTAATTGAAACCCACGTTTAGTCGACGGTTTCATTCTGCCAAGTTTCCATATTCAGTCACATTAATGAGACCGACTCTAAACCGACCGATGATATAGCATTGGAAATAACGTAATAGATTTGATCGGTCTGGAGTCGGTTTCTTAAGTGTGACTGTGGCATCTATTGTTTAGAGAGAGATGTATGTTTTGTTGTTGAGATCATAATTATCTTGCCTTTGTTACATTTTTGTGCCTCATGAGTGTAATAAATTTCTGAGAGAGTCGATTGGCATAAACTAGAAATACCAGTTTGAGTTAGTGTCTTTTTTTCTCCCTCTCTGCTTTTTTACCTGTTTGCATCCATGTTCTGTTCTGTACAAATGACGGCTGCTTGGATGTGTGAGTGGAGTGGAGTGTGTGTGCACGCCGTGCAAGTTGGCCTAAATAGACTTTATGCATTGACATCATCTCTTCGATATCTTAGAGCTGCGTCGGAGATCTCCAGCTGGTGCATCTCTGACACCTCCATTTACGCGTATTCCTATATCCTCTAAAGGAGGGCGCTATGAGATTATGCCGTCATATGCATAAGGTCTATTGAATAATTTCCGGACTCGTGTCAATGTGCTGTTGGCCGGGAGCCTGTCGCGAAATAGTCGACCCATTTTATCCATGAACATTATGGTTTACTTCACCCGTGTCACTCACACAGGAATCCATCCAACCATGCATTTATTTTTTTGGTGAGCACGTCGTTGTAAGGCATAAAACACTTACACTGACCAAATTTTCCGAATGAATGATCAATTTCATATGATAAAAATAATTAAACAACACGTTAAATGCTAAATGACGAACTTCTACCTCTTACAGTATGTTTATCAATGGCAGCGATATACATTTACATAATATTTTGTAAACATTGGTTTCGAATAATACCTCTTATTCATTAAATCAAATAATTTTTTCTGACGGGGTATTTTTTTTCTATTTATCCTGTTCAGTTGCGTTTATCTGGGAGCTGTTATTCCCTATCTGATTCCAGCAGACGCACTCTTTGCTGCAAGTTGAAAATTAATTGCAAACGAGTGACACGATTGGAAGAATTATAAAAGCAAACAGACGTGACATTGGTATTTGCCTTTTTATTATCATTATTATGTGGCTGTATACAGCATCGGACGTTGGATAAGGCAAGTAGCAGAACATTTTTACTACAAACTGAAATGACCTAAGAGAAAAGGTCCTTATATATGCACTTTTCAATCAAACGAATGAAACTCATATTCTTAATAGTGGTGATAATGGTTATGATGATGATGACGACGACGGTGAAGATTGTTAAGATGAATATGATTATGATTGATATGATACATGTAATGATGATGACGATGACGATAATAATCAAGAATAAAAATAATGATAAAAAAAAGTTAATCAGAGTTGCACAAATATTATTGGCAACACGATCATGACGATAGATATGGGTAGTAGTAGGAGTAGTAGTAGTAGTAGTAGTAGTAGTAGTAGTAGTAGTAGTAGTAGTAGTAGTAGTAGTAGTAGTAGTAGTAGGAGTAGTAGTAGTAGTAGTAGTAGTAGTAGTAGTAGTAGTAGTAGTAGTAGTAGTAGTAGTAGTAGTAGTAGTAGTAGTAGGAGTAGTAGTAGTAGTAGTAGTAGTAGGAGTAGTAGTAGTAGTAGTAGTAGTAGGAGTAGTAGTAGTAGTAGTAGTAGTAGAAGTAGTAGTAGAAGTAGTAGTAGTAGTAGTACATGTAGTAGTAGTAGTAGTAGTAGTAGTAGTAGTAGTAGTAGTAGTAGTAGAAGTAGTAGTAGAAGTAGTAGTAGTAGAAGTAGTAGTAGAAGTAGTAGTAGTAGTAGTAGTAGTAGTAGTAGTAGTAGTAGTAGTAGTAGTAGTAGTAGTAGTAGAAGTAGTAGTAGAAGTAGTAGTAGTAGAAGTAGTAGTAGAAGTAGAAGTAGTAGTAGTAGTAGTAGTAGTAGTAGTAGTAGTAGTAGTAGTAGTAGTAGTAGTAGTAGTAGAAGTAGTAGTAGAAGTAGTAGTACTAGTAGTAGTAGAATAGTAGTAGTAGTAGTAGTAGTAGTAAGTAGTAGTAGAAGTAGTAGTAGTAGTAGTAGTAGTAGTAGTAGTAGTAGTAGTAGAAGTAGTAGTAGTAGTAGTACATGTAGTAGTAGTAGTAGTAGTAGTAGTAGTAGTAGTAGTAGTAGTAGTAGTAGTAGTAGTAGTAGTAGTAGTAGTAGTAGTAGTAGTAGCAGCAGCAGATGTAGGAGTAGTACTGCAGTACTAGTATTAGTTATCGTCGTCGTAAAAGTATTACTACTTCTACTTCTGCTTCCACTGCTGCTACTAAAACTACTATATAATTCTACTTTTCGACACCATCAGGACCATCATCTTTAACAATAGACCTAAACGTATCGTCCTCGTCAGCATTATCGCCATAAAGCATGTAGAGGGTGAAATGCAAATTTACACTTAACATTAAACGTACACATATCATGCATATTGACCAACAGAAACAATTATGGCAAGAAAGCCTGGAAATAGTATATAATTGTTTGCAAATCAACAAATCACAAAACATTAGTCGATCACTGACGAATTTTTGTCTCTGCCCAGCAACTTTTTCATGGTCAAACGTAGATTTCTTTGAAGGCAGAAACGTGTCATTGCATTCAAAAAATGATTGCTAAATGCTACATAGAGTACAGCAAAATGGACCGACTCCGGTACTGGTTCGTCATAATACGTCACAATGGCTACAACAACAACGTAAGGAGTCCATACGACATAGTAGGCTCCAAACATTACAGTGTTGGTAATAGCCGACTTAAGTTTCCCGCCAATTTTTGGTGCTGAGTCCTTCCGCTTTTCGCAGGCTAAAGGTAAGTTTGAAATACGCCTGTGTTGCTTGTAGGCTGTTATTAAGACTTTGATGTTGAGATAGCCTGTAACACTACCTAAAAGGAAAACGTTCGCTATGTAAAACAACATGGAGGGGTTTCCAACGTAAAGCGATCCTCCCGGATCAAAATCACAACTATCGGTGAAAACCTCGTGAAATGACCTTGCAATCGACAGCACCAAACCATATCCAATCGCCATCGCAATCAATCTTTTAATACGCGTCCTCGATATCATAGACCAGTATCGCATGGGTTTCGTGATAGCGATATAGCGATCAATGCTGATGACCGCAAGAAGAACGTTCGATTGCGATACGAATGTCGTACATGACGCGGCGACGACGGAGCATGCTACACGATGATTCAAAACAAGGGGGCGGTCGAATTCAAAGATGATGCGAGTACCAAAACACATAACTCCTCCAAGAATATCGATCACCGCTAAAGAGAGCAAACACAGACGAGTATTTTCTCCGAATTTATTCGGCGTTCGTGGTAAGACGATTAAGATAAAGATATTGAAGCAGGCGGAGAGGACGATACCAAGAAAACAAGCAGTAATCGCTAATATCCGATAGCTGGCCGATAAATCGATCGCGAGAGAACCATTGAGTGACGTCATGCCGTGGGCTCCAAATGTGCATACAAACCAGAAGATATATGACTCTGTCGTGTCTTTTTTTTTTGTTGAAAAGTTAAGCTTGTGTTAAAATTCAACTAACAATCCAGCTTTCTTACAAAATATTAGTTAATGATGAGGAGAAGTATTTAGAAACATTTCATCGCAGTTTTTAACATCGATTAACATGATAAAAACTTGATGCTATTGAGGCACAACTAAAAAGACTTAAATAAATAGCCCTCGGTAAACTTAATCAACTACAAGTCTTTCCAAATGTATGACACTGTGCTGAAAATTTTACAGCCAGAATTATTCTTTAACGATAGCCGCTACTACCTCACAATATAATGATGGGTGGTAGAAGTTGCATCATTTATACCGATAATTTCTGAATTCAATAGCTATGTAGGACGTAATCATATCAAACTGCTCAAAGCGTAAAACAGCGATAACATGAAAAATCGAGAAACATTCCACTTTTGTGATTACATTACAATGACCACGGTGATAGTCGTGTTATATCACGATTGGTTGCGTGGTTAAGATATGAAGTAGCAAATAATGGTAATTTCATACAAGCCCTCTTAATTCTTAAAATTCTGCCCGTGGAATGGTCATCAAGATGGATTATTTGACGTGATTAAACGAAAAGAAATAGTAATCTTGCCTGTTCTAAGATTCGAAGAAAAATACACAAAGAAATAGTTCACAAGAGACTTCAAGCTATGAAGGCTCCTATTTGCTCCGATCTAATTAGCGTGACAATTCAAGAAGCATTCACCATTCGCCTCGGGAATTATATATATCTGAATTTCCTCGCAATGTAAAAGTGGCTTTCCATAGCCGAGCAGTCCGGGCCAGCAACTTCCAAGATATGAAGATGACGAGTCAAAATTGAACAGCATATATACGAGAAGCAATCCTTTCCAACACTTGTGAAAATTAGCAAAATGATCACCTCATTCTGCACCAATCATTAATAGGTTTTATAAGAGCTGTTCACATGTTCTCCTCGTGTTGTAGGAGGTATCAATTGTCCTCCGATTAAACTAGAGGCTGATCTGTCAAATCCATGAAGTATATTTGATATTGCATTGAATTCGGAAGTCTTCTCATGCAGTGTAGAACTGTGCGCAAATAATCGTCCTATTGATATCCCATATTCCATTTTTAGTTGCAGCAATTCATCGGTTCAATTGTTCAACTAATGACGTCCGTTAGGTAGAATCGCATAACAAGTTATTTACACCGGGCCTTTACAGGGCTGTATAACGCTGATAACATAGATTTATCACTGGCGAAATCCAAAAGTTACACGATTTTCAGCTGGTGTCTAAAATTTATTTTCAATGAAATTTTCCAAAAGAAACATCGACATTTACTATGCCCACGATGAAACAAAAACGGACGACGTATTCACCCTCTATTTGATTCCCAGAGTTTCTGAACTTGTAGTATGCACCAGCATTTGATTTCGATCATGACTTTTTTTCCCGACTTCCCTGTTGGGCATGTTGGATGACGTAAAAGAATACAGCGATACCTGGACGAGGATTGGCCATTTGCAGCTATACACTGATGCAAACTAATATCAGGTATTTTGTGATCAGTGTCATTATCAGGGTATGAGTATTGAAAACCAAAACCGCTACGATAATCACCGCAGTCTGCTGCGGTTGAAATGCCAAACGTTGCCTCTCTAGTCAGACAATAGATTCAATTGGTTGGGCATATCACGGCAAAAAAATATATGTAAAGCGTGATCAATCATTTAGAACAAATTATCATATTGACGCGCTCATCGTTTCATGTCCACAATTTCAACCTACCGTGAACGCAATGGGTTGATCATGTTGATAGTTTTGATTGTGTTTCTGTGGAAAGATGCACATTAACCAGTAGAATGATGAATATTGTAAATCGCATATACTCCACACATCATAGTCATCTGATTAACAATATTTCAATCGGGATTTATATTATGAAAAAGGGAATGGCCTTTGAAAACACGAAAAGGGAGACGATGCGATGTGAATTCAATCACGTGACCAATGTTCCGATTCTCGTGATGAATATGACAAATATCAAATATCAATTTTCATAATTGCGACCGAAGCCATGCAAATGTCATATCATGAAGGCCTTTTGTTATTCACCGGGCATGAAAGAAGTTTTTTTCTGATCTCATTACCGTGACGTCTCGCACCCATCTCATGTCCTAGAAGGGTGATCCACAAGGTTACTCAGTCCTAAGCATGTATGACCGTATATGATCATACGAACTTGACTAACAATTCATTGGCATGATTGGCAGGACATGTGATTGAAGTATCGCATGTGATGAACGTAACATTCGTCCATTAACGATCGATGATTAAGACTGCTTGTCATTTTAACATGGGGCATTTCCACAACCATGACAACGTCACATGAAAGTGTGAGTTTTCCTACTACTTCACTCTGCCATAATGCTCTTATACGTCAATAAAGTAAAGATCGTGTGATTCCGTGCTCAACACTATTATCGAGGAAGTTACGATTCTGTAGTAGACGTTTGGTTTCAATGACCATGTTCCTCTGAATCATAGACTATCAAAGCTCGTTTAAACATCAACAGAACAGACAGGTCAACACATACTTGCTTTTGGACGTCTCACTGTCCACAGATCATTTGCCGCGCTCGACCCAGGGGCTGCAGTTAAGCGTTCGGCGTACAACGTTCAGCGTTCCAGATGCGGTATTCCATGGTCATAATTGCGCGGTGGTAGCGTTTAATCTTCAAAGAGTGGGACAAATATGAAAGATAGCGGTCATTGCCACTAGGAAAACCTCAGTAATATTTTTATCGGTTTTGACTCTCATGACTGATTTTCCAGGGGATGGGGGTTCTTCCATTTCGTTCAATATGCGACACTAAAAAAGTTGGTTCTCAAAGACTGTTTAATCACAGAGCTGCGCTCATTGCGATAGCTGTATATCGCACATGCTGTCTCACAGTCATGTAAACCTGTAGTAAAGTATGGTATAGGACATAGCTTCATGGTACAAATGTGGTTCCTTAAGTCAAAATCTAGCCTCGGAGAACATCAAATTTCTGAGTGTTCAGAGAACCACCACTGACGCTAAATCAGCGGTAATTATCCGCATACTAAACTCCTTGTGTGAAGGCCGCGGCACAAAAGCAAGAAAAATGGATTCGTATCATCGTCGTTTGGTTATCACGTTTCGCTGAATGCGGCAGCTTTCCAATTACGTTACACAATTAAGACAAATGCAGGCCTGTTTGAATATATGTATCCATTCGTTATTTAACTAAAATCGTGACTACGAGTTCGTGATCACGTTCTCACCTGGCAGCGCAAATGTCAAAGATCCGTTGAGCAAGCGTATTCTCCGATCAGTATTACTGAAACACTATCCGTCCGTTTAGTTAAGAAATTAATTTCACTGTGAAATAATTGATATCGACAGAATTTATTTGCACAATAGGTCCGTGATTTGCACTACGTAACGCCACACTCATTGATGTAGGTCGACCAAACACTGACTGATATATTCCAAATGGTTGCAAGTAAAGTAATCTTCAATAAATATTGTAATATCCCCCTTTGTGGAATGGTGGCAAGTGATGGGCTGGCTAAAAGAGTGTCCTATTTTCCCATGTCGTTGTGAGGTTATTAAAGGTCAGGTCCACCCTAGAAAATTGTTGATTTGAATCGATATAGAAAAATCGAACAAACATACCGCGGTAAATTTCATCGAAATCGGATGTAAAATAAGATAGTTATGACATTTAATTTTTAAGTTTCGCTTATTTTTCACAAAACAGTTAAATGCACAACCCAGCGATGTGCAAATGAGAGAGTCGATGATGTCCATCACTCATTATTTCTTTTTTTATTGTTTGAATAATACAATATGTCAATTTTACAAATTTGACGATAAGGACCAACTTAACTTAACCATAAACTGTTAAAATAATGGTGATTCCACATGCTCAGGGAGAAATAAAACTTTGTTTCACTTGACAAGGAGGAGAAAATTAGAATATTTCATATTTCATATAATAAAAAACAAAAGAAATAGTGAGTGGGTGACGTCATCAGTCTGCCAATTTGCATACCGACCAGGATGTGCATATAACTGTTTTGTGAAATTAAGCGAAACTTTAAGATGTCATCCGATTTTGATGAAATGTTCAGTGTTTTCTTGTTGAATTTTCCCCCTTTTTTTCAAATCAACTTTTTGTTGGAGTGGACTTGTCCTTTAATAAAATAGAACTTTCTTTGTTGTGCTCGGACGACAGCAATGAGAATAAAACTTTTGAGGCGGTCAAATCCACGGGGAAATTACCAAACAGGGGTATTTCAGGTGATTTACTTGTTCGGAAAGTGTTCATGATCATCACAAATTCCTAGGATATAACATGTATAAACTGGCTATTCAATCGGAGGTCATCGCCTCTGGGATTGGAGCATCCTCGGGCTGCTACTGATTTGAGAGAGGTGCGCCATCGGAGCTTGTGCTTGCTTACAGGTCAAATTCAAGTTCCGTTGAAAAGACCACCTCGCGTTTTTTATACAGAGCGTGCGAATTGCGCAAGGATGATTTATCTTCAAGCGCGTACGTGTGTAACATGGGGGAGCTTTAAAATGCCATGGACAAGCGGCGATGTCGACTATTAACGTTAAAATGTCAACATGGCTAGATTCGTTATCTCGCCAAGTCGACACTTTAAAGTTGTATGTCGACATGAAATTGCAGCATACATGGCAGAGCGAGAAAACATTATCTCACCAAGGTATGATGAAAAAAATGTTACTATGTCGACGATGCGAGATAAATTATCCCGCTTAGTCGACATGATAACGATATTATGTCAACATGGCGAGATTTGTTATCTCGCCAAGTCGGCACATGAAAAAATTTTGTATGTCAGCATAGCGAGATACGTTTTCTCGCCCTGTTGACATACAATGTTTTTCTGTATGTCGACTTGACGAGATAAATTATCATGCCATCTCGACGAGTCGGTGGCACTTTGATGTTTCCGTGTACAGACAAATTGCAACCATCTCTCACCATATCCCATGGGTGGGTGTCCTAACCATTTCGATATCCATGATGAAAGTTAACCTGTCTCTAACCAGACGAGCGCTAATCAAATAGAATGGACGTCTATGAATTATTTGTCATTATGACGATGATGACTGTGAGCTACGGATTATCAAAGGCTTATATCCGATTATTGACGATATAATAGGTCACTTATTTGAATGATGTACGAACTGGTTCCATACAACTCTCCGCTTTGAGATGTTTTCCTGAAAAGGTTTACCGCTCCAATTTTCACCTGTTTCCTGATTATAGTTTTCATCGATGTGTTACCTTTTCTTTGTCATTTATTGATCCTTCAGTATCTCGAATAATAAATCGATGATCCATCAATGCGATTTACACGGTGTACTCTATTCGGTAAATTGCCGGTTTGCCTACTGCCAATTCGTCCAATCACCTCATGGTCTAACTTCTTTCAGTCTAATGCCATTCCTTCCATCGAACTTTCGTCTAGCAACCATTTGGTCTAATTACAATTTGGTTATCACTTCGTCTAATCACCAGTTCGTCTATGAACATTATTTTCGTCTCATTACCAGTTGGTGTATAAAATATCCATTTTATGTTCATTCATTTCGCCCTAATAATTAGACAAATTGGTGCATGGACTAAAGAGGGTGCATTGGACCAAATGACTATTATACGAAATGGTGAGAGGACAAAATGGCAATTAGACCATGCGGATAGTGGACGAACTAATAATAGACCAAATTACCCTAGACGAGTTGGTAATTGGACGATTTGGCATTAGCCAAACTTAAAATAAACCCTCTATTAAACTTGAACTATCTTCTTTTTTTTTATTAGGCATATTCAGGTTGAAACTGAAAGTGTGAACCTGTTGATTAAGATCAAGCAAACTTGATTACTTTCAATTTGTAGTGGAATAACAAATATTAACGTGGCAAACTTTACCAAACTGTGTGAAAACTCATCGTTTAAGGGCGTAATCATGGTAATGTCCCCCCTCCCTTATAAAGAAGGGGGGCGGTATATAAATAATTCAACCTCTGCCCTTTTTTTACACCTATTATCTCTCAACTGTCATTTATTTTTATAGTTTTACCCCCTGACATATCGTTCTGCCCCCTTTTTTACCCCTGCAATCCTCCATTATATTCACATGACACTTTATTTTAATCAGGGCATAATTATGAGGAGGCGCCATTACTCAGTCGGTAGAGCGTGAGTTTCGGATGCCGGTGACCCGGGTGCGATTACCACTTGGTACGCTAGTGCCCTTTGGTAAGGCATTAATCCTCATTACCAGGTCCCTCGTAGAGGACATTAAACCGTTGGTTCTATGGTTGCTTGCTTACAAGCATTCATGTTTTCTGAGCACTCAGAGAACAAAATCACCATCAATTAATTATGGGCTTTGAAAGACGGGACCCCCAAAAAGAGCTCATTGCTTTGAACGTTCGCACTTCCAACTTCATTCCTGTTTCTTTTGGATTGCATTACACCCGCAGCCACTTGTCTTTAAATAACGTTATTAATTAATCTCTTGTATGTGTCTGTCTATACATTAAAAGAAAAATATATAATGTTCATATTGTACTTTCGAGTTCCAAATTGGGCGATGTTTGTTTCATTCTCATCATTATTCATGTTCAGTACATCAGGTTTCAATTGCCAATAAAGGTTTTAAAATTAGGTCCTCTTTACGAGAGATGATAAAGACTGAATTGATGAACTATGACATAACTAACAATAGCTATGGAGATTATATCATTGCAAGATCAATAAAACCATTGATCTGTTCACAGTGTGTATTGACAGTGTAAACACTACGATGCGCGGTTTAACATATTTTAATAATACCGTGTTTTAGAAGAGCCGATATGACACAACACCCTCAGCCACACACACCTACCCTGATGAACACTCCCCATAAATCTACTAAGAATTTAATGTTCGTTTCATTTTACCAGTTTATAGATTCTCCACATGTCACCCCTACCCCCTCACACACACACACACGCAAACTTTTTTTTTCATATTGTTTTATTCTGATTCCATGAACAAAAATATAACATTTCAATTTAACATTTCAAAACACATATAATAATATTTTACATTTCATATTTTGACTTTTTTCACTAACTTAATACAAGTATAAATCATATATAACTTAAAGGAGAAACAATGAAATCAGTTATAAAAAAAAGTTGAAACACCACTCCTCCCCCCCCCCCCCCCGCCCCAAACAAAAAGTCTTCCCTTGCTCATTTCTGGAGGGCGATTTATACATGGAATACAAAGAAAGAACAAACAAAGGAGACCCAAATCCAAAACAAACCAATAAACAAATAGATATACTGACACTAGGATCCCCTTTAAAAAAATACATATAATATGCCTAACACTTTTCCTTTCATGTATCAAATATTCAACAATGATTTAAAACTATATGAAATTACTTTGCTTGCACTCATCAAAAACAAAGCAAATCAAAAAAAAAATAGACGAGTAAAAAAAAAAGAAAAAAACATCCCAAAGAATCACTCCCCAAAGAAATCTACACACACACACACACCCACACACACACGAGCACTTCAATGTTCGTTTCATTTTAGCAGTTCTACCAGTTCTACCATGTCACCTCTAGCCCCCCCCCCCCCTTCTCTCTCTCTCTCTCTCTCTCCCTCTCTCCCTCTCTATCTATATATCTATCTATCTACCTGTCTATCTATCTATCTATATATCTTCTGTGTGATTTAATCGTCATTATGCTGTCACGGCATGCATTACTTAAAGGACAGACAAGACAACCCCATCAAAAAGTTGATTTGAATAAAAAGCAAAAAAAATCTAACAAGCATAACACTGAAAAATATTAAACTTTCCCCATTTCTTTGACAACATTTCAATAAAAAAGATGAAAAATACGGCCGTCATGACCGAGCCAGGGACACAACATTAAATTTTTGCTCTATTTCGTGTAAGATATAGGGTTTAGTGTTATGCTTGCAATATGGTTTCATTTTAGGTTTAGTGTTAGTTTTAGGGTAGGGTACAGTGATAAATCCAGGGTTGAATTAGTTGGCGATTCCCTCATAGTGTGAGGAATTCACAGCGGATCAATTGTCGCCGGAGCATATGTCATTGAAACCTAGAACCCCCCCCCCCCCACACACACACACACCTTTCATTAAAAAAATGAATTTGTTTTTCATTTCTGCTGATTTATCATGCCATATGTAAACAGCCCTTTTGATTACAGTCACTAAGCATAGTCTCTCCCCGCTAATTTGAAATAAACGCACGTAATAATTTCAGAATAATGACATATACAGTGGCTGTGATCAGTACAATAACACTATATTCAATTGAAATCATTTACCACCACCTGTTCAAAAGGGTACCTCGCGCTCCATTACAGACCTCCTAGTCTAAGCGCAAAGTCCCTTTTAAATGCGTGGTCATATTTTCTTAAGATTTTGACATTAATCCTTCTGAGTGTAAGCGGTAAAATTATGAAAATACATCACAGGTACAAAGCCATGTAGATGTGTAGTCTATTAAGTGATATAACCCCTTTTCTCGTTTCGTTTTCACCAACTGAATAGTTGAACATTGGGAGTATTATGAAGGTGTCTGAGTGGGAAGACTAGCCACACTCTGCTTGTTAAAATACTACCCTATCACTGACAGCACGCGACTGGGTTTTCCTCGTCTATTGTTAGCGAGGGGAAGACAATAGGCTGGCACGCGCCGCGGATTGCGCATAGTTTCTTCGCCTGAGGGATGGGAGAGAGAGGTGTAGCTAGCTTTGCGCTATGAACTCTATTCGTGTTATCTTCGCGGTGAGTTGTAACCACTGAACTCCATGGGTGTAGATGGGAGGCGGTTTTCTTTTCTGAAAGCCCCCCCCCCAACACTTACCTAACGCACACACATCTAGGTATCCCTATCCCCCCCCCCCCTCTTTCCCTCTCTCTCACCCTCTCTCCCTCTTTCTCTCTCTCTCCCTACCTCTGCATCAGTTTTGTAATGAACCAGAGGGCTTAGAAATGGTGTATGGGGCAACAATTCTAATAAGCCTCTTGGGAGCGAAGCAAGCGAGCCAAAATTTCGAACAATTTACACAAAAATATTTTTCAGATAGATTTTGAAAATATATCGAATATAAGTTGATATTTCATCCCCTTCCCTATCCCTTTTTCTATAAATTTCTTGGGTCGTGAAAATTTGTGGGGTCCATGTGCCCCCACCCGTCCCATCTGTACACAAGTTCTCTGCCTGTTTCTATCTCACATATTCTATCTCTTTATCTCGCTCATTCGTTACTAACTTTAGACGTAAAATATTCTGGCTTGTCTGGGGCCCGTCGCAGAAATATTTGGATCAAACGCATTTCCAAAAATCATACAGGACATGATTTTGTTTTTTATTAGCGTTTTTTCATCATTTTTGTGAAAAAAATTCCATGACTTCATGAATATGCAATGAGCAAGCTGATGATGTCATATCCTCCTTATTATCCATATGACGTTTATCATTTTTCTTCATAGAATGAAAAACAAAATCGGATCGGATGTTGTGTTTTTTTTTGCATCTGATGTCGTTGTAAGGGAGACGTATCATACACAAATGTATGAAAATGTTGAATTATTATAATTTCATATAATGATATTTAGAGCAAAGTGAATTGACATCATTAGTCCACCTAATGAATATTCATGGCGGCGTGCATGTTTTTTCTCACAAAATATAGGTCAACTTTGAAATTCAGCAACTCAGTTATTTGGCATCAGATTTTGGTGAACATTTAACCGTTTTGCTTGAGCAGTTTACTTTATTTATATCATATAGTCATTTTCAACCAGAGGCACAACTTTAATGTCATTTACAATACAAATATCCGAAAAAGGTATTCTTTCCAAAGAAATAATCGGAATGTAATCATTTTAAAAATTGTTTTCTATCAATAAGTAAGAAGCGGATTGTTTATCGCAATATTCTTATTATCCTCACTTAAAGCAAATTATAAACCAGCACTACCTCAAGTCCTATGAAAATAAAAATTTATCTATACAAATATGTTAGTTTAGTCTCTTTATGATATATAGTTATGTCAGAAGGGAGAGACGTGCGTTTTACAAGACTCAGTTGTTAATGAGAAACCACACATAATCGTGGTGTATTGTAGTAAAGGTCGTGTTTGGCTGATGTCTTTGTGATACTAAACATGCTCAAGGTAACATTTGTTCTACGGCGGCCGTACGGCGAGTCGAAAACAGCCGTTTCAACATTTTTTGTCCAACTACATATAGGTGGTTTGAATCAAAATTGATAAAACGGCTGTTTTCGACTCGCCGTACGGCCGCCGTAGAACAAATGTGACCATGGTATAAAGGTATCACTATATTCTAAATCAGAGAAGATTGAAGTAGAGTTTATGCGAGACAAAAAAATCTTCAGCAGGGAAGCCGCAGAATTTTAATCTTTCGAGAAAGATGGAACAAAATCTGAAAATAAAGCTCGACCACATATCGACAGGTTTCCCACTGGGTGTGGTCGTGGGAGAAGAAAGGGTGGAATGTGAAATGAGGCTCCGTGGTTGCAAATGAAAGAGCGCCAGCATGAGACTGAAATTAGTCAATTAATTTCCACAAAGTGATATGAGGGAGGCGAGCGAATGGGTCCGTAGCAAGATGAATTTCATTTGTTTATAGAATTAAACCTGCAGTTGAAATTTAAATTTTGTCTGATTTTTTCACACATTTATGCTTTTTAATCATTGTCATGATTTTGGAACTTAACTGAACTCTTCATTTGCATAGACATGACAACAGGCGCCAGACCAAAAGAGCGTGCATCGAACATTATTTTGCATGTTCCAAGGGTTTGCTTACTTTCGGATGATTCTACAACGGATGAAAAAACACCATTATTGGTTGCAGATTCCTGTAATACTGTAGCTATAGGATGGACCATGTGAGGAATGTCCTCTTTTAAATCCTCTTCCTCTGTCCCCCTCCTTTCACATTATATATTTGTTTATTTGTAGCTCTCCTCCTCCTCCATCTCCTTCTTCTTCTTCTTTTTCTGTTTCTTCTCATCCTTTTCCTATTCTACTTGTCTTTAAATTGAACCAAAATTAAACAATTAGTCATATGATATATTTTGTTTTGTCTTGTTTTGTCATGTATTGTAAATATTGGAACTTGTTTCATGTATTATTTCAATAGCTATTTCCTATGTATTTTATTCCTACTATAATTTATTTGCTGTATTTGTATCACTGTAATCTATTTGTCATGGATCCCCCTGCTTTTCAAGCCTCTGGCTTTTCTAGGGTGTTTGATCCTCACATTTTACAATGTGTATATCTACTGATGTGATTTTTACCTAATAAATAAATTGAATTGAAATTGAATTGAAATACTTCTCTTTCTTCCCCTCCCTTCTTCTTCGCCACAGTCTTCGTAATTATTATTTGAAATAATTATACTTCTAATTGTGTTCATCATGTTCATGTAACTGCCCCAAAAATGAATATAGGCCTACCAATGATCCGCATTTTGATGAGACGGGTTGTTGAGGTTGGCAATATATGCCCAATGGGAGCAAATCGACTGCAAATATAATTATGATTCGGTAATGAAAGATCTATACGCATGGTGGTGATGAAGAGGAGGAAACTCAAGATCACCCGTTAAACTATTAAATGAGACTAATAATACGATGTGTTTGAATTCGATGAACTATTCAATGAGCACGGAAAGAAATGTGTTAATGCTTTTCCTCATTTATTCAGAAAATAATGTGTTTTTTCTCATACATAGTATGAATAAATTACTTGTACAAACTGAAGTATACATCAACATAGCATAGGAAAGATAATGACTTACAGCTATGGATAAACACTGTAATATCCACTAAATACTAACGTGAGACAAATAATTCTATTTATATTTTTTTCGTATAATGTAAACTATTTGCATATGATTTATATACACAAAAGAAAATAAGACGTTTTTTCAAAGTTCCGAACCTATAACAATTCATTGAATATCAACAAAAGTGTAGAAAGGAGCTTATGGCAATGTGTGAAGTCATGCAAACTAATTGGACAAATAGCGCCATCTTTCGACAAGACAAACACAGGTACTTTTCGTAAAGTTGTGCCGTTCGAGGACGAGCAACTTGACTCGATAATTGTCCTGCGATTAATGCACAGAATCTGTCTGATCGGGGGCCCGTAACACAAAGCTTAGCAAAGATCGTAGAACACTTTTCTACGATTGAATCCATATACTACACTGTACAGTCGATCGTGAAAACCAAGCGTATGATTAATCACTAACCTTTGTGTTACGGAACCCTGGACATGTTAATAACTAAACTGTTCGTAAAATATATGCATGACTTTATAATTGACTTAAATATGAAGAGCCAATGTATGGACTAAGATTCTTTCCTAACATAGTTAAATTTGCTAGCGAACTGAGTGAGCCAAAAAAATGATATAGTCCAATTTATATATTAAAAAAAGAATATTTAAATGTTGTGTATATTTATTCTTCATTTAATAGATGGGTAAAGTGTAGCAAAGTGTCGATTAACGTCTTGCCAAGTAACACTAGTGTGTGCCATGAGTGGTTTCGAACACATGACCCTGTAAATGAGACTCGAAGCAAAAACCATTTCACCGTGACGGACTTGAAATACCAATCTGCCCCTCTCCTCTCGGAAATATCATTACCATAGATATTATTGAAATACTCATTTATATCTAAGCATCCGGAAATGACATTTGCTTATAAAACAAATAAAGAAAGGATTCATCAAGATCATTTACATGCGTCAATTCGACTGATGCGATTGAAATAAACACTTAGCATTTTATAATTCCAGTAGCAACTACAGCTGTGCGTGATTTTAAGAACAAATTTGTTGTTCATTTTTACTGATGATGAATTCTGTATTCATGCAGATTAACGTAAATTATCTATTTAAAGTGTTCTCATCGTTCTGCCTCTTTCCTTTCTCTCCTGTAAAGTAGTAAAAAGTGAAAAGGGAACATGTTTCCGACATTCAGAGTCAAAAATATAATTTTAGTTTGTTTTTTTGTTACTTACCGTTGTTTCCAAAGACTTTGAGGGAGTTAATAATCAGAAGCTTGTGCCTTCACGTTGGGTTGGGCAATCGCGAAACCCGACAATTCAGAAAGAGTGCAGGCACCTTTAAGTCCTGAAACGTCCGATCGAGTTTACCCGACCACTCGAGAAAAGGGCCCAAAAGTTCTCGAAAGGTCGGGCCAATTTTCCCGAAGTTTTGTGAAAATTATGGCAAAATTCTCGAGTGGCCGTTTAAACGGGACCCGACGTTTTGGGAGTTTAGGAAGCCCTTTTCTCAAATGGTCGGGTTACGCTTTTGCCCGACTGGACGCAATAACCTGATGTGATATAGCACGAGCCAAGATCAGAATAAGCCCTGCTTTGAAATGAATTTAAACTTGTGGTAGGGATCAATAGCATGATGCATGGCATACGGCTATTGTGTCTAAAAAGACGTGTTAAGAATGTATCATTCTGACCAATAAAAGCATTACATGAACATGATGAAAGACGTGATAGGTATAAAATCTTGTCAACTAAACTTATTTTATTTTATTTGTTTAGTAGCGACATTTGACGTCCTTTTTAGGAAAAGTTTGCCTGATCCAGTGAAACGCAACTGAGAGAAAGAGTAACAATTTAACGCAATCCGTTTTTCAACGAATTCAGGACTTGTGCATAATAGCTTGACTTGTTGATTGCATTTAAACCTTTCTGTTTGTCTTCTTCTTCTCGGGTCACTACCCAAGTTCTGTCCAGTGGAGGGTAGGATCTGGCTTTGGAGTGAAAAGACTCTAGATCTTCGGCAATGCACTGCTCTGGTAGGAGGGGCAGACCAAAAAGTATTGCATCGTCTGACCCCCCCCCCCCCCCACACACACACACAGTCGCAGGCAGTACAATATTTCCATCACTGGTGTAGCCCCATTTCTGCAGAATGACTTTGTACCGTCCTGAGTTTGGTCATGAACCTGGGGGAATGATTCGCTAGGTCCACGTGAGAGCTTGTGCGTCACAGACCGGAAGTAGTTGGACCATAGGCATGATAGGGTGACCCTTTGATTGTGAGCAAAGCCATCGAGGGGTGCAGTCGACAGGTTGTGGACATGAAGAAACAGACCCCTGTTAAAAAAGGTTATTGCCTATGGAGTACATGGACTACTCTACAGTAACTTTGATGATCAAGAACATTCAATAAACAAGACGATGAAACATTACCCTGTAACTATCAAAAGTAGAAAGCGATCATGGCGATTCTGCCATTCTGAGCATTTACCAAGTTGTTTTTTTTCACATCCATGTTAATATGATTAATGGACAGTAAGATAAACGCGACTTAATGCATGTCGCTAATTCTTCAGCGTACTCGATTCAAACTAAATTGTAATTTTGCAAATTGTTTGACTGGCTCAAAGGGTTTACCATGAACATGATGAAGATGCAAAACTAAAGCAAGTCATCTTGAATGTATATCTGTATATAGAAAGACACTCTCGCGTGGTGGATCAAGGCGCGGCGCACGTGACGAACGCCCTCTCTCATGTACATTTTGAGAATAGTTAATTGAACATATATATTTTGATGTTACTAATTCCGAGAAAAGTGTAATCTGTGCCCCTTCAATTTTCATATTTGCACTTTACGCTGCGTTTTACGCTTCCTCTATTCTTAACTTCTACATAAACTTCTATAGTCTGAAGTTTTGGTTTATCTATGGATAAGCCAATCGTAACGGGTATCTCAAAAAGTAGAAGTTCATTTTGTCAGCTCATTTGACAAGCAAATCAGTCGTAAATTACATGGGATAATTACTGAAATAGATATCTTCATCATTAAACTTTGAATAAGAGCCGAGTCAAGAAACAAAACATGTAATGCATTTGCTTGGGGGGGGGTAGGGGCTACCCATAATTTTTGCACAGAGTTAGGCAATGGCCTAGTTTAAACCAAATTTAAGAATAGTATTGGCCATAGTCTTTCAGAATCATCTTTAACACCTTTCGTGTGTTCATTGACCTTGTACAGGTTGATTAAATCATGCTGCACATTTTTTAAAGAAAATGTTCACGAAATAGAAATAAAGGTTTGAGGATGGAAGAAATTTGGTTTTAATGAAATCTCTCTGTGTGTCTCCCATGCCCCCACCCCCCCCCCCTTCTCATCTCTCTTTCATCCTTCTTCTATCCCCTCGACGACCTTTAAATCATTTTAATTACTGGTGTTTTTCCCCTATATTCCTTCTTATGTCTCTCACCCGTCTTCCTTATCCCTATTATTTCAGACATGGCAATGAATACAGCAATGAAAAGCGATTGATTTTCTAAACGACCTTTTATATTTTTTTAACGAAAATTTATATAAAATTTTTAGAATCAGTTTATTCAGCATGAGTCAGAGTACATACATTCCTACACTGTTAGAAAATTTCTACTTAAAAACAAACAAAAATTCCTGCAGCAGAGTCTCGAGAACACCTGTAATCTATCTTACTGTACTGTGTAATCTTACATGCATTTGTGTAAAATTACAGAAAATAGATATTTGGTGTATGTAACCTTTAAAATTTATTGTAATATAACTGCCCCCCCCCCCTTGAAAACAAACGTGTTCTGTAAAATTCTATAAAAAATTGTATAAAATCGTTCCGGTTTCAGCAATTTATAGAATGATCTGGTTACTTCTTTCTGTAAAATCTTCTGTCGTTTCTAACAGTGTAGTCTGCAAACACAGACTCATATTTGATACCTCAACCAATGAAAGGTCTGGAGTGAAGACTAGACTTCAAAGACACTGTCTGTGTGTAGAGCCAGCCACAGTAGAAAGTGAATCTAGTCTCACAAAGTCAGACTCCGCATTATGCACTATGCAAAGGTTCTGAGCCTGCAGCCGAGTGCACTCCTTGCATGTATTAACACAGCGCTTCTCAACCTTTTTTTACGACTTTGACTCTCAGATTTTATCGAGGCCCACCTACCAAAATTTTAAGGAAACGTCCATTTTAAGGAAAAAAGTGTTTTGTGAAATATGAACACAAAGCTTTGAATCACATTTGAAACAAACAGTTTGAGAACTAATCCTGCATTCGCAAATGTCCGGTAAATGGACGACAATTGCATTAAAACCATCCTAGGGTGCATGTACAGGCTTTGCAACTTGCATGATACCTCAGCATGCTTTAGTTTTGTTCAACCCGCATAGACTGATCGGACAGGTCTGTAAAATATACTGTAGTTTTTCTGCTATTTTGATCTCCTTCTGGAGCTTCTCGCGGCCCAACGTTTGAGAAGCGCTGTATTAACAGACTAGCACTATCCAAAAAAGGATGTTAATAAACAGCATACATAGGCCTTCAAGGTTAAGCCAAATTGGCATTTTATACCAAAGACCTATAAACTACTAGTACTACCTATTCCTCGTTGATCAGGGGTTCTTATCAATTTATGATCTGAAGCATACCGTGTCCAAACACGGCGACGTAGCACTATATGCAACAGCTATTTCCCAGGTCCCGGCGATTCGACAATCATATTCCACGGATCAATTGTTTTGGTGCAGCGACCCCTACCGTTGAAAGCGCTATAGGTTGACTTTTGAACCATAACAATGAGAAGTCGTGCACGGGGTTCCAGTTCGGCGGGTATAGAATCTTATATACACACGCGCAAGAGGATTCGCAAAAACTATAACACCCTTTTTAAAAAGGCATCATATGTATTTGCTTTGAACTCCCAAAAGGTCGGTTTAGTGCGAAGAAAGCATCTTTTTTTATTCGCAGATGTGTTGATTGGTCAGGGTTTTGGGATAGTTGAAAGGGGGACAGTTTGTTACTGTGGAAGAGAAGGTGGAGTGAGAGAGAAGAGCGAGGGGGCTTAACGTAATTGATGAGTCCAATCTAAGAGAAGCGATTGTAGGTTGACGTGGAATGATTATTTGTCTGGACGAGTTTTATTTGGGGGAAGCCCTTCATCCTGGTCGGATTAATTTCCCTATTATTGAGTGTTAGATCGGTCATCAACGATAAACTGACCCGTGGCAGGGGCGAGGGCTAAGTAGCACGGCCATTATAATTGATTTTATGATAAATACGAGTGATTTACAGAGGCGACTTGGGTTAAACAAGCTTTCTCTGCACTTTAGAGTGTGGTCTGGTTTTCGTAACAAATTTGATGGACACTTAACTGAAAAATTAAGAGGATCTGACTCAATTCAAGCATGATATAATCCCTTCAAAATCAATGGAATATCTTGAGTTTCTTATGATAATACAGGGGACTGACTTACATGTACCCTTGGCCGATAGAGATACTCATATAGTATTTCAAGTATTATTGACAATAAAGGAAATCTGGTAGGGTATCGGAAATATAGGAATAAAGAGAACAGTTCTAATACGAGTTCGAAGAAATATCACATCAGTCGTACTTTAAGACGGAACGTAATTGAAATGTCATTTTGCCCCCAGGCAATAACATTAGATCAATACATCTTCTTGATCCGGGGCTTGAAGATGGGCCACGCTATCGAAACTCGTCATCCTCAGTCGAGAAAAGAAGAGGCGAAATCTTGGTTACAATTCATTTGACATGTCCGTTCCTTTTCCTTCAACTAAGGTGGGAAATAAAATCAATCGATCTCAAATATATCCACTTTCATTTTGTGTCATTTATGGACCTATCCTCGGGTTAAATGTAATCATAACATTAATTCAGCTTCGATGACGTTCTTGCTCACGTAGTGATATTGTGTACTGAGCGCATATCGACATCATTTTCAATCAAGCTGAGTATCGCAGTCGAGCGTAAAAGCAAAATGGTGAAAAGAACCTTATTTAGAGTCATAAAAATCAAGAAGTTGAAAAGAAAGAGGGAATTTTATTATAGCCGGTTCGTCGTAGCCGAGCTCCGCGGCACGACGGCTAACAAAAGCCATAGACCTATGTTAGCTATTGTGGGAGCCATCGTCAGCCTTCGGTGCGCCTGTGCGAACCTTCATTGGCGCTAGTTTTGAAAGCCAAAACTTTTGAGCCAATCGTAGGCCGAGCGAGGAAAAAGTTTTGGCCAAACTTGCCGCGCAGTAGTGCATTGGGTTTGCGCGTTGAAGCTGCGTGCGTTTTGATGGGGGATCTTGGTAAATGTGATGTAGGGGATATTTAAAGTAAAAGGAGAAGGGAGAGAGTATGTAACCCGTTGACACGCCCCTTTTAATGAAGGGCATAGATGGCTTGAGAAGGCGAAAAGAACGGCGCGGAGCTCGGGGCACTTCCTCAACTCAAATTGCGTTCGAGTCGCGTACGGGTTCTAAGACTCTTCGCAAATGATCGCTTGAAGGTGGAGCGTGTTAAGGGTTCAATATGAGGCCGTCTGGCGTACTTGGAATAGGGAAGCAAGCCAACAACCAAAGCCTGGGCAACTGGGGAAGAGAGCCGAGTGTTTGCAAGCCATCCCCCTTCGTCTAATGTCAAAACTCTCGGCCCAACGCGCTATATTACGCCAACTGCTCCGCGCTGGTTCGGTTCGCACGTGTCCAAAGCTTTTCATCTTTTCAAAACGAAAGACAAAGTGACATATTACTACGATTGGGGAGTCTTTATTTTCTCCCTCGCGCGGCAGCAGCAGCAGCTTCCCCCTCCTCCAATGCCCACACTTATGCAGCTGGCTGCAACATCGTCTCCTACCACTGATCGACAAACATGCTGCTTCGGCCAAGCTTGGGCGTACACCCAAACTCCTGACCCATTGTCTCTCCGTAATAAATGACTTAAAACAGCTGGCATGGCGAAATGGGGCATTTTAAAACGTATAAATAATAACTGGCAGGAGCGACAATACTTAGAGGGCACGGGCAGAGAAACTCCTCGGCACTTGTTCGACTCACTTGCCATACGCGATAGCGTCTCGTACATCGTCTCCGATTGGCTCAAATTGAGCGCTATACATCAATAGGGAACCATTAAATTGCTTTAATTACATTTGCTTCTAAATGGCCGAGCCCAGACGATTTTCCTTTGTGATATGTACAAATATAGATTGGCAGGAATTGGGGGTTCTTTTCTTTATCGTTGACAATTGGTGGGTAGGCAGGCAGGTGTATGCGCTTCTCTTTCTTACCGCTTTCGGTGTCGTATCATTCACTCATGTTCTCACATGTCGAGGATTTTTTTTCTCCTTTTTTCTGGGGCAATAGGGAGATTTGATTGCGGAGATTTGTTTGCTAATCGCACTGCCAAATCGTGGCTTACATTCACGGTTCTAATGTAACTTCGTTTGGGTCCCATCTCCTTTTCAATCACGACGTCTGCTTACCCCTAACCCCAATCAACCTGTCACTAATTACCATCACCCATGCATCGAATTCAACCGTCATTTGCCCCCACCAAATGCCAACTTCCAAAGAAAAAAAATCGGCAACAGATTCGTGGCAGACTTTTATTCCAAAATCTTTTTTAATTGCTCGAAATAACCTGTCGGACGCATCTCAAAGCTCTCACAACAGGTCTATTTCGATAGCTAGGGGTGTATTCATGGATGACTTTACCAATTGGGGATCATAAGTGCAATATTATATTATATTTCTTTGTTTTCTTGCTGAAACTTATGATTTGCCAAATTTCGTCAACCGAATGACGAAATTCGGCAACCAGAAAAACTTTTTGTAAAATTTGCTTTCAGTAAATCTGAAGACAAGATCGTAATAAAGGCATGAATCAGTCGTTATTTAAGGATATATACAGGTGGAAATAATGGGAACACGTGCCCAAGTTATTACGTAATAACCCCCATTGTTTTAGCCCTACGAATACAAAGATGTGAAAATGCCGAAATCTCGTCACCCTGTTGCCGAAATTTCGGCAAATTAGGACGAAAACTGTTCAGTTTAGTTTAACTTCAGTAAAATGTTTCTAAACGCATAATCCAAGTTCCATACATATGTGGCAGGACCTCTTTATTAACTCAATAAGGATAATTGCTAATTAGATGACGTCATACCATTGTTACGTAAGTGAGCAAGTATTGGATTCCCTGGAAAAGAAGCGACTATTCGAGGAGAAAAGAGAAGGAAAACTTTTCGTTTGAGAAAACTCTTAGAAAAAGTTTTAAACTTTCTGAAAACTTTTGCGTTCTTACTACATATTTTAGAAAAAAGAGAAATTGTGTTGTTTGATTGATTGACCTTTTAATCCTTTGTTATCTATTGTTTTCACTTCATTGTTTTCAGGATCATTGAAATTGGGCAACGAAATGCTGAAACGATAAAAACAATAAATCGATGAAAATATTTTTAAGAAAAACACATTTTTTCTTAATCAAAATTTTAAATTTAGTTGGAGAATGAAGGAAATGCTAATCATTTCAACTTAGGTTAATCTAATAATTATTATCTATAATTGTTCTCGTTATTGTCTTTGTTTACGTATTAGTTGTGTATTATAATATACAACTAAGTTATTACATTGGTTGATACACAAGGTTATGAGAAGCCTCGGTTGGAGCTAATTTCTAGTCACATACAATTTTGATTTTTTTTTTCTTCACGTAATGCATTTTACGTTTGTGTTCAATAAGTGTTGCTCAAATAAGGGGCGTTCCCGTAAGAGCTAAACGGCCCACCTTTCTTTGTTTTAAAGGTGATGACGTCATCATAAAAAACATGAGTTGTCTTTTGTCAATCTTCGCCGGTGCATTGTCAGCAAGAATCAATGAAATATAACTTTTTCAAACTTTTCGCTAACATCCATTCGCGTCTCAGCCTGCCTCTGCCGATCGCTCTAACCTCAAACTAAATGAATAAATAGATAAATATATTAGTAACTAGACTTGCATTGCCATGTGGCGGAGTTCTAGCATCGATCAATAGGATGAAGTCCTCGATGACCGAAGTGAATTAATTTGATTTTATTGTCCGTTTTATCCGATTATGTCAGTCTAAGCACGTCTGCATCGTTCAGTCGCTTTCAATCATCATTGCCTTCGCTTTAACGAAAGGGACCTTTTTCTCCGCTCGCATCCTCTATCCACCGTTCTATGTTCCCTGTTCAAATCTCAAGTAACAGAGTGCGCGAAGCCATTGTGCGATGCAGCACAATACTTGACTCAAATTGTCATTGTCACCGAGAGAGTCATTTCAACCTAACAGGTGGATTTTTTCTCTTCTGACAATTTAGGGATGGCTCTGACAATGGGGATAGAGAATGAATCCTTCTGCTCAATCAAAAATCCCTAATTCCTCTACCCCACCCTCGCTTGTTCTCTTTATCCACCTCTCCCCTTACCCCCCCCCCTTCCCCAGCGCCACTAACGATTCACCTTTTTTTCTGTTTTTACTTTTCATTTGCTTTACCATCTCACATGAGATGTTCCAGTCTTTTATCTGTTCTCCCCCCTCATCATCATCCATTCGAATGGATGCATTCTTGTGAGCCGGTACGGATGCCTCCCTTACCCCCGCGCGCGCGGCACTAGCATCATCCACTTTGCTCCCCATCCAATGCTATTAGCATCCATTGATAGTCAATTGCCCCTGTAATCTCAACACGATGAGCCGGTGTTTCTCCGGGCCACGTCCATCCCCCTTTTCCGCCTGTTCTCAGCCCATCCAGAAAGACACCATCCCTCTCTACAAGTCTTGAATTAATTGTAAGCCATTTGCATTGCAAAGAGTTTCCCCTCTCAGTGTTTCATTTAAATGTCTCCTAACCTTTTCCTTCTATCATTATGCGTATCCCCCCCCCTCTCCCTCTCTCTTTCGTTATCTCCTTTGATTCGTTATCACCCATAATGCTCCGCGCGGTACATAATACACTTATACCACCCCTCGTCATCTTTCTTGGCGGGAAGTGTGAGAGGAAGTCCAAATTGATTCGAGTGTTCGTGCATCCCGGTCTCCCATCCCGCTTTTATGTCTCCTCCTTACCTGCCTCCACGGGATCCGAGGACTCCAACATCGCGCTCGCGATCACTTCATTAATTTCAGCGGTTGGTATAACTCAAAGAGAAAGATGGGAATAGGAACAAGAGGGAAATGTCCTTATGTACTACTTCTATCTATCGATCTGTTCTCTCGCACGCGATTTCACGCGATGCTGTTCAAATGGCAGGTCGAATACGAAACAATGCGAAGCACTTGAATCAACGGGCGCGCGCGCTTCAAAATACATGAATAAAATACAACCTTCGATAATAAATGCGCTACGCAGGACAGATTCCTGTCTCATGTTGGTCAAGTATTTCGTCTTCCAACCAAAAAAGCCAAATCGATAACCCACATTAACGCAATAAAACGCGTCGAATTCAATTGAGTTTTAAGAGGCATTAGATTTATTACCCGTTGAACCATTCAAGTAATGTTAAATACAAACGTTTTCATGAATACAGTAACTGATTTGCGATCCTAGATTTGATTGAAATCCTGTTTTTTCGTTTTCACTGTTCACTTGCATATTTTCTTTCAAATGTTTCATGAACGTTCGCTTTGAAAGTCGATGAGTGTCTCAAGTTTGAAGGGAAGGGCACAGACTTGTATGGGGTCTATGACAGGCATGCCGCAAGACAAAAGACCAACGATATTGAGGCAAGTGCATTATCCAATCATATTAACGTTAGCAAGTGAATAAGAGCGGGTTTCGTGTTTAAGCCGTGTATGCGATATTTTCTTACTAACGGCTGTCTAAGGGAGAGGGACTACAGCTAAAATGCTTGGTACCTACGAATCAGGGGGGATTAACTCGCCTCCGTGTCAGCTGCGTTGCTGATCTCCAAAACGTTGCGCTTCTAGCAAATTAAACGGATAAGACACAAGGAAAAACATTAATAAGTGAGAAGAAAGTATATACACCCTCCCTCTCTCCCATCACCACGCCTTTATGTGGCGCATATTCCCCCCAAAACTCCCGCTGTCTTAAAACAACAAATACGCATACCTCTTTAACACGTTCCGCGAGTAAAGCTGTTCTTGCCTTTTCTCTTCCTTTTTGGCCGTCTTTATATATTTCAAAGGACAATCCCGACTTTATCTCCTAATGCTATAGCCGTGTATCAAAGTAGGATTTTGTCTAAGTATAGGCTTGGGGCTCCTAAAGCCGCATATGCAGGAGACATGGTGTTTTAGGGGAAGTGCGCTCGTGAAGTACATGAGGACTTCGTGAAACAGGTGGAAATTCATTTTCTATTTTCATCGCGCAACATAAGCCTCAAAAACAAAAACTTGTCCACTTTGGGCTGGAACCTACTCCATCATTACCAATCAGCACCGGACGCCCTCCTAGAATCACAACAAACTGTTACTCTATCCCCATATGCTCTCCTCTAAACCAAACCGCAATTTCATGTTTAGTGGTCACTCGCGACGTATCTTGGCGCTTTTCTTTTTTGTTTAGGGAGAGCATACATTAGGGGGTGCTGATACGACCATTATACGTGCATCGTTCCTCTCTTCGGCCACTCTTTGGGGTTGAAGATGGAGGTGCGTCCGCGGTAAGTAATTGTGGACATTAGGGATTATATGAGTTTTATTACCTCTTGATCTTTTAGTGACAGACGGTGGAGTTGTCAGGGTGACTCTCCATGTCCGATGGTCACTCCATTGGTCAGGCAGGCGTTTCAGTGTCCACTGTCAACAGCTTGAGGCCCGGATTGATTTGACCGATGTGATATTATCGGCACCTTGGCTAACACTACCTAAGAGCCCTTCTAAGACTCCCCCTGTGTCCGTTCAGTTGGTCATTATCAAAGTCAACATATGCCGTATCGGTGTATAGATTTGTGGGTAGTCCTCTCCCCAAGCTCCTGGGGTCTTCGCGTATCTATATACATACCCCTCTACCCACTCCCCGCTAGCGATCCCCAATACCACCATTTCCTCCGCCATACATACACACCCAGAGAAGGGATGACCTGTTGCCTAAAACATGTCGAAGATAATTCCCAGTTGCGGTAACAATCTAAGGATGAGAATCTCATCAAATACATTTATGTATATTTTTAGTGTTGTATGTGTAAATGAAATGGGCCAAATGGTTTCTGTTACATTTTGAGACAGGGGCAAAATAAGCATTGGGTCCAGCCATGTGCTGGGTCTTTTCACAAGCAATAAAATAAAATGAATGATGCCACATGGTTCGGTTTGTGTAAACGAATCCTATCTGGATCCATTATGGGGGCAATTATCCGTTGATTTTGAATACTTACATTGTTTTCTTGAAATTATTATGAGCTAAAGATATATATATGTGCTCAGATTCAAAAGGGGGTCATATCAATTTCATTTCCTTTTATGTCGGCTTCAGAGTAAAAGTGTTTCACGAGCGTGACAGAATGACTTCGCTAATACGTGGATAATAGCGGCTTAAAAGCAATTAAAAGCGAGGGTCTTTAATGACCAATTCCAATAAAATTTAGGAAACTCGAGACTCGAAGTTACTTCTACTAATACTACTTACTACTATTACTACTAATACTAATACTAATACTACTACTACTGCTACTGCTACTATTACTACTATAAAAGTTATCAGAAAATGGGTAGAGGTTGATCAAAATCAGACAATCCATTAAGAAGGCACGATGTTTTAATGTCAAAAATTGCAATCTCTATACCAATTAGGATCTCAAATTGGCCACACAATGCGATGTACTAGTGATGTTAAGGAGCCTTGGGACAACGCATCCATATACTCCAATACACAATATCACTAAAACACCATCCTTGTCACTGTTTTGTTCTAACCCAGAATCATATTGAACTTTCATGAGGACATATTATAGAAATAAACATTTATGTTTCCTCTATGAAAAAAGCACATATCACTGATAAGGGCAAAACTGACAATTGAAAACTCCACATCGACAGTGTCTTTGTATTTCAGTTTCAGTTCAGTTTTAGTTTTATTTTTTCTCATTTCCTACATTTACATCTATCTACTCATTGAAACATCCAGTATCAGAACTTCCACTGAAATAAACATTTATTTGCTTCTATATATTTTCACAAAATATAATCTTCAACATAAAGCTATATAGGATCATTGGCCATAAAAGAATATAAATGTAAATCAACTTTTGTTACTGCAGAATGAAGATGTTATTCGCTCAAAGCAGTATAACTTGTGTTGGAATTCGCATGTAACGTTATTATACAATATTGATAATAATAATAATATAGGGTATTTATATTGCGCACATATCCACCTTGTTAGGTGCTCAAGGCGCTCCTATAAAAAACATGCAATGAGAGGAAAAAGGGCGAGAAAGGGACTTGGGGAATAAGAAGGGAAAGGAAGGACCTTCGACCCTTTGTAAATGATTAGGGAAGAATGTTTATTGGTTTTATTTTCCCCCTAAGAATAACACCTTCCCTTTAATTCAGAATACATAGGATACAGTGAAAAAGACGTCATCTTTGTTTCGTGTGATGTACGTGACATTACCGTTGTGTGCCTACCCTTAGAGACAAGTGGGTTTTTTTTTTACTTAATTGCCCCGCCCCTTTTCCCTCCCACCCCGCTTTAATTAAGTGTTTTAACATGAATAATAATAACACAGTTTGACACTCATGTTCACATTACACCTGAGTAAATATGTGAACGGGACTTGGGTTGTGTGTGGTAGTCTTGATAAAGCAGACCCAACTGTTGTCGGAAAATTTGTCGAATATGTAAAATTTATAAGACCATGATTAGACCTACTACACATGATTAGACATCTGAACTTCGGACTGGGTAAAGGAAAGATTTGTTTCGAATATTTTCACTTGTCCCGTCCGATAAGCACTTGTCAGATATTAGTGGTGATAGTGGTGTAGCGCTGGCGTTGGCGGAGGCGGTTTGAAGGTGGTGGTGGTGGTGGTTGTGGTGATAGTGGCGGTGATGGTGGTGGTGATGGTGGTGGTGGAGGCGGCTTGGTGGTAGTGGTGGTTGTGGTGATAGTGGCGGTGATGGTGGTGGTGGTGGTGGTGGTGTGATGGTGGTGGTAAGGAGGAGGGAAATAGGTGGGGTGTTGGTGATGATAATGTTGATTGTGATGTTGATTACGATGGTGGTGGTGGTGGTGGTGGCGGTGATGATGATGATGATGAGGATGAGGAAGAGGAGGAGGAGGAGGAGGAGGAGGATGAGGAGGAGGAGGATGATGATGAGGGGATTAGGAGAAGGATGATGATGATGATGATGGTGATGATGATGGTGATGATGACGACGATGATGTTGATGATGGTGATGATATTGATGATGATGATGATGAAGATGATGGTCATGACATGACGATGATGGTGGTGGTGGTGGTGGTGGTGGAGATGGGAGTGAAGATCTCAATTGTGATGTTGGTGATGATGGTCATCATTACAGTCATGATGGTTTTTATGAAAATTCTGGTAGTGATGGAAGGTGGGGATAAAAACAGAGGATTGGTGCTAAGCAGTCATGTCTATACTGTCACTCCATAATGATCGAGGCGAGTAATGATAGGGAAGGCTCTATTGTCATGATTGTTAGGGGTGGTGGCAGTGACGACATCACGAACTATGAGTATTACGGGTTTAATTAAAGGCATGGTCTGTGTGGTGCCAGGGCCATGGGTTTGGGTGCGGATGTAAACTGAAAAGCAAAACAACAAAAATCGCTACAAAATGGACGTCAAATTGGTCCCTAGAAAAATGAAAGGAAAAACAAATGTAAAAAAGGTTTTCACTACAAAATGGACGTCAAATTGGTCCCTAGAAATTTGAAAAGCAAATAAAAATTAAAAAAGGGGTTCACGTCAAAATGAAGGTTCTCTGGGTTACATTTTTATCAGTGTTACATATCTTCCAGAATACCTGAGGGTTCTGCCTATGGAGAATAATACTATCAGCATCCCCAAGATAACCCCAGCACCCCCGCTTCCTAGGCCATGGGTGGTGCAGTAATTATTTTTAAAGGTCAAGTCCACCTCAGAAAAATTTTGATTTGAATGAATAGAGAAAAATCAGACGAGCGCAATGCTGAAAATGTCATCAAAATCGGATGTAAAATAAGAAATGACATTTTAAAGTTTCGCTTATTTTTAACAAAATAGTTATATGAACGAGCCAGTTACATCCAAATGAGAGAGTCAATGACGTCACCCACTCACTATTTCTTTTGTTTTTTTATTGTTTGAATTATACAATATTTCAATTTTTACAAATTTGACGATTAGGACCTCCGGCTTGCCTGAAGCACAAAATGTTAAACTAATGGAATTCCACGTGTTCAGGGAGGAATGAAACTTCATTTCACATGACAATGACGAGAAAATCAAAATATTTCATATTTCATATAATAAAATACAAAAGAAATAGTGAGTGAGTGATGTCATCAGTTCCCTCATTTGCATACCGACCGAGATGTGCATATAACTGTTTTGTGAAATGAAGCGAAACTTTAAAATGTCATAACTTTCTTATTTTACATCCGATTTTGATGAAATTTTGAGTGTTATGCTTGTTGAATTTTCTCTTTTTATTCAAATCAAGTTTTGTTGGGGTGGACTTGTCCTTTGAATACCTTATGGATTCGTTTCAGTTGGTCCTTTCTGGCAGATGAAAAGCGGACTGGGCGGTGATGGTGGGTAATGCTTGTGGTGGCGTCAGTGGCTGACAGGTGGTAGTGGTGGCTCCTGAAGCTGATGATGTTAGTGGAAGGAGCATGTTTAACGACGTCGGTGGTGGTGGTAGTGGTGTCGGTGATGGTGGTGGTGATGGTGGTGGTTGTGGTGATGGTGGTGGTGGTGTTGCCGGTGGCGGTGAAGGTAGATGATGATGAGATGACGATGCTTATGGTGGTGATGATGACTTGATCGGGTAGTGGTGGGGTAGTGGTTGCGGTGGTGGTAGTGATGATGGTGGTGGACGGTGGTAACGGCGGTGGTGGTGGTTGTGGATGGTAGTAGTGGAAGTGGAGGCCGTGGTGCAAATGTAATGCCAATCAGGAGAGTGTTGAAGAGAAAAAAGTGGAAGGGGGATGACGAAAAGCCACTCTTTAAAGAAACGTCTTTCAATCTTATTCATCCCATACCCCTAATTAAAATAATCACACACATTTCATAGTGAATATCAATTTCAGCCATGAACCTTTTTATGAGGCCGACATCAATTTCAAGCTTAACCACTCGCAATGGTAGTCCCTGTGTTCATTTATTAATGTTATTTTGTTATCAAAAGTTGAAAGTTAATCTTCCACATTGTTGTTTCGTATTCATCATGTATTATGACCACTTAGTATATTGTTTATAATATGGATCATTTTTGTACATTGCATATGTAAACGCATTTGATATTATTCATTGTATTATTTTGAATGCAGTAATAATAAAAACAAACAAACAAACCAGATGGTCGGGGGAAAATACAACAAGGAAACAATATCGAAAACGAGGACAACGTTACGAAAAGAGCATATTGAGGAATAGGCATGGAAATGGGAGGAAGGCGAAGGATAATTCAAGATCAATGTAATAACCAAGATCATATAACCGCAGTAATGACTCAAGGCTATCACGAATTATCATTTTAAGAAATATAATTACAAATTTTACGAAATTGCTTCTTTTGTATCCCCCTCCTTGTCCTTGATTTGTCGATTTAAGTGAGGATAGAAAATTGATGTAGATTTGAGGACACTCTATTACAGGTCATCCTAGTCATGCTAGTAGCCAATCACATTTAATCCACGTAAGACTTTGCACGAGACTATAACGGCGACGTTATTTACCGTAAACTACAAATGTATACATCTTTATATTGCATTTAGAGGCTTCGAAAACTCGTAGGCGGTGCAAATGGCTTTACTTAAAGTCGTACGTTGCATATTACAAGATAATCATTTTTGTTTTCTAGTTTATTTTATTTGTTTAGCGTCAGAAGCAACTTCGCGTCATTGCCCCTTGGCTTTATTGGCTGTCCGCCCTGCCATCTTGTATTCAGAAGTACACTGCCACTATAATGTGAGGCGTCTTGGTCTAGTGGTTAGAAACTCTCGTCTTTCAATCTGAAGGACGTGGGTTCGATTCCAAACCAATTTAATTTAAATTATGAGGTGAGGTATATGGGTATACCCAGGTGAGGTAAATGAGTACCGGCAGGAAGTAATTCCTCAAAAAGCTGTGTGCGCTATGAACGCCTAGCTTAGCCGGGGTAATATTGAAGCGCCTTGAGCACCTAACAAGGTGGATACGAGCGCTATACAAATCCATGATCATAATGAATATGGTTAATTGTTAGTAAAAATGTTATATCATTACCAGATTGTTACTTTCCATTTCAACTTTTGAATGTTTGAATTGTGAACTCCGTGCATTTGTGCATGCATGATATAACTTGAGAAACAATTAGTAAACATGGTAAAAGCTATATTACTTTTTCGTTACCATTCAAAGCCTACTGTCATGACTGTGAACTGAAAATATTGCTAACTCAACCGTGAACAAAGATGAATGTTTGTGGATGTTTAAATAATAGTTTTAAAAATCATGAACAATTAGTATATTTTTTAGTTATCAGGAATGCACAAAGATTTCCTTTGTTCAATATAGGATAAAAGACCACTGTTGAGTGCTCATTGATAAGTACCTTGGCCGAGTAGCAGCAGTAGTAGTAGTAGTAGTAGTAGTTGTTGTTGTTGTAGTACTAGTAGCATAGTAGTAGTAGTAGTAGTAGTAGTAGTAGTAGCAGTAGTAGTAGTAGCAGTAGCAGTAGTAGTAGTAGTAGTACTTATAGTAGCAGCAGCAGCAGCAGTAGTAGTAGTAGTAATAGTAGCAGCAGCAGCAGCAGCAGCAGTAGTAGTAGTAGTAATAGTAGCAGTAGTAGTAGTAGTAATAGTAGTAGTAGTAGTAGCAGCAGCAGCAGCAGCAGCAGTAGTAGTAGTAGTAGTAGTAGTAGTAGTAGTAGTAGTAGTAGTAGTAGTAGTAGTAGTAGTAGTAGTAGTAGTAGTAGTAGTAGTAGTAGTAGTAGAAGTAGTAGTAGTAGTAGTAGTAGTAGTAGTAGTAGTAGTAGTAGTAGTAGTAGTAGTAGTAGTAGTAGTAGTAGTAGAAGTAGTAGTAGTAGTAGTAGTAGTAGTAGTAGTAGTAGTAGTAGTAGTAGTAGTAGTAGTAGTAGTAGTAGTAGTAATAGTAGTAGTAGTAATAGTAGAAGTAGTAGAAGTAGTAGTAGTAGTAGTACAAGTAGTAGTAGCAGAATCCCATTCACCATTGCTTTGTCCGCCCCCCCCCCCTTCTTTGCCCTTTTATTGCCCCTTGCCAAATAAATCGCAAAACAATCAAAACAAATTACATCAAAATGTTTGTAACATAATTATGTAACATAAAAAGGAGACTATATATACTTCTTTCGTCATGTTCTTCCTTTTCCATAAACCATTATAACTTTATTTCCGTTTTATTCATTTATTTCATCTACTCCATCCCCTTCCTTAGTCTCGTTATTTATCGATTTCCAACATGGCAGATAATTTTTTTTCTAAAGTTGGTTCAGATATTTGTCATGTGTATGAATCTAGGTAAATCGATCACATTGCAATAAACATGAAGCATTTCGCCATTTCATTCAAGAACTCTTTTCCTGTTTCATGTTCTTTCAAACATAATTTCAATGAAATAGAGATGATCTATTATTCTACTTTATCATTTTAAGTTTTACCCTTTTAGAATTGACAATAACCAATTACGCCAAACAATAACAATGTAGATAACACACAATAGAATGAATGGGACCGTATCGTACACACAAAGGCAATTAAAATACCAATCGATATACGAATTGAGTAGTAGTAGCGCGTCACGCTTCAAACAATTGAGGATTTATTAAAGATAGCTAGAATAAATGTTTATTTCTCGGGAGTCAATCTTTTGTGGCCAGTCAAGCAATTGTCATGTCTGAATCTTGATTTGTATTTTATGCTGGTGTCTCTATTATGAAAACAAAAGGACGTAATCACGGCATAGATTCTGTTGCTATTTCATCTCGCTTTGCTGTTCTCTTGTTCGAAAACCCTCCGTTTCTAAAACCCGAATGTTTTCGTATTGTTATTCAGCCGGATATTAAATGATAACATTCATATGACTTAGACATATTTTGGATGAAACTACAGGATCTAATTATATTTGTTGATGAATGTTTCATCCTGACTTTTGAGTTTGTTTTCGGAATCATTTTATAACTGACCGAGTTAAAGCGTTCATTGCAAAGATCATTCAGCGTTTTAGTTTCTATTATTATCAATAATATTAATAGGAAAATCAAAATCATCACTCATTATTAGTTTATTGTATATACAGAAGAGAAACTAGTTAATGATGTAAATTGTATCATTAATAACAAAGGTAAACCTGATGGTGGTAATTAACAGACGTGGTAAAGATGGTGGTGATGTCGTTTGCTGATGATGTTGGCGTTGGTGCTGGTAGCGAAATCAGGGATAGTTGTAATGACTAAAATAACACTTTTGATGGTGATGGTAAGTTTTGTTGTAGTGTTGCTTTTGTTGCTGGCGGTGGTTGTTAGAATTTATGGTTGTTACAGACGTATTGATTTGGATAGTTGGTAATGTTCCGTGATGCATGGTTGCAAAGGCTTTGATTGGTCTTTGCATTTGTGATGTTGATGGAGATGGTCATGGTGGTGGTGGTTGTGGTAGTATAGATGATGATGATGGTGACGAAGTTGTGGTGGTGGTGATGGTGATGGTGGTGGCAATGATGATGGTGAAGATGAAGACGATGATGATGATGACCGCGACGACGATGATGATGATGGTGATGATGATGATAATGATGAAGATGATGATGGTGTTGCTGATGATGATGGTGATGATGATGATGGTGATGATGGTGATGATGATGATGGTGATGATGGTGAAAATGAAGACAATGATGATGATGACCGCGACGACGACGACGATGATGATGATGAAGATGATGATGATGATGATGGTGATGATGATGATGATGATGATGATGATGATGATGATGGTGATGGCGATGATGATGATGATGAAGGATGATGATGATGGTGGTGATAGTGATGGTGGCCAGGTGGTGGATTGGAATGGTAGTTTTGGTGTAGTAAAGTGTTGAGGTTATTGGCCGTGGTGTGATAATGGAGCTATTGATAGCTCCAAGGGAGGATGTTGTGACATGCATCATCACTACCAGGTCCCTCGGTAAGGACCTTGAGTCGTTGGTCCTCTGGTTGCTTTCTTACATGAATTCATGTTTTCTTAGTTGTCAGGTGAAATGTGGATATATATACCTCCTCTAACGACTAACACGGCGATGATTACCTAGCGCCTTTCAAACATCAGCTAGATAGGTGGCTGTGAAAACATCCATGTTTTATTAGGGGAACTGAATAAAGATATTGGGTCATCAACGTCATTAAAATGCAATTATGAATGCTTTAACGCCCCAGATTATTAAATGTTTGTAGATCGGGGAGTAAACTTCAGTAAAAACGTGGGAATGTCGAAGCTACTAGCTGCATTTCACCCTAATATTTTTGTTTTATATCAGTGATTCAACTTTATTAGGATGACTTCTCAGTTCGTTCACCTAAATGTTTGCGAGGAGCCATGTTTGGATACGGGGGCTCGCCCCGTGTATACGTTGCGCGCGCCGTCGATGGCCAGACATCGCGCACGCTCGACTGCCCCGCGCTCGCTGGCCCGTCAGTTTATGCACGCTTGATTTGCCGTCCATGGCGCGCGCGCGTGGTGGATGGCTCGGCAATCGGAGGTGTTGGCAAAATATTGTCCATCCGCGCATAGCTTGGTCCGTAGCTAATTGCCCCTAATGAGTGCTGTAGCGCCGTATAATGAAGCCACAAGTCTTGGCACAAGCTTCTGTTTTTTCTTGACCGTTTAATCATGTTTTATTTAATTATCCTATCGTACCTCTATAATCTCACATTTTTACCCTCTTTTTCCTTTTTTCCTTGGAAGAACTTCCACCTTCTGTCAGGTTGCTTAATGCATGATAAGTATAATCTCATTACATTGACCCTTTAGAAAGATCATAATTTGAGGTTTATAATTACCACCCTTTATCTCTCTCTCTCTCTGTGGCAAGTTCACGTTTTCCAGGAGTTCACCTGATAAAACAGTTCAGCTATCCGTATGATGGTCAATATAGATTAATTAAAATGCAATCAAGCCCACCACAACCCCCCCCCCCTATAATCAAATCTAAGACCTATCACATTTTGGTTATGCATATAAAGGTTGATATTTCAATAGCTTAATGATAGGCTTGATTTTGTTGCATATAGCCTGTTCTAAGCCGTCGGACCTATTTAATGAGATTTGCAAAATGACTTCTACATTATCATGATTATTTTTATTGTGGTTTTATTCCGAAAGTTACCAAGTTGCATATCCCATTCTAAGTGCATGGGAAGTAATACATTAACCTCATGATACTATTACTACATCTCTTGTTCTGTTCAAGGGGTATTTCAATTGATTGATTTCAAACGTATCAAAAACTGTAAAAACTGACACCAATTGGTGTTAATAGAGGACCACACCCTCAGGTGTTGAAATTACACCCTAGAGATTAAAAATACAAAACACCAAAGAGTGTAAACGTAACAACAAAACGTGTTGTCATAACACCTAAAGGTGTAAAATAAACACCACCAATTTAACACCGGTGTAAAATAACTGATGTGGTCATCTATGTACACCGGTTAACACCACAGTTTTTGCTCTGTACCATTCTAAAAATTTGAGGGGGGCAGACATAGCGTATGGGGGTGTTTAAAAAACAATCCGAGTGTCCAAAATTTATGACCTTTTTTATACAAAATCTGGGATAGATCTTTATTACACAATATTCAGGAAATATCACATTTCATCCCTTGTTTTTCCTTTTCTTTCTCTTTCCCTTTTTTTTCTTGGTCGTGATTTTGTGAGGGGCATCGACCCCGCCAACCACATTTGTGCGCCAGCTCGTTTTCAACGAGCATGAATAATATGCAAAATATTAGAAACAATCAAAGGTGAAGGAAAATCAATGTATGGAAATATGTGTATCTCAATTTCGAAAGAGATAAGTGATTTCTTTTCAGTATTTTTCACTATGAATTGCTGGGTCACGATCCTGATTTGTCGTGGTTGGGAGAAGAATTAGAAACGGTAGTATAAAACATAATAGGAGAGAAAGGCGTTAAATTGCCCTTTGAAAAATAAAGAAGGGAAAACGTCGGTTTTTATGATTATGCAGCAGGCGTGAATAACTAGGACATTGGGGCTAACTACGAGCTTGAATTTGGGTTATTGATGGCGGGCTACAAGGTGTACCATAAAAAACATCTAATCGGAATTCCATTTTAAAACAGTATATTAAAATCATCGTGGAAATTCTAAAGGTAGTGTCTGACCTAACAATCTTGCCTGGCGTTACATGCTTGTTAATAATGTTTGTTGAATGTGGTTTATTTGAGTTTTAATAGTGTGTATTTTATACACAGGAATGAGCAATACTCTCTCAATGGTTTTGAGGCTCGCATGTCTCTGGGCATGATCCGCAGTGTATTTTTTCGCTCCCTCCCTCCCCTTTCTATTAGCTTGTCATGATATGTGAAATGTAAAGATTTCAGTGGCAAATAAATAGTCAATGTGGGACCATTTTCGATAAACTGATTTCTTTCCTGAAAATGTTTTTGGTTCTTTTTTTCAAGTATTCCAATAAATATATCTTTCAATTTCACAAATTTCTTCATATTTATAAACATTAATCCATGAATAATCAACGTGATATTATAGAAAATACAAACATATACAAGTTATGTTTATAGAAGCGTAAGTCCCGAAAAGCGAAAGGTTCTTGCGGAATACACCTCTAGAAACATATATATACACCAAATGCGATAGTCCTGTGAAGGAGGTGGTTTTATTTTCAATAGATATATTACCTTTTTTGAGACACCCTATCAGTCAATTGATATGACAGCTATAGAAGTAGCTAAATTAGGTCGATGGATCAGAGCAGAAAGGAACGTCAAACTGAGCAAATGAAACCAGAACAGAACGATATTAAATATTGGCGAAATAGGAAAGAGGGACGAAATTATAATTTGGATGTAGAAATTGGGCGTTGTGACATGCACCTGTATTCCAGGCTATGCCATGTACGCGGGGAAAGTTGCATTTTTTTGCAGAGGTTCGACAATCGAGCCCTGGAGAGTGTTTCATCAACATTTTTGTCCGACAAGTTGTCAGATCTGACAACTTTCCTTGATTCTGATTGGGATTGGCTGAGAGGCCCTATTACTATGGTAACTGTCGGATAAAACAGGTTTTGTCTGATAAAACGTCCGACAAGTCCTTTCATGAAACGCCCCCCTGGTCACGTCTTTCGGATGGTGACGTTAAAGGTCGGTCCCAGACATGAAATAATTACATCTGAATGATACACACGTCCGTAAAAACTTAATCACACACACAAACAGGGGGTGTTCATGAAAGAGTACATAAGGAGCAAGGGAAGAGAAAGTGTCAATCAACCCCCAACCCCCCCCCCCCCCCCCGCCGCCCCTCCATAAAAACAAATCGAGCCATCATACAGGGACAACAGAATCATTAACATGTTAAAAGGGGAATCAAATGCTTGTAAAGAGCTAGACAAGATGAGTTTGAAAGTTTGAGACCAATTGACAACGTGGAACAAGAGATATTAAAGGACAGCCCCCCCCCCCACCCAAAGAAAGTTGATTTCATTAAAAAGAAGAAAGAAACCAATAAGCATGATAAAAATAACACTTAAAATTTCATCAAAATCGGATGTAAAAAAAGAAAGTTATTATTATTATTATTATTTGTTTTGGCGTCACCTGTGCCTGGGAGGCGAAAAGCGAACTGAATCACTATGACCCGCAGGTCTCTCCTCCCGATATAACTGATTGGGGGAATGCAGGTGGACCACCACTCCGGGGTTACCCCCTACTCTTCTACGAATAGTGCAGTGGGTTCTTAACGTGCAAAGGTGGTGACTCTCCTCTACACGGGGCCTCCATTTAACGTCCTATCCGAGGAACAGTTATAATAAAGTTATAATATTACATCATCAACCCACTGTTTCTATTGTATTTCATTTTGTGACAAATGAAATATTTTGATTTCCTCATCGTCCTGTGAAACTAAGTTTTACTCCTCTCTGAACATGTGGAATTACCACTGTTTTATGGTTCAGTCAAGTGGTCATTAGTATCGAATCTGTAAAAATTGAAATATTTTAGAATTCAAACAATAATAACCAAAAGAAATAGTAAGTGAGGAATATCATCTACTCCTTATTTGCATATCACTGAGTTGTCGGCGCATATAACTGTTTTGTGGAAAAATATGTGAAACTTTTAAAGATAATAACAGTCTTATTTTCCACCCAATTTTTTTTCACCGTTATGTTGTTGTTGTTTTCTCTCTATCGATTCATATCAACAGTTTTCTGGGGTGGACTTGACCTCTAAAGTTATGAGTACTTTGATGTCGAGAACGCTTTTGCCGTGTTTGGTAAAAAGTGTGGAGATACTCCTATATTGACAATGTGACTAAAGTGTATGACGTCACGCATTAATAATTCTCCAAAATCATAAAAATCAATGTGTAGTTTTACCCGGCTGAAGAATTTACTTTTGATTTAAAATAAAAATGAATAAATTACACTTACCTAGTTAATACGGATAAAGCAAAGTTAAATTTCATACTCCTTCAAATTAACATATGATTGTTAAAGGCTTTCCAGATATACATGTATATCCAAAGGCAATCAAATTGCGTCGTTTACGATAATGTTAACCACTTTGGTACCACGATGACCACACCTTTACGGTAACACTCCAAAGACTGTTAACATGGTTCCCGTAACCCGAGCATTTTCAGATTAACATTCCGAATAAGTTTATTCGATGGTGAAAGTCTGGCTGCCCCCCCCCCCCGATCTGCTTGACTTATAAAAGTGATGTCACGTGATTCGGTTCTCACAATGCCGTTAGGAATTTAATCATTGAAATTGGTGTTTGAGAATACTGAGTTTGGAAGGACTTCGTCAGTAACTTCTGACATCTTTCATGTCTTTCTTGCGAGCTGAACATGAAAGATCGTCAGGATACAGGCCTATATGACTTTTTATAATAATTTTGTACATCTGTAGATGTTCATAATACTCGTCTCATTCCATCCATGGGCAAGCACGAAGTAGCCATTGCCATATATTCATGAGATCGACGGATTGAGAAGGGTAATTATTCTACTCCGCAATGCAGGTCCGACTGGGAGAACAGTTTGCAACAGCCGAAGAGGTTGCCCTCACCTTGGTAAATAAGAATTATTACTTTTATCATCATCCTCTTCGTCATCGTCGACGGCACTGGAAAGATTTCGCTTCATTTACGCACAGGGGATTCAAGAACCGTGGTCCCACGAGCAAGTAGGTCCATGCAAGGACATAGAGTGTAGCAAATGTATTGTCAAAAGCCCTTTCTGACAATGAACAGCCAAACCGTCTTTGTCGAAAATTGGTGATCCATTAAGGCAGTTACGTCCCGTGGTCTGTTTTTCGTAAGCTCCGAACATTAGGACGATCTGCTGTCCCGGTTCAACAGTTTTAGACAAAGACCTCCCAGCTGTTCATTGTCATTTGACTGGCATACACTGCAAAAACTCCGGTGTTGATTTAACACCAGCCCGGAATCTATCATGTCCTCACCAGAGAAGTATTGAAACAACACCAGTTTGGAATCAAACCGATGCTGTTTTGATACTAATTGGTGTTGTATAAACACCTATCTGGTGTTAGACCAGAACGAAATTGGTGTTGTTTAACACTTCTCTGCTGTGGACATATATAGATTCCGGGCTGGTGTTAAATCAACACCGGAGTTTTTGCAGTGTACATTTACTGTGTTCTTGAATCTGTCGTGCGTCGCGGTTCGAAAAACCCCTAATCGCAATAATCATGATCCTCAGCACCATCGACATTGTCACCATTGTCATAAAAATTATGAGCGGCTCTCATCATCATCATCATCATCATCATTATATCATCATCATCATTATATCATCATCATCATCACCATCATTATCATCATCATCATCATTATCATTATCATCATCATCATCACCATCATCATCATCATCATCATCATCATCATCATCATCACCATCATCATCATCATCATCATCATCATTATATCATCATCATCATCATCATCATCATCATTATCATTATCATCATCATCATCACCATCATCATCATCATCATCATCATCATCATTATCATCATCATCATCACCATCATCATCATCATTATCATCAACGTCATCACCATCATCATCATCATCATCATCATCATCATCATCACCATCATCATCATCATCATCATCATTATCATTATCATCATCATCATCACCATCATCATCATCATCATCATCATCATTATCATTATCATCATCATCATCACCATCATCATCATCATCATCATCATTATATCATCATCATCATCATCATCATCATCATTATCATTATCATCATCATCATCATCACCATCATCATCATCATCATCATTATATCATCATCATCACCATCATCATCATCATCATCATCATCATTATATCATCATCATCACCATCATCATCATCATCATCATCATCATCATCATCATCATCATCATCATCATCATCATTATATCATCATCATCATCATCACCATCATCATCATCATCATCATCATCACCATCATCATCATCATCATCATCATCATCATCATCATCATCATCATCATCATCATATCATCATCATCATCATCATCATCATCATCATCATCATCATTATATCATCATCATCATCACCATCATCATCATCATCATCATCATCATTATCATCATCATCATCACCATCATCATCATCATTATCATCAACGTCATCACCATCATCATCATCATCATCATCACCATCACCATCATCATCAACATCACCATCATCATCACCATCATCATCATCATTATCATCAACGTCATCATTAATTTCGATGTCATATTTACAAGCATCTTCACAATCATGTTCATTGTCGTCATCACAATCGTCACCCTAATCATCATCATCATCACCATCATCCCAATCACTATTACCATCACAACTAACCACCTTTACCATGAGCATCATCACCGCCACTATCAACATAATTATCATCATCATCATCATCATTACCACCACTACTACCACCATCACCACCACCACCACCGCCACCATTATGATCATTAACATTACAGTCACCATCCCTATTCAAACTTGCCATCGCCATTACAAACTTAAAAATTATCATAATTTCCATTTTTATTCATTTAAAAATCAATGTTACAATGAATGTTGTTTCTAACAAAACAACATAGGCTCACCCGTATTATAATGTCCATGTCCAAAAATTTGAAGTCTCGATACCCTCTTAGCTAAAATATGAACACATCAATAAATCAATAAGTCATTTATCTATCAAACAATCTAAATAGGCTTACAATCGGCCAAGTCACGGTCAATTATAAGCCAATCTAGTTCATACATCCCCATCTTCCTACAATTCATATTTGATTTGATTTTGTTTCGTTACCGCGACACATTTCAACGCACTTGACGTTCGAGGTATAATATCATAATTTTCCATCGTCGGTCAGAAAATATGAAGTAAATACGCTTATTTTCAAGCCGACTAAACGGGAGATAAATCTCAAAAAGGCAATCTTCTTGTACAAACATGGCGCGCGTAAGCGACGCCGGTAGGGCGGAATCGCCGCCAAAACACGTTCGATTTAAAGCCTATTAGCCCGGTTCTATGTCCCCTTCTCTTAGCGTTTATTGGAGGGTTTTTTGAAAGTTGGAAATCGATAATCTTGTGAGGTGGAGATGTCGGCTTATACCAGGTATCGATTACAAGCAAATCATTGAAAGGGAGGAAAGAGAGAGAGAGAGGAGGAGGGGAGAGAGAGGGTATGACAAGATGGATATCAATAGTGCGATGAAGGGGGAGAGGTGTTAATAGAGAAAAGGGGAACCCTATAAAGAGAGGGGGAGGAAAGGAGGAAAGAACGGAAAAGAGAGAGAAGGAAAGAACGGGGAGGAAGAGGATGGGAGAAGAAGATACTAAGGGGTGAAACAAAGCGAGGGTTAGCAGAGGGTGGACGGGGAAGGGGGAAGACAATATGGCTAGAAATACGATAACATTGGTAGTGAAATAGATTTATTATTGCCCCCCCCCCCCCAAAAAAAAAAAAAGGGAAAATGTGATGACAAAATAGAAGAAGTTCCTGCAGCAGTCTCGAGAACACCTGTAATCTTACCGAATTGCGTAATCTTACAGGAAATTGGTATTTGATGTATGGAATCTTACAAATTTCCTTGAATAAAACACCCTTTTCCCCCTTTTTAAACAGACCTGTTCTGTTAAATTGCAGAAAAATTCTTGTTTTATGAATTTACAGAATGATTATTACGCAATTCGGTAAGATTACAGGTGTTCTCGAGACTCTGCTGCAGGAACTTCTTTTATTTTTTCTAACAGTGAATGGACGTTATTAGACGATAAATTCAAGATTAATGCTTATCAGGGAATATAAAGGACCAATTATCTGCAGGCAGTTGCCTATTCACTTGCCACATTAGATATTACCTCCAGTTATAAGAAATTATATATTACAAAATAATATAAAGCCCAAAATGAACTTCAGAGAGACGAAACTACTAAGATCGTTAGCTATGGGGAAAAATGAAAACCTGAAAAAGGAGAATTTTTGTGCGAGAATCGAAAGACGAATCACAAGAGACGGACCATGAGGGAGAGATGAATGAAGAAAGGGGAAGAAATAGAGAAGGGGTGTATTTGGGAGGGAGGGGTGTTAGGATTTGATATCTGAGAAGGGGGTAAGAGGTCGGCATCCAAATCACACACAATCAAAAGGGCAAGTGTACTATAATCTTCCTTTAACTCCACGGCTCGTGCCGTTTCTGAAAGAAAACAGAAAAAAGAAAGAAAAAGTGATCACAAGTGTATATTTGATTTGCGGTTGGTGTTACGGCTTGTAATCAGGGACTACAATATTGAGTGACCGCTGGGGCGTATGGTATTGTCTACTCAGGAATGGGGCGCCCTAAAATCTCTTTTTTTTCGTCATTCCTTTTGCCATTTTTTTTCTCTTTGGCAGCCCAGATATAGACACGTCAGATTGTGAAATTGCACTTCTTTCATCTCCAAACGAAGCATGCATCGTCTTCATATCATTTTAACACTAGCCTCCCTTTATTCTCTCGTTGTCTTTTTGTAGCGCCTTTTCTGTCCAACTCTGGGCATTCATTCTCTATTCTTTTTTTTCTTCAGAGCGTGTTTTAACCCCCTCCCCTCCTCTATCTCGCATTTTGCATCTCATCATCATTAGCTCGATATATTAATAAACGGGAACATGTATTCATATAAATTAATATCATTTATGTTATTATTATTGTTATTATTATTATTATTATTATTATCATTATTATTATCATTATTATTCTACACCTGACGGGTTGGAATCTATATCCATCCGTGATAGCCTTCATCAAATACGAATTTTGCCGTCACTTTCCATCCCTTCCCATCTGTTTGCATACAGTCGTACTTTCCTTTCAGCAATTCGAAGTTTTCTTTTTTTTTCTTCCCACCTATACTGCTTTTATGATTTTGTCCTCTATTAAGATCATGTTCCAATTACTTTTCATTTTGGAATCATTTTCACCAATAAAATGAAAATGATACAATGTGAAAAGCATATGAAAGTATATTTTGTCAATATCTTTATTTCTCTTCAGACTTCGAATCCTAAAGCTGTATTAATGTAAAAACATTAAAACTAAGCTATCTTGATATTTGATACATAGAGCATCAACAATGTTGCATAAAAGTAATAATGATTAAAGATGTAAGGCATGTATAGGATTCAAGTGTATATATATATATATTTCATATGAACAAAATATATATAAAGTATATCCTAATTCATGAATGCGCCTATTAGAACCATATGAGGCATTCTTGACTTTGCTTAACTTGATTCATTTCAATCATCATTATACTTATAGGAAAATATGGAATAAAAAAAGAGATATTTCTTCTATTTTAGTGAAGAACAAGAAGGCGAACACCATTTTTTTAAACAAGCGGCAAGCACTATTCGCTACTCCGCCCAGGGGCCCGAAATAGTAATTGCGAGATAATTATCTTACATTAAGCAGCTTATCGTATTCCTTCCTCGTTTATCAACATATTCTCAAAACGAATAATTGGATAATCGATTTTTCAAAAGACATTCAAATCTCTCTTTTGATTCTGAGGAGTTAAAAGGGAACGGGATTGTGATGAAAAAGACCTAACACCTCTCGAGCTGGTGGCACAGCTCATTTGGGGTGTAAATGATAGATTTTTAATAGGATTCCGCTCCGATTTTCCGAAGTGATTTATGATTGAGATCTGCGTTCAGCGCAGACGATGGTTGCAATCAAATTTGTGTCAGCCCTTTTCGCGCGCTCTGCCAATGCATGCAACCAGCGCGTTGCGGTGCAGTGCGGTGAGTAAGCTCGCTACGCATCAACGCGTTTAAATCCCTTTAAATTCCCCTTAAACAAGATTAATTAGGAATTTATACCGCAAAGTGTGAAGCTCTGAAATGATTTTTCATCAAATACTAAGACATAACTCTCTATAATTATTTTGCTAATACTCTTAACTTACCAACCTTACAACGATCACCTTTGTTTAACTCCCAGGCAGTATTATCTTTTATAAAATAAAAATATATAAAAAATACATCATATCCTGCTTGCTTCTCTCACTCTCGCGAGAAACCACGTTTTGTGAAATTGTATTAAATAAAATAATAAAGACACTGGCATGGGGCATGGAATATAAAAGGATTATCAATACCGCAATTTAATATCCATTATTAGTAATAAATGGTTTAAATGGCGTTTTATGGTGACCGGCATGGAGTAATAGTGTTACGTACACACGGAAGAGTTATCACAAGCGAGAGACATTATAAGGCGAGAGGACCTTATAAGGTGACAGATGTCTTAGTTTTCTTTCCATTTTTTATTGTCAATAAGTTGGTTTAATGCAGTTCGCCTTCACTTAAGGCTCCCATTAAACTTGAGATGATGTTTTGAGAGGAGGAAGGGAGAGGGGCTGAGGGGAAAACGACTGCGAATGAGAAGAATATAAATATCTTTAGTGAGAAAAACATATATTATAAGGCGTTTCCGTGCTTTTAAAGAGAATATTATTTGCATATAAAGAGAACAATCCGCTAGCATTATAAAAAAAACATCGTAGTTGGATTTGAATATAAAAGTTATGAATTTCCATTTGAAACAAAGGTTTAATTCCTCCATGAGCTTATGAAATTACTACCTAACAATTGTTTTAACATTTTGGGGTTCAGTGAAGTTCACGAAGTTGGTGCTTTATTGCTTATTGTCAAATCTGTAAGAATTTAAATTTTAGGTAATTTAAACAATTAAAATGAAAATAAAATTTGAATATCACTGAGTTTTGCATACATGTATAACTGTTCTTTAAAAAATAAGCGAAACATTAAAATGTCATAACTCTTATTTTATATCAAAGTTTTAATGAAGTTGTCAGTATCATAATAATAATAGCAATAATAGTAATATAACATTGATAATAACAATAATGATAATAATAGTAAAAATGATAATGATAATAATAACAATAAAATCAAAATAGTAATAACAATAATAATAATAATATGCAATATATATATAGCGCTTAGTAAAAAAAAATGTGTTTCTAAGCTCTGCTTATATTACACGGCTTTATATAGCACTGCTACCCTGATCGTGCACTCGGGCATTCAAGGGATTCCTTTCAACCCGATACCTATTTACTACACCTGGGTCGAGAGCGACAAAAGTAGACAAACGCCTTGCCAAAGGACGCGAGTGCTGCGATAGGATTTGAACCCCGGACCTTGTGGTTCAAAGTCCGGAGACTTATTCATTGAGCCGAAACACCTCTCCATGCTTGTCATGCTTGTTGGATATTTTTTTTTCTTTTTATTCAAGTCAACTCTTTTGTCGGGATGGACTTGTATTGAACCATGGGGTTATTTTCTCTGAAAGAGTAGCACCATCACGGAATCTTACACCTTAGGGTAATGTTTTAATAAACAGTTATGCTGTTTTTTTATTTGTTCTCATCCTATCGCCCCCTCCCCTCTCGTCATAAGCTACGGTCACATAGACGGTAAATTTCCAATTCGTCCACTGCCAACTCGTCCAATCACCACATGGTCTACCTTTATTTAGTCTAATGCCATTCCGTCCATCAACATTACGTCTAGCACCCATTTGGTCCAATAGCCATTTGGTCCGATCATCACTTCGCCTAATCACCATTTGTCTATTACCATTTCGTCTAATAACCAGTTGGTCTAAAACCCATTTTCTTTACATTCATTTTGCAAAATTAACACTTAAGTTTAATTGTCATGATTAGACCAAGTTGTATATGGACTTAATGGCTATTGGATCGACTGGCTATTAGACGGATAATGATAGACCAAATGGTCAGATGGTAGTAGACGAGTTGGCAATTGGACGAACTGGCTTCAGACGAATTGTAAATAAACCACAAAGGCTCTAACGAATGATGCTTTCGCACGAATCTCACTGTTCGTACGAATTCTGGAGTTCGTTTAGATTCGTACATGGGCACATAAATCCTTAAGAAGCCCTTGAGAATGAAAATAATTGTCGGTTACACAATGGCCCTAAAATTCGTATGGACGTCTTGATTTACTCTTTCTTCAGACCTACCGTCATTTCACGATTACTGTTGTCGAAAGATGTTCGTGCGTGCAGCATTTGAGTGTTTCTTACGATATTATTACGACGTTGGTACGACCGTCTCACATAGAGAGGGTTCCTTACGGCGTAAAAAAATCTTGGACAAGACCATTGACCAAGCTCCGAACTTTCGCACGGTCTATATACGAACGGTACGCGAAAGCTGTTTGGTATGTATGGCCTTCTTGAGAAGACTTTGTGAACTTATCTTAAATTCGAGTCATTACGCTTCTAATAATCATAACTCTGCTTTTCGTTCTTGAACAAGCATCTGTTAACGTATTCCTTATCTAATCTTGGGATCTTTTCACAGACATCTTTTTTTTTATAAATCTTCATAATCATTATTATTACCATTATTTTCCTATCTATCCTGATCTAATGCAATGACCTATTTTGATATTTTCTTTCACCTTCAACGAGTGAAGCACGCATCAACACTTTCCTGGAGAGAAGATAACTTATGGATAATTATTAAGTGTTTCCCCCGCCGAACCCCGGGGCAAGAGAACTGGTGGCCGCATTGAGTAACTCGTTAAAAACAACCGTTCTCCGTTTCTGCTTCAACGCGCACTGGCTTTAGCGTAGCCCTCACCAGTTCCACCCCGACCCTTCCCCGTCGAGTGGGTTTCGAAGACCCGCAATCGACCATACAGCCCTCGGGTCTTTTCACAGTTGTTGCGATTTGAACTGGTTACAGTGGCAACAAGGGTGATATTTTTTGTGATTTTTCGTATCTTTTTCGCCTGGGTTAATAAAAACAAGATTGAGAGGGATAAGATAGCACGCCGTTGGTATCACAACGCCATTTGGCGAAATGCGTCGTTTTCAAAAGATGGTTAACAAAACTAGAATCCGAATCTTTACACCTCGACGTGTTCTTATTTTGTAACAATCATGTTATATCTTGTTAACGTTTGCTCTCTTCTTTCATCTTTGTAGAGTTACTATTCCAATTAACATAACTATGAAGATTTGGGGGTATAAGCATCGCATTTTTTTGTGTTTTTGCTTTATATGGATAATAGCTTTAGTCTCCTCTCACTTTATATATATATATATATATATATATATATATATATATATATATAAAATGCTTATAGTCTCTGTGACTCCTTGTTATTTTAATACCGCGAACCCCTTCCCTCACCCTTTCGCAACGACCTCGTATAAACTGAAGCAGTATCACGAGGGGGGGGGGGCAGTCATCAACATCCTTATGATATGTCAAGTAATGGGCAAACAAACAACGGGAGAAAGAATTTGGGAGAAAAAGAGAGAATAAAATATAAAGAAGCGAGGTCTGAAAAAGTAATTATATTAAATATTATTCGAATTGAATTTTGAAATATACGACGCCACGTGACTTTTACGTCATCTCTTGTATCCCTCCGACCCCTAACATGCCTAAGAAACGCACCTATCAGGAACGTGCTCACGTCCCTGCATCAATTCAGGCAATGGGGTACTTTGAAATCCCCCCCCCCCCCATTCCTCCCGCAGACCAGCACATAAGTAATTCGGAGTATAAAAAGATGTTACTCTTTGGCCAGGGTGACGAGACTAACAAGGGTAAGAAAATACCAACATCACAATAAAATTCATTTAAATCACTCTTTCAACCAACTTAAATCCTCAAAGCGTGAACATTTTCATTCATCTTCTCCGACAGCATTATGGTGGAAAAACTATGCTATCTGAATTATAATAATAGTATGATTACGGATGGAAATATTTCACACGATCACTTTCAAACAATTAAAATTTGGACAATCACAGAACAAATATAACCTATACACGAAGACTGTAGATAATGAAATATTTTGACGAAAATATCTTTCATATGCTCCAATCGATTACATCTTGATAAAGTTTGAACAGAATGCACATCGAATTGTTGTTCTTTTCCAATCATGATGCAAACCCCCGCCGAGGAACAAACTCTTCTGTTGCCCTTTGACAAAAGAGGGCGTGTGTCTTTTCGTCTGCGAATCCGCAACGATTTCCTCAACGTTCAGCGTGCATTGGCCTGGATGAGGGTTTCAAGAATCATCAAGATCATGTGTAGGATGTGTGTGCCTGAAAGGACCCGAAAAATCTACTATTATTCCAGACAAAAATTAAATATTTATATACCAAGAGTCGATATACCAAGAGTCTAATGAGAAGTTCTGTGGGATTTTTTTTTCTCGAACCTAAGACATGACTTATGAAATAAATGAATAGCATTGATTTGAATTGACCTATATTATGTATATCTTGTAAAAAAATAACAAGACGAGCTGATGTGGACGAAGTGTAAACCTATTTATTCCAACTGCTCAACATAAGCTTCTATTGACGAGTATGATTATCTCCTAGCTTATTGTATCGATTTAATTACACGCATTTCGAAATAGATAATAGTTGTATCAAGTAGAGTTGATATCTTGATAAACCAAACTTAAAACTTTCACTTGAACTTATACAATAACTTAAGTCATTTTGTGAAGGAAACTTGTTCAGAGGAGATAAATGTTAAAACTGATAATGGTAAAAAGTGTGGCGACTGCCCCCCCCCCCCGGGCCCCATTCCCCTTGTGACTTTTTAAATTGACAATTCGAAGAGGCGTATCGTTTCTAAAACGGGGAAGAAGAAATAAGAAACGATAGAAAATGCAAGCCTTATCTGTTGAATAGATTTATTGCAAATTGATATATTAAGTATATGCATTCATACAGGGCCGTATGTTGTACAAGAATATGAAACCGCCCCCCCCCCCAAAAAAAAAAAAAAGAAGTAAAAATAATAAAATAATGATAATAATATTCTTGATAATGAAATGGTAGAGAGCATGTTCATACATTAAACATAGACCTATCAACTTAAAAAGAACGAAATAAAAATGATTTTAATAATGATAAATCAACGAATGAAAGCGAATCTAAAGTGCAGTGGACTATGAATATAAGAATAAAGCGAAAAACTTGACTTAAAAGACTCCGGCCGAAAAGATGAATAGAGGCCACGGCACGTGCCACTATCCCCCGTCACTGGCCGGCAGGTAAACTCGAACCGCCCCGCTCGCGCTCCGACAATACCTGTCCCCGTTATTCAACGCAAAAACTAACAAAGTGTAGCGAAGTAAAAATATTGTTTTGGTGAAAAATAGCCCCTGTGCCTTTGTCAACAGGCAAACTGAGCGGTGATTCTCATACCGTCTCACCCCTCCCTCTTGTTTTCTTGGACCTCCCTCAAAGGAAAGCGCTGAAATAACGTTTCTCTTAAACTTTCTAGCTTCTCGTCAAGCCATTCACATTTATTTCATACAAGGGAATATGATTTTGATTTTGCTGCTCATCGCAGTTCTTTGCGACATTTCATATGTGACTTTGATATTATGTGATCATAAGCATTTTGCCTCTGATAAGAGCGAAGTGTATGCTTGATTTACTATGGTGAATAGTATCGTTTTTGTTTGGTTTAGGGAAAATCAGTTTGAGAAAATTTCACCGAACCTTTCAAGCTTTGTCAGATTTGTCTTGGGTCTAGGCTAAGTTCGGTTGACAATTTTTATTGGGATATTTCGTTAGGGTTCTCATTACCGCCAATCACGATCACCATGCTCATAATTGTGGTTTATATGGTCTCTCATCAACGTGTATATAGCCCTAGGAGACAACAAAACAATCAGATATGAATCCAATGGGGCGCAGGGGGCGAAGGGGGCATCTGCCCCTCCCCCTCTTCCAACAACTTCTATGTTTACTCCCTGAAATCATGGAAATGAGATAGAGATATTGTTGAGGTCCTTTCAAACAGTGAGACCCCCCCCCTTCTTTTCTTCATTCGCAAGAAAGGAAGGCCCCCCCCCTCCTCCAGAAATTGACATCCTGGAACCCCCCCCCCCCCTCCTTTCGGAAAATTTTGGGTTCGCCCCTGAAGACGACTCCCCAAACCCAGCTCCAATACACCCACTCCAATAACAACTCCTGAAACAACTACCCATTTGTTGTTGAACACATGGGATTTATTTCTTTTAAAAACACAATCTTCGGGATTTTGATGGGTATATTGGTGCAGGTGCATGACTTTTAGTCTGACTTCATCACCCCCCCCCCCCCCTGATACTAACAGTTATGCCAACGAAACCGTCTTCAAACCATGGACCGGTCCAGGTTCAAACCGACCAAAACAATAGCGTTATTTCCTATGGCATACCATCGGACGGTTTGGAGTCGGTTTCTCGTTTGGTGTGACTGTATAACAGGCTTGTCGCAGGTCCGGGGTTCGAGCAACAGCACCAGCAACATCTGTATTTGGCACTCTCAGTAATTGCATGATCAAGGTAAAGTGAATATACCTTATAAAAATTCATGGAATGTTTGGAGCCCATTAATCAGCTCTTACTCACGCTTAGTATTTTGGTTGAGCACTGCACGATAGGTAAGAGCCTTTTCACACGTGGATCTTGATTCATCATTGTAATGATGATTGCTATATTGTAATCATGACTGTGATTCGCGTTCGTGATTCTAATCATGTTTTAGTTCGGTTTCACACGTGCTAAATATCCGTCATCAGCTTCATTTTCACTGGAATTATCATTCAAATTGTGATTTTTTTTACCGTGTGAAAGCGCAGTATGTCTTATCCATGTGCATGGAACCATAAACGATTGCCCCTCCCCTTTCCCATAAAGATTGAGCTCTCATGTCCTGTATGACCCCCTCTAAATATTTTGGCGCATTGCGAGAATGGTTTTCATGAATATATTTCTCTTTCATCTCAATGTTCAAGGGGATAAAATTTTGTGTAGGAATGATAGCGAGCCAGTTTGTCAACCCATAAACCTACAACAAACGTTAGTTGTGCAGACTTCACTCAATTCAGTTACTCTACACCCCCACCCCCCTGAAAATAGAATTAGATAAAAAAAATAAAACGAAGAAAAGGTGAATAGATAATATTATGAGTGTTCTGGAGGTGAGCTTGGTGCAACTCTATTTGGTCTAGTGATCATTACACACACACAAAATAATCATAAGATGGATTACTTATGAATGAAAATCTTGATTTATTCCCTTGTTACGATGTCCGAAATAATACTTCGATATTCACAACTCAAATTCTCAATCCGTTGCTTTTCTAGATCTAGGACAATAACTGGAAGACTTCGGGTCGTTCTCTCGATAGAGGACTAGCCAGAGCTCTGGCCGAGATTGCGGCAATTCCCGCATGACTTTCCCCAAGGGGCACTGCTTCGAGCCTGGCCGCATTGACCAGCGCATTGTTACAGGGTCCGTTGTTAAATATAATGCTGTCAGTGGCTGCATAAGATATACGCAGCCGGCAGGGACGGGCGTTTTGGATGTGCGGTTTCGATGGCGCAATCAGCGGTCGAATTAGGGAAACTTAGTGAAAGTTAATGGTATTTATGGTTTGCCACGAAAAGGGGGATAAAATCAATATTGTTTCATAAACTGTTTGCAGGTAAACCAATTAGATATATTAATCGCAATGGGTATTTTTTCCTGCATCCTAGTCTAATTCTGAAATCGGTTAAAGTTCAGTTGTTGATGAGTATTCCTAAATGATCATGATGATATGATATTAATTACGTCAGTTGTTGAGATAAAGGCATACATTTCGTGTCTTTTCAACAAAAAATAAACAGGGCGCATTATGAATTTTGCTTGTTCAATTTATTGTTTTTTGCTATGATTATATAAAATGCTTAGATCGTACACACATCCTTATGAACATTCATCGAAATCGCAATCCTCATGAAATTCAAAGATGATCGTCATGACGGTGAATTCTAATTCGTCATCCAATGTTTTCTCCGAAGACTTTCATACGATCCCTTCCGAACAAAGACGCTCACTTTTTTTCTACTTTTGGTGTGGCGAAATCAGAGAATGACGAGACGTTAGGAGAGAGTGGACGGGGCGGGGGGGGGGGGGGTGACAATCAAAGCGTACATTATGCATGCTGTGTAAAAGAAAGTTTAAGAAAGGTATGGGAAAATGGGGGGGTATGAGAGTGTACGGACGTGACGAGGGTCAAAAGGATAGCGAAGGGGGTTGATTGAAGTAATAGAAATGCATCGTTTTTTTCGGAGGGGGGTGGAGGTGTGATAATATAAGGAGAAAGATGATACATTATGAGAAGTGTATACATATATATAAAATTTATAATAACTATATATTTTTCATTTATATTACATATTTCAGTTTTTAAGACAGATAGAAAGGAAGGAAGGAAGAAAGAAAGACAGAAAGAAAGAAAGAAAGACAGACAGACAGACAGACAGAAAGAAAGGCAGAAAGAATGAAAGAAAGAAAGAAAGAAAGACAGACAGAAAGAATGAAAGAAAGAAAGAAAGACAGACAGACAGACAGACAGAAAGACAGACAGACAGACAGACAGAAAGAAAGAAAGAAAGAAAGAAAGACAGACAGACAGAAAGAAAGAAAGAAAGAAAGAAAGAAAGACAGAAAGAAAGACAGACAGACAGACAGAAAGAAAGAAAGAAAGAAAGAAAGAAAGACAGAAAGACAGACAGACAGAAATAAAGAAAGAAAGACAGACAGACAGACAGAAAGAAAGAAAGAAAGACAGACAGACAGACAGACAGAAAGAAAGAAAGACAGACAGAAAGAAAGAAAGAAAGAAAGAAAGAAAGAAAGACAGACAGAAAGACAGACAGACAGAAAGAAAGAAAGAAAGAAAGACAGACAGAAAGAAAGAAAGACAGACAGACAGACAGACAGAAAGAAAGACAGAAAGAAAGAAAGAAAGAAAGAAAGAAAAGGAAAAAAAATTATCGTAAGCGAGAACGGAACACCATACGAAGAGACAGAATAAGGAAGCGACAGAAAGAAGAAAAAAACCGCGTCCTCGTACAACTCATTCTCAATGTAATGAGGTTATGAATTGAGTAACCCACCATCACAACAACCTTTGTAATTATTACCATCAATATTACACGTCATATCGGGCTATAGCGTCTCAGAATGGCTTCTTCGAAGAAAATGGCTTCTTCCACCCCGCCCCTCATTTTATTTCTCAAATTATTCACGTTCAAGTACTGCTCTGCCAGACAATAAACATGATAAGAACAAAGAATTAAGTGAAATCGGCAGAGGGGAGCAAGAAAAAAAATGTATTCTTCCTTTTTTTATTGATTTGCAATGCCACTCGCGTGTGATTTATTTCTTTTTATTAATTAGACTGGGTTATAAATGGATGGTGCTACGCTAAAGGGAAATGAAAGGGGGCTATGTTTTGAAGAGCAGGCATTATGATGCAAAAATCGTGGGAGGAGTGGTTATTAGGAGAGAAAGGGAGAGAGAGGGGGAAATGTCGTTGAATCTAATTACTTGTTATAATTTAAAGTGTGTTTGCTCATTCACTTTGCACATACACCAAACTATGACTTTTAACTTTTCCTTCATTCCTCGAGTCTTCAGCGCATGCGCCATGAAACTCTTCAGCGAACTCCGCCCAATGGACGAGGAGAGTTGCGAGAAGAGCGTCGTCAGACCACGCCCACGGAACACGAGACCACCGAACAATTGACCAATCCGCGCGCGGCTCCGCACTCTGCCAATCACGGCTGCCTTACTTCTCGGGGTCTGATGTTGACACCAGTCCCAAAGGTGCGGTTTTGCGTTAGTGGTGGTCATAAAGCAGATCACATTGATTACTCACGGTCATACATAATCACTCTCCTAATCGGTCTGGACAGGGAATGATCATCGATATATTTTCATCTTGATTGGCCGCCTAGGATAGAAGTTGATAGCTCCTGTGGTCGTTATTTACAACTATTGGATTTGATTTGATTTGATTCGATCGTATGACTGCGCTTGGAGCAAGTAACCGCCCTGCTATGCCGGGGGAAGTTCCGTACACCTTCGCGCCGACGCTTCCCGCCATGTCCGGCCTACCACATCCCGGTGGGTTACCACTACCGCATCTCATGCGGAGACTCGAACCACGAGTTGACGCTTCAGAGGAGAAGTCCCTTTTCTCAGGGGTCCTCGCCCCGACTCCAATATACCAAGGAATTTTCCGGCAACACCTAGCAACGGCGCCGCAACCAGTCTCCAACACAGCATCATCTCCGCAGGAAACGCCACCACCGGCACCACCGCAGCCACTTGCAGGTGGTATCGCGAACTCTACAACATCGTTTCTTGTTAAGGATATTCTCTCTAGCAGGGCACCAATTCACAAGCCCATTCCGCGCCACCCGGCCTCCTGTACGACGTGCAACTGCCTTCGTCAACAAAAGGACCAACTAACACTCAATAGTTCTTCCAACGGTAACAACAATAATAACAATAACAATAACCAAACTTCACAGCAGCAAGATCACTCGCATCACTACCATCATCATCACCACCATCCTCACGGTGATCGTTCGTCTTCGTCACCACCACATCCATCTCTCCCTCCGCCTCCGATTTCCTCATCATCATCATCGACATCATCGTCGCAATCGCACAATCACGTTTCCTCATCATCGGCATCGAGCACGCAGTCGCACCATCAGCTCCCCTTACCTCTGACATCGTCATTTCACCCCGCCCATCATCATACCCCTCATCGTCTTCCTCTCCATCATGGCGGTCATCATCGACATCAGATACCAAGCCCCGGGAGCTCGCCGGGGGCAAACAGCCACCATCAGCCTCCGCAACCAGCACCAGCTTCCAGCCTCTTGAAATTCGGCGTCAATTCTTTGCTGTCTCCTCATAGTTTGTCACCACATGGTAAGTTTGACCAAAATCCTTATTTTTTAACAAAAATAACTTTATATTTATCAAGTAACGTAGTTTTCGTAATATCGTATTTTTTTATTAGAAACAAGTGTAATGCTACAATCATATTATCAATGGAACCGACTTCAAACTGATCGACGTTATGTCGTGAGAAATAACGTGAAAGTTGATTTCGGTCTTGAATCGGTTGCGCGGGTTAGACTGCGTCATTAGTTTAATTAGATAGTGTTGATTGTGAGATACTTAAGTCTTGTTTTTCATTTTGAATTTGTTTTGTTTTCTCCTCTCCTCATTCATCTCTGTTTCATTTGTGTTTCACGTGCATAGACGAATAGGTCAACAATCTGACAAGTTTGACTATAATTTTTGCCTTTTACATGTACTTGCCAATGGATTGCTGGCAATATTGAAATTGAAATGGGGGTTAAAGTTATGGGATTAAATATTCGAATGTAAAGTGGGGTTGGCAAAGCAATGCGCCGTCCCCTCCTCGAATTTGCTAGGAATCGGACGAGTATCATCGAATGAATCTACAAACTGTTGGTTTGCCCAAAGATGATGTCACATTTTAGATTGTAAATGTAAATGATGAATTATGACTAAAAGAAATATTGTTTAAAAACTTTACATTGTATATATTCAATGTATGTTGATTTTGGTTCTTAAAGACGTCATCATAAACATAATCATGATGGTGTCACTGTTATTGCTGTCGATGACGATATGGAGGAGGAGGAGGATAGTGATCATCACCGTCATCGTAATCATCATTATCATTATCATCATCATCATCACCACCATCATCATCACCATTATCATCATCACCATTATCATCATCATTACCATCATCATCATCATTTTTATCATTATTTCTCCACCAGTCGGTGTACCAAAATGTCAATACACCATAAGAATACACCAGAGAGATTTGATGTAACACCAAATAGTACTGAAATAGCAAACAGTACATGTTGGGTGTTGACTTAACACCGTGAATGGTGATGGTGTAGTTTTATCCAGGGACGACACCATGCACTGGGATTTATTTTTAATTGGTCTAATGCCGATTCGTCCAATTACCAATTCGTCTACTATCATTTAGTCCAAGGTTATTAGTTCATCTACTATCCACAAAGTTTAATTACCATTTCGTCCACTCACCCTTTCGTCTAACAATCAGTTATTCCAATAGCCATTTAGTCCATATATCATTTGGTCTAATTGGACTAAAGTTTTAATTGGGCAAAATGAATGAAAAGAAAGAAAGAGGATATCAGGCCAATTAGTTATAGGACGAAATGGTCATAGACGATGTGATGATTAAACGAAGTGATTATTGGACCAAATGGTTGTTAATAGACAAAATGTTGATGGACGTAATGGTATTAGACTAAATGAAGGTAGACCACGTGATGAGTTGGCAATTTACTCCCACCCCCCCCCCCTCTTTTTCAAGGAGTGAAAAACAAAGGGATATTAAGAAGAAAGGAAAGAAATGATAAAGGAGAGTATTAGAATGATAAGTTGAAGTCGATAGTCTTAGATGTCGGCATGAATTATGCCAATCAGTAAGCAATACGCTAAGTTGTCGATGAGGGCGACATTTCAGAAATAGTGCAGAACTTCGCCTTCGTCATGTTCGTCAGTTCGTTACTTTGTTCATAGATGGTTGGTTAATGTACTTTAGTCTTTTCTCGTTCTTTTCTTTCGCTCCCATACTCATGATGAGTAAGGGCATATTCTTCTTCTTTTTCGTCTTCTTCTTTGCTTCTTCTTCCTTTTCTTCTTCTCCGTCTTTTCTTCTTCTTCTCCCTTTTTTGTATTCTTCTCAACCTCCTCCACCTCCTTGTTTGTTTCATCCTTCGTTTATTCCTTTCATTTTTTTCTTTCCTGCTTTGGTTTCTCTCCCATTTCGTTAACGCATTCAGTCACAACCATCAGTGTACATATACCCACACACCAGGTAGACAAGAATTCAAACTCAGTCAAAGTTTGATTAATAAGTTCAATTCAGGGGCACATTTTCTCGGCCCATCCCTGCAATACTTGATGTTCTTGATGACGTATTATTTCTAAAGTGGCTATGAATATATGAGCAGGTTCGCTCGCATATAAACACCAATTTCATGATCCTTGGGGGGGGGTATAGCATGCTTTCAAACATATCCACTTATTGCGTTTCTGGCACACTCCAACACAAATTCTATATTTTTTTCAAAGAAAACTCAATAATTGCTTAAGCTTTGACTATATGGTATCATGGATTTACTTAACAACCCTTTGCAATTTCTGACAACTTGGAAAAAAATCCAAAAAGGTAAATAGTTTTGGGGTGTGCGTACACTGAAGAAAAGTCAACATAGAAATCCTCAAGGACTCATCACGACCAGCCTTTTGTTTAGGTGATATAGGATAGGTAAAGAAGTGTTGAAAATTTGTTCAAGTTTTCTATAGAGGTATAAGATCTTCTTTTGTTATACGCACGCGCTATTGTTGGCAGCCATTTTATTAGTTTGCCCACACATTTTAAGAGACAGTTCCTCTCCTTTATTGGAGAAAAAGGTAGAGGAATATCAAACAGGCCTGACATTGAAATTTCAACAAAATATGAATAAAGATTTGGTGCATTCGAAAACTGTCCAAGTTTTGCTCTTCTCCTTATAACATGTTTTTTAATGTTTTGTTAGGCAAAGTAAAACTTTGATTTTCGTTTGAGGGGCTAATGATAGCGAATACCAACTTGGGATGCACGACGAATCAAACGAATGAACACTATTGATAATGTAATAAAAAATATTCGGCAAATTTTCCTAAATATTTCAGGGGCCCGTTGCAGAAAGAGTTGCGTTTAAACGCAAGTCAAAAAATCAATCGCAAGTCCCGAATGCGCGCTGTTGATTGGTTGAAAATCAAGTTGCGCATGATTTTTAGAGTTGCGATCGATTGCAACTCTTTCTGCAACGGGCCCCTGAAGCAAGTACTAAGCTTTCGCGTAATATTTCATACTTCTTCCCAAAGCTCGTCTCACACTGTGCGATCCGATGCGACACGACTTTTCAAGAAATCGCATTTTGTATTAAATATGAAAGTTCCAAGACGTAAAATTAATTTTATTTAAAGTTTGACATGATGTTAGAAATGCTGGAATCATAATTTTACTTTTCGGCAAGCCCTACTGTCCGAGTAAAGTCCAAATCGGCTTCAAGTCGCAGCCGACGATGGCTACGATTTGGAATTGAATTTGTTTTTATTCATTCAGGGAGGCTCTGAATTTCGATTTCAGTAGTCCTACCACTATTCTGAACTCTGATCCACTCTGATTTATTAGTTGGAATATCCAAATCAAATGTTATCACAATTCCTTTGACATTCGGATAGCAATAAATCGCATAATGTGAGCCGGGCTTAAGGGATAACCACCCTCCTTACAAGACAATTAATATGATTTGAAATTAGTAACTCTGTAGCATTAATATGTTAGTAACCTTCTTTTACCAAAACATTGGCAGATGAACAAATCAGCATTGTGCCTGTAGAGACAACTCTAAAAGTATGGAAATAATCTATAAAAAAAGGAATCTACAAAATTAGTGAGAGATTTTGATGGACGTTTCAGGCTAAGAAGATTAAAATACCAGTGCAATTTGATGAGGATTTCATGACCCTTCTCTCCTTACTATGTAAACGTTATGACGTGACAGGAGTTTGTTTTTATCACGCCCGGGAGTTTACAGAAAATTGATAAATTGGTGTTTAAATCACGCAAATTATACTTGAATTTATATAAACGTTAGGTTAACACAAGCCGTTGTGAAATCAGTTTTTGTCCGCAAGCCCTTGTTGAAAGAAAAACGTGGTATTATGGGTAATGATTGTGAGGGGATCACTTTATTTCTTTGCACTAGAGTTTGTTCTCAGCTGCCGGGACTTTTTTTTTGCATACCCGAATACTACAGTTACATCAAACGAAACTAACCCCATGGGGCCCCGTTCCATGAAAGTCACCATCATATTATATTACATTATTGCATTATATTATGTTATATCATATTATATTATGTTATATTATATCACATTATATAACATTATATTATATTACACTATATTATATTGCATTATATTGTATTATATTACAGTAACTTTGCCATCAAATGGTAACTACCATGGTAACAATTAAACAAAGTTAATCAGCCAATCAGAATCAAGGATTCAAGGAAGTTACTATTGAATTGTAAAGTTATTATAATAGTACCGGTATAACTTTTCTACAACGGTGTCCATTGGCCAGTAAAAACTTTTGCGTTGTCAGGTTCTTTCGAATGGTTACCATTGGTCGGTCCGGAGACGGCGCGCCGTCGTAGGCTTTAAGTCTGTTGATTAAAATGCGGTATTAATAATGTGGTATCAATATTGTTTTTACTTTATTTGTCAGCAAAATTGTCATTGATTATGCAAATATACTACTTAATCATAATGCGGGCAGGGCTGTTGTGTGAACACATACCCCTCCCTGATCCGGACCAGTCTCGAGCTAAGTCGTTGAGTTTTTAGTTTGTGAATGGTGAGGGTTATTTCATACCCGGGCTACTAGTTTTACGCTGTATTTATCAGCACATTACGCTGCTTTTATCAGCACCAGACCAGCGCCAGGCAGGCGTGCCCAAGTTTTTTAATGGGAGATCGTAAAAGTAGCCCCGGATCTGCTTTAGTTACTGAACGCAATGGTGCGGACTACAGTAATTTTAGCGCGGGCCTGGTGCGCAGCAAAAATTCAGAACTTATTGAAAACGGCATTAGTTTTGTAACCATGGTAACATTCACTGTTTCCCTGTGTAAATACTCTACAAATAAATGAACATAAATGATGAAGAAATTATTTCAGGCAAGCAGTACAAGAAAAAAATCTATATTTATTACTATTATCATTATCATTATTATTATTATCATTATTATTATTATTTTCATTTTCATTATCATTATTGTTATTTCGCAGTAAGCCCAGTATGCACATCTAGCATCGGACACAGTGCTTTCAGCGACCTAAGGCCAGTGATCGCATCATTAGGGACGCTCCATAGAAGCTTTTATGAAAACTCCCTCCATCAATCCCCAACATCCGCTCCAAGAAATCCATTTCTTCAAGGTAAGATTAAGACGGTGTCATTGACCTGGATCCCGTCTTGCAATGAGTTACGATTGATCAAATCACAGATCAATCGTAACTCTATGGATATCCATCAGTGTCTGAGTGTCATAATTTTATCTACAGGAAATTTTTAAAATACCCTTTGAATACAAAGGAGAACACACCAAATTGTCAAGAAATCAATGAATTTAGGATACACATTCATATCTATAATTTTTTTGAACAAACATGCATTTTCTATGTTGACTTTGCTGGCCGTCCATAGTTACGATTGATCGGATCAATCGCAATTCTTTGTAAGATGGGCCCCTGGTTAGAGTGGTGTTGATGGTATTGGTGGTTGTGATTATGGTAGTGGTAGATGGTGGTCGTTTTGTTGTAGTGATGGTAGTGGTGATTGAAGTGTTCCAGTTACTACCAGTGGTGGTGGTTTAACTGCTGCAGTGTAAACCCAGTTTATCAATCCCCAACTTCAGATCCCAGAAATCTGTTCCTTCATGGGAGCGTTGGTGTTGAGGATAAGATTGGTGGTTTTGGTGGTGGAGGCGGAATGGTGTTGTTAGTGGTGGTAGTCTGGGTGATGGTGGTGGTTGTGATGGGGGTGGTAGTTTTGGCAGTGGTCTGTGGTTGCGGTATTGGTTGTGGACGGTGATGATGACGATGTAAGATGGTGGTGGTGATGGTAGTGGTGGTTATGGTGGTGGTATTGGTAATGGTAGTGGTGGTGGTGTTGGTTATGGTGCGTGTTGGTGGTGATGGGGTAGTAGTTTTGGCAGTGGTCTGTAGTTGCAGGATTGGTTGTTGATGGTGATGATGACGATGTAAGATGGCGGTGGTGATGGTAGTGGTGGTGGTGATGGTGGTGGTGGTGAAAGAAGGTGTCGATAACCATGATGATGACAATGATGTGTTTATGTTGATATTGGTTGAGCTACTATTGATGGTGGTACTGATCATGGTTATGATGATGCCGACGGTGAGGATAATAATGATGATGATGTATACCAAATGTATCAAGTATACAGAAAAGGGAAGAAAAACTAAAAACCCACGAAATTTATCAAATTTTATCATTTTTTCCTTTTTCCTACTATCTCCTAAATATCATTCTCATTCACAGTGCCACCATCATCTGTTATTCCCGTACCGGGTACGTTCCCCTGGCCCGGTGCAGCCCGAGGGAAGCCCCGTCGTGGTATGCTCAGGAGAGCTGTCTTCTCCGACGCTCAGAGAAAAGGGCTTGAAAAGCGTTTCCAGCAACAGAAGTACATCAGTAAACCGGACAGAAAGAAACTGGCAGCTAAACTTGGTCTTAAGGATTCACAGGTATTATTTTTTTCAAATTGTCGTTTTATAATAAAAAAATTTCGGGTCTTTTTTTTATTTTTGTTTATTTTGCTATTTTGTGTTGGGGGTATTGATTTTTTTATAATCTAATTTTTATAACTATTTTATTTCATTATTAATTGGTTCATTTAGCCATTAATTTATCTATTCATGAATATTATTAATATATTCATTCATTTGAAAAAATGACTATTTTTATTCATTTATTTCAATTACTTCTTATTTATTAATTCGTTCATCTATCTATCTATTTATCTATCTATCGTCATTATTATCTTCATGACGGGCCACTGCATAAGGAACATGGGGGTGTTTCATAAAGCTGTTCCTAAGTTAAGAGTGAATTTAAGGACGACTGGTGATCCTTTCTTGTGGTAAATGGTATTAGGCGATGGTTTAGCGCGTAAGAAAGGTCAACAGTCGTTCTTGAAGTCGCTCTTAACCTACGAAAAGCTTTATGAAACGGCCCCGAGAAAGGAACAATGTGAAGGTGATTTCGCACTTCACATTATGTTCTACACTGTGGACATGGTGAGACATTGTGTTCTTTCTACAGAGATATCTTGTCCGATAGGGGTCAGTTGCAGAAAAAGTTGCGTTTAAACGCCGCCAGTAAAAAAAAACAATCGCAAGTCCCAAATGCGCGCTGTTGATTGGTTGAAAAGCAAGTTGCGCATGATTTCTAGAGTTACGATTGATTGCAACTCGTTCTGCAATGGGCCCCTGGGAAACTGGGAGCCCGACTGGGAGTTCGATTAACTTTGGCTTGACAAACTATTGAAGATCGATTGAAAACTACTTCCCAAACTATCTATAAGCACACGCGTCCAGCTTTCTCTTCGAATTAGATCTAAACAAACACCAAAGCGTGTGCGATTCCTACCCACCCAATCCCTTACAATCAAATCGTCGTTAGAAAATAATTTGTGTTGTATTTCCAGCGCGTGATAATGACTCGTAAACTTTAAATACATCTCTTTTTTACCAGGCGTTCAAGCCGTCCTAAAGACCTAGATTTGTGAGCTTATATGATTATTATATCACCCCTGGGTCCCATGGACCTGATAGGTCCATGGTTTAACAGTGAAAATCTGCGATTCTATATCAAAATTTGGCTCGTTTTCTTGCCCTTGAATGAGAATTAAGTTTGAAAGTTGATGTGGGATTGATAGGAATTTAATGCGTGTTGGGTACACGGAATCTGCGTGCTCGCTCAAAATCGTCCGGTATCAAACTCGCATCAAGAAGACAAAGGAGGACTCGCGCGTGTTTTCATCGTTAGGGCTTACGTCCTTTAAAGAGTTATTAATCGATTTATAAGGGATTTGAAAACGGTAAATCATCTTGTGTAAACGAGCAACAGTTGAAGATCTGTTTCATGGTGACAAGTGGTTCAGCAGAGAAGGGTGGTCATTTTAGCTTGTCTTGATGAACAAAAAATATCAAGAGAACAATGTGAACGTCGAATGTTAAAGGTCAAGTCTACCCTCGGAAAATGCTGACTTGAATATAGAGAAAAATCAAACTAGCATAGTGCTGAAAATGTCATGAAAATCGGATGTAAAACAAGACAGTTATGATATTTTAAAGTTTCGCTTATTTTTCACAAAACAGTGATATGCAAAATTTTATTAGGTGGGTCGGTCGATGATGTCCATCACTCACTATTTCTTTTTTTTATTCTTTGAATTATACAATATTTCATTCTGTTTATAGATTTGACAATAAGGACCAACTTGACTGAACCATATAGTATTAAACAAAGCTGATTCCACATGTTCAGGGAGGAATTAATCGTTGTATCACTTGACTGTGAGGAGAAAATATTTCATATTTCATATAATAAAATACAAAAGAAAAAGTGAGTGGATGACGCCAAAGTCTCCTCATTTGCATACAGACCAGGATGTGCATATAACTGTTTTGTGAAATTAAGCGAATCTGTAAAACATCATAACATTCTTATTTTACATCCGATTTTGATGAAATTTTCAGTGTTATGCTTGTTGGATTGTTCTATTTTTATTCAAATCAACATTTTGTTGGGGTGGATTGTCCTTAAAGGACAGTGCACTATTACACTTTCCAAGAATAATGCCCAGATTTGTAATGAAATCGTTCTATTTGAAAGATATGGATGTTAAGTTGAATTAAAACTATTCAACTTTACTATTTAAATAAAGAACATACCAGTTTATTTTAACAAAATCCAACCTGTACAAAACAAAACGCCATCGCTCCTTTTACTTCGAAATTTTAATAGACAAAGACTTGGGTTTAGTTATAGGCATAATAGATTCACCCAACTATGAGGTTCCTGGTATCTAAATTCATTCATTATTTGTAATGACCATTGGCATTTTTTTATAGAGTACGGGAGATGTGTATTATGCATTTTAGATACTCTAGTGATGCCCCTTTATCCCCTTTTCTTGTCTATTCAATGTTAAAAAAACTGGCAGCATTACCAGAGTAGCCATGGCAGTGTCAGAAAAACCGGTTTCTTCAAGAGAATTTTATTCTAAACGAGATGTAGAATTGGGACACTTGTCCACTTGGCAAATGATTTTCAAATTATTGGTCGAAATTGATAATTTCCCTTATTACGACTGTTTTCATGTCCATTTCTTAGCAAACAATACGGGAATGGCCGAAGGATAGTAGATTCACAAAAAGATAACCCAAAACTCGAAGAAGGGTGATGGATTGGGGCAAGAAATGACTATTAAACGATATCTGCGGGGGATATACTGGACTATTCACCGGTCGTGACGTCACTCCGTTTGTTGTCTTTATAAAGTTGGAGGGCGATATTTGCTGCTGTTCACTTTTTGTGAATGAGATGTCGAGAGGGTGAGCGTTTTGTGTAAAGATAATGTGACACGTGCGAAACGAAGGGTGTTTCGTTGCCTCCTTCTCTATAATACTAATACTGGTTTTAAAAGGGAACTTTTGCATTGTGAAACGTTGTCAACAGATAATATTAACGCTTACATATTTGGATATTACAAAGTTCATCATTGAATTATCCCGATCAATTCCACGAGATAACGATCTAGAATCATCGCATCATGATTATGAGTTAGCCCCCTTTTTTAAGAAAGATAAAGACTTCTTCGGTATTATAGCTCTGTATGGATATGACATTTCATCCGCAGATGTAGATAGCGATAACAATCTTTGATGATCGCTCGAGAGATCAAAACCCGTTAGGCTTGGCCGAACAGGAGTTTTTATCGCCCTATAACCGCGGAGCGTAACCCCGACAAGGGATGCCCAACGAATCGTGTAATAATTTCTCCCAGATAGCATTATAGGAAATGAAAACACCAACACGAACAATACAAACGAAATCCCAATCATCGGCGATAATCACGGATCGTTTTAAGGTTACGGTCCACGTTACAACTGGTTTAAAACTATGAATATCTTTTCTCCGCGGCGCTAGGCCTATCTAACGGGGCAGTCACACCGTCAAACCAATCCGGACCGATCGGTTTAATGTTCTATAACGTAATAAATTTGATCTTTCTGGAGCTGGGTTCGTTGGTGGAACTGTGCTTCTGAACTTGAACTCGTATTGTTATCATTCATCATCTACCATAAATAATACATTAATACTCAAGCGTGTGCACATTATAGGGGCAATTCTCCACGCTCTGTCAGTTACAAGTGCAATGTGTTTAGAATTAATCAAAGAGTGCGATGAAAACACAATACTAAAATGGACCGAGAATCAATTAGGTGGGAATCATTTGTAAAGGGCGGACCCAGAGGGGGCACAGGGGTGCATGTACCCCCTTTTTTTCTTATTGGCTTATCGGGATACTTTTGTAGGCGATAGGGCACATTTTCAAGTGAATCTATTCCTCCTGTGCTTGTTTATTTGTTACTTTTTTTTCAATATTTCATAGAGAAAGCGGTACTTTCTTTACCTCCTCATTTTATGCAACCCCTAATCCGCCCCTGACCTTAACTTGATATCAATGGTTGATTAACTTAGGGGGGAGGGGTAAAGGGTAGGAGGGTATCAATGGGGCACCTGGGTTATGGTTTCATGAGAAAATAGGAACGCTGGTTGGATAAAAACAAAGAGATGGGATTGACAACGGTAAATGAACGGTGCGATGGTTTTAGGTACAATGTGAAGTGAACAGCTTCACCGCAAAAAATCGATATCGTTTGATTCGTAATTGATATTCAAGGCATATAATGGCTTTTGATGAACGTATGAGTTTACACTTATAGTTGTATGGCTTCAGTTGCAAAGTCTGAATTTCCAGTTATAGTTATACGAATTATCTATAGATGTGAATTTACAATAATAGTTATTATATACCGGTAGTTTGAATTTATAGTGTGTACCTACAGTTGTACAGACCGAATTTATAGCTATAGTTATAAAGTTTGAGTCATATTTTAGTTACAATGTATAGTCCGGACTCGATAGCAATTAGGTATTCATGATTATTAGTTACCCGTTTCATTATTATTAAGAAACTAAAGCTGGCGAGATTCAGGAGTTTCAGTTAAAGTTAATTATTGCATTATTACTGAGATGATTAAGAAATTGAAGCTAGCGATTAGGTATTCATGATTATCAGTTACCCGTTTCATTATTGTTGACATGGTTGGGAAACTGAAGCTAGCGATTAGGTATTTATCAGTGTCAGTTACCTGATTTGATATGGTATCCGAGACGAGTCAATGTCAAGAATGTATAATCCATGCTATATACAAGATGAATGCTATGTAGGGTTTTATTGAACATTCAGTTGTTGTTGTTTTTTAATGTCATTGTTTGACCAATAAAACGTCCAAGGTCCTACACATCCATCTTTCATTCATTCATATTTCAAATGACAACCTTATTGAATCAATCCGATAACATCGCTAGCATAAAGTTAATCAAACTTTGAAGTCAGAATGAAAAGCGCATATGGGTAGCTTTCACTCTCACCGGAAATTAAATTGTAAAATAAAAATGTTCGGTATTGTATGTCATTTTCAAACATTTGACTCTTTAAAAAAATATTCTGAAAACGTCTCATGATTAATTTTCCATTGATCTTTAAAAAAAGCCATGTTAGTTTTAATCAAATCAAAATATTTATTTAGTTAAAGGGAAATTGAATTGCTAAGAACTGAAAGTAATCGCTTCGAAATTGGATCTGCAACTTTCTGCTTTCTCAAAACACTAGTCTTCTCAGGGATATTGATATGGCTTTCAGACTGGGATTTTTTCACATCAACTAATCATGATTTTCTTCATTCCATTTTAGTCAAAATATAATTTATCAACTTGCTGTTGATAAGTATTCCCTTAGAAGTTCGAAAATTTGATTTTTATCTGTCATTTTACTGAACAATGGGGAATCATTTTTATCATGTTCGTTTAGCGCATTTCCTTCATGGACTCTTTGTTTTCTCATCATCAGGATTCAAAGAAAAATCGATCCAATAAAATTTGAAGATGTGTCCTTCGTCCGAGATGATATTTCGGATTTCAGTACACACGCTTTTGTTCATCCACGGTCATTTTTGGTCAAGCGATTCTAAAGAAACGCTTGACCAGATGTTTGTCCAATTAAACAGCTCGCTTTCCAATAGAGAGAGAAAAAATAACGGGAATATTATTTCCGGGATCGTTTTATGTTCACAATCCAAAATTTCCTGCCTTTGGTGATGCAGTTTAAGATTGCTCATGTCAGCACAAATTTGTGATATGTTGTTATTAACGAATAATCTAAGTTTTTACATCTTGTTCAAAACATTCATATGTCCATTTCATCTCGCCCCAAACCCCAGGTTAAAATATGGTTCCAGAACAGACGAATGAAGTGGCGAAATTCCAAAGAACGCGAGCTGCTATCAGCGGGCGGATCTCGAGAGTCCACCCTCCCTAATCGATCAAATCCGAATCCGGATCTGAGTGACGTCGGACAAGCGTGCAACGCTATGCTGATGGACAATCCGGATTGCGAATCGGATAGCGAGAAGGAACTCATGGAAACTCCGAGTCCGTGTGGAAGCCCCTCCCATCCGCAGCATCTTGCCCGACCCACGCATGCGCAAGAAGAGCTATTGATGCCGACGATGCACGGACACTACCTTCACCATACCGAATACGGTGTCGATGATGAACGAAAAATTCCGGAATTTTCCGAAGTTGGAGATTCCGATAACGAAATAGATATTGACTGAAGCGAACTATAAAAAAATAAATCAGCTGATATAAACAAAAGATGTTTAAACATGAAATCTACTTTGCAATATTTTTGTATTACGAAAAGAATAATAAGAACGATTACTTATTTCGGTTTAAAGAACAAAACAATGGGACCAAATTCAAGAGAATTTCGTATTCAAATTTACAATATATCCAGGCCTTGTAAAATAAGTGTACATATGTAAATATACTTAACTTATTAATATTTTATCACAAAACCACACTTTTAGTGAGATGAATATAGACCTAGATAAGTGGCGTTCCCATTTTGGATTCGTAAATAATGGCATTTTCAGCTGATGACGCCATTTACATATTTGACATACAAACTATATTTCGATCAAAATATAGACATTTATTTTCTCCCTCTATTATCTCTGTATCCACCCCCAAACCAGCGGTTTTCTTTACATACATTAATAGATATTTATTATTCAGAATATTAGTTATTTATTTCAGCGGGTATCAACTCTGCAATATTGCAATATTCTTTTTGAATTACTTATTAATTTTTTGTTGATCTATAATTTTGATTAAAGTATTGTAAACCATTCACTGTTTCGTCTTCAACTGCCTGTATGGCTCCTGCAAATCAAGCCGCACTATGACTAAAACACGTGTTGAATTTAAAAACTGTGACGAAATCTCTGACGTCAGCATATTTGTCGTCCGACAACTGTCATGTGGAACGTCGTGGAACCACTATTGTAAGATGGTTGTGAGGATTGTTTCGTTTTAACAATAATATTCACACCTTGTCTTAATTTTCATTTACTTTAGATCATGCTTTTTGTTTGCAATATGATTTTCACCTTGTTTTATCAATTGGACATCGGGCAAATGTGCAAAAACTTTGTGTAATTTATTTTCCTCATAAAAAGTTCGTACATGTATATCAGCTCAACGACTGCATTTTCTTCTGAAATACAGAATGTATGATAATTGTAATCTATGTAGATATTGTATGATGTATATTTTCTGCTCTGAATGCTCGTGGATCAAACAGCAATAATAAAATGCATCTAAATTTGATACATTTGTTTTAGCGTTGTTGTATTCTGTCTACAAATTGATCAGTCAGAATTACCGAGCTATGGTTTATTATCAGATGATTTTATGGTCATGATGATTATGATGATGTCATAATCATTATTTATATCTGCCTTGATACCGATAAGGGTGGTGGTATTGGTGTTGGTGGCGATGGTGATGATGATGGTGGTGGTGTTGGTGGTGTTGGTGGTGATGATGATGATGATGATGATGATGATGATGATGAAGATGATGATGAAGATGATGATGATGATGGTGATGATGATGGTGATTATGATGATGATGATGATGATGAAGATGATGATGAAGATGATGATGATGATGATGATGGTGATGATGATGATGATTAAGATGATGATGATGGTGATGATGATGATGATGATGATGAAGATGATGATGAAGATGATGATGATGATGATGATGATGATGATGAAGATGATGATGATGATGATGATGATAATGACTATGATGATGATGATAATGACGATGATGATAATGATGATGATGATGATGATGATGATGATGATGGTGATGATGATAATGATGATGATGACGATGATGATGACGATGATGATGGGGATAATAACGACGATGACTATAAACAAATGAAGTAGGTAATTCTGATAGCTCAACATTGCTTTGAATAAACTGAAATTTCAAATATTTGATGATGCTCGTGGATCAAACAGCAATAATAAAATGCAACTAAATTAGATATATTTGTTTTAAGTTGTTGTATTCTGTCTACAAATTGATCAGTCAGAGTTACTGAGCTGTAGTTTAGGTTTAATAGATTTCATAGTCATGATGATTGTGATAAAGTCATAATCATTATCTATATCTACCTTGATAACGATAAGTGTGGTGGTACTGACGGTGGTGGTGGTGATGATGATGATGGTGACGATGATAATGATGATGATGATGATGATGATGATGATGATGACAATGATGATGATGATGGTCGTGATGATGATGATTGTTATTATTATGATGATGATGATGATTTTTATTATGATGATGATGATGATGTTGATAATGATGATGGGGATAATAACAATGATGACGATAAGCAAATGAAGTAGGCAATTCTATTTCAAATAGTTCAGTGTCTGTAGACTTGATAAAGTAGCTCTTGCATCAAGATTCTACATCCATTATGGTTCTAAAATGCCCAATAGTTCGGGAATAAATAGACACTCCATAATGTTTAACGCATGCATTGAGATATCGATGATAATTCCCGGAGTTGTTTGGTGTAATATCGCAATCTAAATTAACTTTTCAATAATTATCACGCAAGCCATGCTTGTTTTCCGGCCCTTGAACATCTGCGACACCACTGATTCAACATCATGAAACTGATGTGTCTCGTGAGAGATTTTAATTGTTCTTTATTTACATCATTAAGAGACTGTGATTTGCTTTAAAGAGCGTGTACACGAGAGATACGTAACAGCTGACGTTGATTAAATCATGAGTAATACAAATATTTATTAAAATCAGATTGAGAGGGAATAGAGGGTCTTGTGCGCTGTAAGAGTTGCATTTATCGCTTAATGAGTATTATCATTAAAATTATCACAATCTATTTTACTGACCAAGGCCAAGGACTAGAATTATATTCATTATCATTATTATTATTCGTGTTATTATTATCATTATTATTATTATTAGTAGTAGTAGTAGTAGTAGTAGTAGGAGTAGTAGTAGTAGTAGTAGTAGTAGTAGTAGTAGGAGTAGTAGTAGTAGTAGTAGTAGTAGTAGAAGTAGTAGTAGTAGTAGTAGTAGTAGTAGTAGTAGTAGGAGTAGTAGTAGTAGTAGTAGTAGTAGTAGTAGTAGTAGTAGTAGTAGTAGTAGTAGTAGTTGTAGTAGTAGAAGGAGAATAAGATGATGTCGGTTTTTTTATCAATTCTAATTATAAAAAAATCATCATCATAATCACCATCATCATAATCATCATAATCACCATCATCATAATCACCATCATCATAATCATCATTATTGTTATTACCATCATCAGTACCATCATCATCATCATCACCAATATCATCATCATCACCAATATCATCATCATCATCATCACCATCATCATAATCATCATCGTCATCATCATCATTATCATCATCATCATTATCATCATCATCGTCATCATTTTCATCATCATCTTCATCATCATTTTCATCATCGTCATCATCTTCATCATCACCTTTATCAACTTTATCATCATCATCATTATCATCATCATCATCATCTTCGTCATCGTCATCATCAACATCATCATCATCACCATTACTACCACCACCACCATCATCATCATCATCCTCATCACCATCATCATCCTCATCACCATCATCATCATCATCATCAAAATCGGGGTAGGTGTATACTGCACTTGCCAAATCCAACTCACTTTATAGAACACGTGTTACAAATATGACAAATCTCCACTAACATGACTAAAACCTAGGAATATACTGACAATGATGATTTTACTAACTACCTATCGATTTCTGACTATATGAACACGGTGAATGTAAACATGACAATTTCGTTTACATATAATGGCAGATAGCACCGAACGTGAGTCGAATCAAATTACAATTTTCACGGCTTCTATTGACCGGGTCGTCAGCCGGTATTGTCCCGTCGTGTTTGGGCACAAAGGAGGCGGGTAAATACATGAAAACAGGTGTCACCGATATATACCAGATTAACTCATCCTGCTTTTTCCACCCCCCCCCCCCCCCCCCCCCCGCCTCCGCCATATATATTTTATTTTTCGTAATATGTTTCTATCATTTGATAAGTGAACATAATGATTTTTGCTATCTACACAAGGAGCTTGATCTGCTTTCGGTTTGTTTCCGCTGCATAGTCGGTGAACATACCTCGCGACGTAGAACAACCATTCGGCGACAAGTCCTAATGATCCGTTCTCATCTATAGACCTATGCATAATTATAGTAAAATTAAATAACTAAAATACTCAATTTTCCTTGTATAAAAAAACAATTCATTACCTAACCATGCACACCGTATGAGAACAAAACAAACACTGTTTGTATCCTCGCGTAGGCATGATAGAATGTAATAATGCTAATAATAATATAACGTAAGTAGAAAATGCATTACAGTTAATAGCATCATCGGGCTTTATTATTTTGGTCATGTCATGACTTTATGTAATATCATATCTCTGGTAACTTTGTGTAGTTGATTACTTAATCATATTTTATATTCTAAAGGGAACTTGATTGAAAATATGTAAATACATAAAGTATCAAGTAAGATTGTATATTAATTTCATTATCATTATTGTTTTAGCGTTGTGGCCCAGTGGATTAGTCTCCGGACTCTGAAACAGAGAGTCGTGGGTTCGAATCCCAGCCATGGCGTAATTTCCTTCAGCAAGAAATTGATCCACAATGTGCTGCTCTCAACCCAGGGGGCTGTTTCATAAAGCTGTTCGTAAGATACGAGCGACTTTAAGAACGACTGCTGGTGAACCTTTCTTACGCGCTTAACCATCGCCAATGTATATACCATTTACCACAAGAAAGGATCACCAGTCGTTCTTAAAGTCGCTCTTAACTTACGAACAGCTTTATGAAACACCCACCAGGTGAGGTAAATGGGTACCTGGCAGAAATTTATTCCTTGAAACGCAGCGCGCGTGACAGCTGCACTGCTAAAGCCAGAGTAATTATGCTGCATATACTGTAGAGCGCTTAGAGACTTCTGACAAAGTAAGTATTAAGCGCTATATAAGCAAGTATAATTATTATTATTATTAGCTTTCTAAATCGTCTGCTCGAAGCATAATAGACCAGTTCGGAGATACCTCATGGGAAATTTTGGTCAAATTACCTTTCATTTATTTCACTATTATAGGCCGATTATAAAACAAGATATTAAGTAGGCATGCCTTACATAGCAGTATGCAGACATTGCATTGACCAGGTGACTAGAATAGCACAAGTATGGACATTCTACTGCTCTAGGAAGGTATGTGTTGCATTTCTAGTTTGAATGCATTTGCATGTTCTTATAACAATGTACTTGGCCAACTGTGAAATACAAGTCGCAATAGTTGACGCATTGTTGTGTTTTGTGGATCCCATGAAAAAAAAACAATTAAAAAGAATATATGAATAATCAAGACAGCAAAGTTGGTGCTTATCTAATCAAATATTAAACCGCCATGTCATTTCAGTACAAATGACCTCCTTCTGATCATGCGCAGAATGGAACTACGAACTGGCATATTGGTATGCAAATAGTGACGTCTTATCATCGTAAGTAGAAGCTTATAGTGATAACATCCGGGAAGTCAGACCAACTAGTATGTATTGGAGAAACAACTTTAAACAAAAGAAGAAGTGAGTACAGGTCTCTGTCTTAAAAAGAGGTACGATTGATCCGTTCATCTTTTAAACTATATGGAAATCCAATAATGTCATTATTTTTTCTCCAGGAAATTTGCATGATATCCTTTGTACACAAAAAAGAAGCACACTGCATTTTAAAGAAAATAATGAATGTAAGATTATGCATCACATATAGATTTTTTTAATAAGCATGCATTTTAGATGTTGACGTTGTTGGCTTTCCATAGTTGCAGTTGATCGCATCAATCGTAACTCTCTGTAAGACGGGTTGGGGCACAGGACTTCTTCGACTCACTCGTTTTGCATACCAACATGACCAAGGCATGTACAGAGGCATATAACTTTGCCATGAAAAAGGAGAAAAGGAGGGAAAAGAAAGAGAGAAGGGTGAAATAAAATATTATGTCAAAATCTATCACAAAAGTGGAATTTTGTAATAAAAAAAAATCGAAATTATGGCAAGCTCGCTTTGCTCGCTCGCAACTTTATACAAATGTCGCCCATTACGCCATAACTGGCTCCCTCAAGTTTTGGGCTTAAATTACGCCACTGCCACGATTACTCTGATTTTGACGTTTCACTCATTTATTTTTTTTTTTCTTAATGCCTTCTGCAACGAGCAAATTTACGCCATTATGATTCGTGAGGCGAGGGAAAATCCCTACTACTCCATGATCATGGCACATCCAACTACAGCAACGGTTACCCTCTTTTGGTTCAGATTTATTAACATCAAGTCTTAGTATAAACAAAAATGTAAACTTGTATTGTTTCGAAAAAAGTGTGATACACTGCAATGTATTTCCAAACACGTTAAAAGTGAGATGATCATGATAATGGTTGGTTTGTTTTGTTTCTTTAATTCTTTTAAGTGTTAATGTCAATTTTCCCCTCCCCTCTCTCTCTCTCTCTCTCTCTCACCCCCCCCCCCTTCCCTCCCTCCATTTCACTCTCATTCCTCAGTCACTATTCTTCCATTTTTTGTCTATTTATCTTCGTCAAGTTTTCTCTCTCTCGTTCTGTCAAATTGTATTTCAAGTCTCCCTTTCTCCTCATAATATAATCATATTACAAGCGGGTTGACACAAGTGATATAAACATTGAAATTCATATCATTTATGAGTATAGTACTGAATGGCCTGGATTCGAATAACAAGTATACATGTACATCTGGGTACCGTAACACAAATTCAATGTCAGCGATTAGTCGCTTAAAGGGGAAGTTCACCCTGACAAAAAGTTTATTGTAAAAATAGCAGAAAAAATGATAAAAAATATTGCCGAAGGTTTGAGAAAAATTCATCAAATAATTAAAAAGTTATTAGTGGAGCGTTGTGGCCCAGTGGATTAGTCTTCGGACTTTGAAACAGAGGGTCGTGGGTTCGAATCCCAGCCATGGCGTAATTTCCTTCGGCAAGAAATTTGTCCACATTGTGCTGCACTCGACCAAGGTGAGGTGAATGGGTACCTGGCAGGAATTTATTCCTTGAAATGCCACCGCGCTGTAAAAGGCTGCGGGGCTAAAGCCAGGGTAATAATATCTAATGAAGCGCATAGGGACGCATTTGGCAGTGATATGCGCTATATAAGCATGTTGGTATTATTATTATTATTAGAATTTCAATTTATTCGATTTGTGACGTCATATGCGAGCAGCATTCCTACATAGCGAATGGTAAAAAACCAATGAAATGTCATTTTCTCAGAAAATTGAAAATGGTTTTCACTGTAGCTTTTGTATATCAATAAACAAATCATTTCACACCCGATCATGAATAAAAAAAAATTAAGTTATCAGGAACCATACAAAATTTGGAATTCATGCATTTTATATTACATAACACATGGGGCAGCTGCTCGTTTATGACGTCACAAATCCAACACTTTGAACTCTTATAACTTTCTTACTCTTTAACTGATTTTCCCCAAACCTTCACCAATATTTTTTACTATTTTTTCTGCTATTTTTACAACAGTTTTCTTCAGGGTGAACTTCCCCTTTAATGAAACGGCCTATCAAGATCATCGTTGGATGTGCTTTTTCCTCAATACACTGACGGGGAACCAATCAGAATTGTTCTTTCAAATTAACCATCAATCGCTAACCTTTGTGTTACGGAGCCCAGGTATAGATTTTTTTTAATTAATAGAAAGAAGAAACGAAAAGTCTTTTTTCGACGTTGTTGGTGTTTTTATTGACCCCTCCCCCCTCCAATACATTTCTTAACCCCTTGACCAGTAGACTCTTCTGTGAAATTAATCCTCGCAACTGAAATATCATTTCATCACCTTTCGGCTATTTGGCCTATTAGTCACGATAAAGCTCCAAAGAAATTAAATGGTTTCGCCAAAGTTCTGCCTCAATTTTAATCCCTTCTCCTATAATCGACAACCCTTTTCTTGTCAGTGGTTGCGCTTGTGACGATTTCTGGGATGCAATTCATCACTGTAACTTTCCGTGTAGCGAGGTAGGAGGAGAAAATGGTCCTTTCTCCGAGTTCTTCTGTTTTACCTCCGACGAGGGCCATATGGGTGTTATCCGATACCCCATGAAATTATGAGAATGATTTTCAAGTTTTTGATCGAGTCTAGCTACAGTGAAAGTTGTCCCTTTTATATTATTATGCGGATCAACAAACGAGCAAGAATTATTATAATTTATGTCCCCTTTATATTTCCTTTTAAGGAAACACGTTTGTATTGTTATCAAATTTGATCTTGACTCTTAAAAAGGTTACTGCATAAAAATTTCCGTTTTTGTTGAGTAAATAGAAATTGTGCAATATTAATGTACAATTGCTATCATAGTCATGAGATAAGGCTCTATGCTGTAATACACGTTTAAGCCTGTGAGAAATTGCCGATGAAAAGTGTTTTTGCCTGATGTTTACTCTACAAGACGTGTGCATTATTCTATTTTTATTCCATATGGGATAAAAATAAATAATAATTAACCTTTCAAAAGAGTGACTGAACTGTATGTGTAAGTAAAATTGACCTTATAATTGTATAGAGGTCATTTCCAGTAAAACATGTAAATAGGGGTAACAGGTATAAAAAAAAGGGTTTACATTTCAAAAACAGTTTTAACATGTTTTATCAATAACAGTAGATTAATGTTTTTTTCCTTCTTTCATAATGTTAGGCACACTCCCGCTTCCCCTATACCTTTCCTTTTTTTTTTAATCTCAATTCTATTCGCCATCCATCGTATTTCTTAATCCATTTTTATCACTAGCAATTTAGTGTTCGCATTAGATATTGTTTGCTAAGATCGATGACAAACACTCCAATTACTTTACTCGAAAATCAACAATATAGTAAATAAACGCCGGATAGCAACAGTTTGTTGAACATCACCATAAATCACTCAAATCAATTCCAAAAATGCATCTTTTCAGATTTGACAAATTAGCTTTCACGTGAGATACCATCAGGAAAAGCTACAATTCGTTCCGGTATCTAAACTTCTAGGCTCTAGATGTCATTCGTGAGCAAATACAGCTCATTCTTTCATGAAAGGGGGAGAAAAATATACTTTTTGTCAAAATAAAAGCATATAAAACAAATAAAACTCAGAGTGACGAGACAATTAATTTCACCATTATCCAGTCGGTCCATCAGGCCATGTTGAAAGCGATGGCCGACAGAGCCGGCGGCCATTTTAACTTCCAGCCTCGTCCGAGAACAATGGAATTCCTAACCCTTCTGTTGCCGTTTTCAGGAAGATGGATGACCGTACAATCGTAGCACAACTGTTGTGAACGTACAATTCACATATGATATGTGTGGGTATATACATGTACATGATTGTATGCAGTTTTCTTATTTTCTTTTTTTTTTCCTTTCTCTCTCTCTTTCTACCATGGCAATCAATGTTAGAAAATGATATTTCAAATAGAAGGCACTGAAAAAGGCCGTACGCAGATTTTTTTTTTTTGGGGGGGGCAAGATGCGTAAAAATTTGAACTTTTGCTATTGGGGCACTTTTGCACTTTTAAAAGTGAGAATTTATGCTCACTTTTGATTAATTTTGTGATGAATTTCTGGAAAAAAATAGGGTTTTCAAAATTTATGGGGGAGGGGCCGGCAGTTGCCCCTTGCCACCCTCCCCCCCCCCAGCTGCGAATTAAGTAAGTTAGTCTTTCGAACTTTTTTAATCATTTATCTAATTTATTAATTATTCATTTATTTGTTTATTTACTTATGTATTTATTTATATGTTTATTTATGTATTTATATATTTATTTATGTATGTATTTATATATTTATTTATGTATTTATTCATATATTTATTTTCACATTTATTTATTTATTCATTTATTTATTCATTCATATATCTATTTATCCATCAATTAATATAATAATTTACTTATGTCACAATATTAGGAATGATCCTACTATATGAAATATTAACAATTCTTTTGTAGAACCCTGTAAAGTTTTACAATTAAGAAACATATTAAGCATATATACTACATCAAGAACATCACTATATGAAGTACATATAGTCCTAAGTTATCAGACGACTTAAAAATGCATTCACCATCACTTCATGATAAAAGCTTGATACTAGGTCTCATTGTGGGATACATTTAGAGACATCATACATCCATTGAAAAATGGAGATCAAGTAAAGAAGATTAATAATTTTAAAGAACACACAATGAAGACATCATCTAGCTTCCTTGACAAAAATCCTTTTCTATCACTGCATGTATGTTTTAACACCAAACCTTGCTACATTTCTGCCCCCGATCAGTCTGGGCAGATATTTTAAAAGCAGTTGTAATCGAGTTCTATATGCTTTTCATAATGGCGTTTAAATTAAGAATAAACTGAACTTGTCACCCTCAGCTATGTAAGAACAAAACGGTTTTTATCACTCTTTATGGGTTTGCGACCGACCGGCCATGTAAAAGGATACTTTATTTCACAGCAAGGCCGAAAATTGCGCTTGCAAGGGAAAATGGCTGGAGCGCGCGTTGTAGATTGGCGTGCGGATTACAAATTTTCAGGCGCCAAAACTGACGGTAAACGATACCAAAATCGGAGAGAGGGACAGTAATAGTCTGACACCATTTTGTATTTGAAAGGATCAAGCGAAGACATCTTTATGGAAGTTAATATGCGAGAGAATACCGAACTCATCGGAATCAGAAGGTTATATGACTGTAGCCATAATCAGTTGAGCCTGTCATAAACCGAATAAAGAGATATTTAAAATTCATAAGAAATTATTATTTCTTTCCCTATTTCTTCTCTGTATCAGTTCAGAAATATATTTACAAGTAACAAAATATAATAAATATTATGAAGTTTTACTTTAAAGAATTTAACGGATACATCATGATAACAATTTAGAGAACTCGCGTTAGAAATAGAGAATGAATAATTTGAATAATAATTCATAATTATGCCCATATTGATAGAAACGAAGAAGCCATACCAATGATGATACAGCTGGGTGTGTTAAACATAAACAAACTGACTTAATTGACCACGGCAAAGTTAAAACAAACATGCTTTAAAACAAATAACAAAAACACAATTGGTACACAGTACGTTGCATAGGCCAATCAAGTGTGATCATGATGTTACCGCAATTGTAAGGTTTACGCATTATATTTGCGTGTATCGTTATCACTCTTAATATCTATAACGCTCATACGCACGTATACACGCATGGTTGACTTAATGCACATTGAATTCCGTTTTGTCCGACATTTATGACTCGAAAATCCTTATTTTTATCTCAGGGCCCGGGGATATGACATAGATGCAAGGAAAGATTTGTCGAAAACCAAAAAAGAGTGGTCACTTTTGTTTAAAAAACCCACTTCGTATGCCGTCGATATGTTTTTTCTCAACATTTGGAACTATATATGGAGAGGATTATAAAATTAGATGACAGACTGTTTTGAAGATAATAATCGACACGCCCTAAGCAAGTTCAGCTTTGATGTTACTCTTCGCCTTTTGGGTTTTAGGCATTCCGCTTAAACCAATTTGTTGGTCAATCTCGTATAGGTTTTGGTTTTAAATCTTATACATGCTTTGTTTAGTGCTCGGAGAAAATGGGAGATGGGAGGAGACGGGAATGGCGAGGGAGGGGGGGGAGGGGGGGGGAGAGAAAGGGGAGGCAGAGTGGGGTAACTGAAAGTTGTTTAAAAAGACAAAAAGAAAAAAAACGATTTTGCAGAAAGCAATAACAGAATTATTCTGTAAATTCATAAAACATGTTTTTTCTGCAATTTAACAGAACAGGTCTGTTTAAAAATGGGAAAGGGATGTTTTATTAAAGGAAATTTGTAAGGTTCTATAACCAAATACCAATTTACTGTAATTTCACATGATACAATGTAAGATTATACGCAATCTGGTAAGATTACAGGTGTTCTGGAGACTCTGCTGCAGGAACTTCTTTTATTTTAAGGATAGATTTTCTTTCAGTGTGATGCAATCGAAAATATACAAACTGAATGAAAAGAGGGAATGTTGAGGGCAATTGTTTTCAAAGAAGAAAAGAAACAGAAAGGAATGGAATAAAGAGAGAGGGAGAGAGAAAAACTGCCGGGATAAACTTGACAAACTCAATAGATATCAGTATAAAAATTACCTTTATTGCCATTGCTATTGTTGTTAGCTTGTTATCTGTTCTGAGGAAGAATGCCTTGTCCTTACATTTGCTTGATTTTTAATTTCGGTCTGCTATTGTCATGTTTTCATATTTTCTTGCCCATTTTACATAACCCCAATTTGGTACGTAAACCATACATGTTTCTAATTGTGGCATATTGTAAAGAAAAATATATTTTTACGTGGTTAAATGCCCCCACACAATGAGGAAACAATGAGTTGCACGCGTGCCATACTCGTTTGCGGTTTCTGATTTTGTTCAGAGGAAAAAAATTGTATGAAACTCAGATATGGTACCGATTGGGGGGGGGGGCTTTGCAGATATAAACGTTTCTTTTTTCGGTGTTTTTTTTTGTGTTGTCCTGTCCAGGAACACCTCGACAATGTTTGCTTTGCTAAAAATTTGTTTACGATTTACTGTCAATAAATATTTGTGCACGATCACATGACTGCTTGAAGAAAACATGGAAAAGGTGAGACTTGGTTCTTATCGCTTTTAAGCGATAATATGAACATGATGAATGTGACCTGAAGAACAAAAAAATAAACAAAAAGAGTTGTCATGGCTAGTAACGTTCCTACTTATTAGATAAAAGGAAAGATACCCATTTGTTTGGTAAAAAAAATGGACCTATTCCATGGGTAAAATAAGTTATGATTATGATGCGTGTTTCTTTTGTAATATTTTAACTTAAAATATTGCGCAGCATTTAAG